>NC_053022.1:555680046-556048690 GCF_003073215.2 Triticum urartu | reverse complement strand
CAAGCTTGCCTTCCACGCCAAGGAAAGTCCCATCCGGACACGGGACGAAGTCTTCAATCTTGTATCTTCATAATCCAGGAGTCCGACTGAAGGTATAGTCCGGCTACCCGAACACCCCCTAATCCAGGACTCCCTCAGTAGCCCCCGAACCAGGCTTCAATGACGATGAGTCCGGCGCACAGATTGTTCAGCATTGCAAGGCGGGTTCCTCTCCAAATCTTGTGTACCTGTAGGAATAATGTCTGATTTTTGTAATGTAGTCCTCCTCGGCTTCCATGCCCAATAATGGCCGTCTTCCACGTGTTCAAACAAATGCGAAAAGCCGGGGCGTTTTTACATCCACACCCTAGCCGTATAAACGAGCCGCCTATTTAACGGGATGGGGATTTAGGTCCAAACCACATCTTCTCCTTTCCGCGAGTTATCATCAGAGCGCTTCCAGCAAAGGTCCATTCCAACATGACCAGCCGTCGCAGCTCCTCCCCTCGCCCCTCCGGTCCCAAACCCGGGGACTGGGAGAGTTGCACCATCCCGCATAGCAAGTTAGCGTCACTTCAGGCCCAGGGATTCCTCCCTCAGGCATGCATGGTCCCGGTCCGAGCCAGTCTCGCCACCTATAATGGCGGAAAACAAGCGGAGAACACCCCCAATCCTTCTAAAGGGGAGCGGGTGTGCCTCGTCCCCTACCTAATAAGGGGACTGGGATTTCCAATTCACCCATTTCTCCGCGGGCTTCTGGAGTCTACGGCCTCCAGCTGCACAATCTCACGTCCGCCTCCGTATTGCACATTGCGGGTTTCGTCGCCCTCTGCGAGCTATTTTTAGGCGTTGAGGCTCATTTCGCGCTGTGGAAGAGGTTATTCTGCCTGGTGCCCCGTTCTGAAAAGGGGTCTATATATCAAGTGGGCGGAGCCGAAGTATGGCGCATCGCCGGGACCGGATACCTATCCGGAACCCCAAAGAAGGCGTCCAAGGACTGGCCTTCGGAATGGTTTTACATAGATGACATCCCGCTACCGGACCCTATCCGGGTCGGTCTCCCTGAGTTCAACAGTGCTCCATTGAAGAAATGCTTGAGCTGGCGTCCGCGGAGCTCTCAGAGAGAAAGTGACAGAGACGTCCTTTACCTGATGGGCCGGATAGGACTGTTGGCTCATTCCGGACTAACCATGATTGGAGTCATGGCCGCATGCATTATGCGGGGGGTGCAGCCGCTTCAATATAGAGGCCACCCCATGAGGGATTTCAACGGGGAGGATGACGCCACACGTTACGGTCGTAAGGGGCCGGACTCAACCGCCGCCTTAGTAAAGATCTTATCCTCTTTGTATAAGGGAGAAAAGGAGGAACTCCTCCGCGTCAATCCGCAGGCCGGATTCAGTATGTATGATCCTCCAAGTTGGGTAAGTGAACAATTGCACTTGCCCGTTTGTTTTATACTCCCATGGTTAGATAGGTAGTCTAACGACTTCAATGCAGGAACTGCGACAGGAGGTAAAGGACATAAGCAGCCGCCCTCCACAGCCCGAGGACCCAGAACGGTCCCTCAATCCGGACTCCGAAGAGGATCCGGACATATCGGTGGAGCTTATCGACGGGGTATTCCATCAGCTAAGCAAGGACAATACCTTGGTAGCCATCATGGCTGATTACCCAGGGTTAATTCCGGCCTCCCAGGTGACAGAAACCGGAGTCTCCTTCCCTTGAGAGAGATTGCACTCTCGCGTATTCCGGTGTTTCTGACGACAATCGTGTTTTGAAGGGGAGTTTTCCGAGGCAGGAGGCCGAACCTGCGGCGGCTAGCCAACGAGGGGCCGCAGGGCCCCGTGGGGCAAAAAGGAATGAAGTCCGGACTGAGATGCCGGCGCAAAGGTATAGTGCACCTTCTGTTTCCCTGGAGTTATTCTATCAGGGCATACTAACGTTCGTGCTATCTTTAGAACGAAGAGACCTCGCCGGACTACATCCGGAGAGGTTGCCAATCGCGCCTCCACCAGCCAGGCTCCAACGGCTGGCCAGGAAGCGGAGGCGAGCACAAGGCGCGTACCGGACGCTCCTCTGACAGAGGATGAGGATAGACTGTCTGCCACAAATTCTGAAGTGGAGAGTGCCATGAACCACAGGCGTCGCCGGACAGTTCTACGCGACGCTTGTTTCTCCCAAGAGGCTTTAGATGCCTTTAATTCGGGAGATGCGTACCTCCGTGCCGCTCAAAATGGTTTAGCCAGAGCCACGGAGCAGTATGTAAAAGACATACGGGTTAGAAAATTTTGGTCAAATATATATATATACCAGTAGCCCCCGAGACTTGAAACAGTTAGAGCAACTGATTTAAGGATCATTTAATATGCAGGTTCTTACAGAGAAGAATACTGTACTGTCCCAGAAGCTGGAAAAGTGCAAGGCCCAACTAGAGGCCGCACTAACCGCAGCAGGGGAGCCCAAAGAGACCCCCTCAGGTAAGATACACTTCGAAAGATTAGTATTGTGCAGTGTGGGTGCAAATCTGACAAATCGTATTGCAGATGGCACCGGACTCGATCCGGACAAGCAAAAACTCTTACGCCAGCTAAAGGCCGGTGAGAGTATGTTGACAAGGGTGAGGCGAGAGAAGAATGATCTTCAGGATGCCAACACCAAGCTGGACGTCGAACTTAAATATGTTCGTGGCCAGCTGTCGGACTCCGAGAAGGAGAATCAGCGGCTTCGACGCGGCATTTTTAGTAAGTGCTTGAACGAACTTTGAAAAAAGAGTTCGGCAAGGAAGTCGACTAACAGAGTAATGTCTGTAGGTATGCTCACAGGTCGTCCTGAAGAGGAGATGCCTGGTTCTACGGGTGACCTTCTTCCCGAACTCACGCAACTGCACGAGCGAATTCGGCAGGCGATGCGAGGTGTTGCCCAAGCCTTATGGCCTGCCCACTCCGTGCCCGAGGGCCTTGGAGAGCTTGCGGAGAAGCTGAAGGGAGCTCGGCGGTGCTTCCGGTTGTGGAAGATATAGGCCTGCCGACAAGGCGCTAGGGAAGCCTGGGCCATGGTGAAGATCCGTTTTATGAAGTCTGACCCAAACCACATGGCCGACGTCGGACCAGTGGGGCCTGGCGGGAAGGAGATCCCTGTGAGCTTAGTATACGGCCAAGTAGAGTTGGCCGCGAAGTATTCCCAGCAGGACTGTAAATTAGACAGCCTGTTAGATGGTATAGAAGAGGAATACAATCAGTCAGAATGACTATGTAATTTTGAATTGACATGTGTAATGCCTTCTAGCCGGATTGTAGATCGTTTGTCGTTGCCAACCTTTTCGCTTCAACCTCGGGACCTGACGGTCCGGAGTGTGTCCGAATACCATAGCGGTTATATAAGAACCATGGTATGCGTGGAGACCAGGCGTAGGGGTCATTAGTGCTTTATCAGACAAGTGCCCAACTAGTTATGTTATATTACATGGTTAGTAAGAAACATCTTCCAGAGAGAATAGTTCCGTTAGGGGTTCCTTTCGCTGGGAGGCATGCCCTAAAGTGCATGTCCGGACTGCGTAGAAAGACGCAGAAAAAAGCATCTGGGGGCGCATAAAATGAGTAAAAAGATCATTTTTTATCTCACCGACCGAATATTCCCTTAAGAACGCTAGCTTTCGGCTTCACCCAGTCTGAGGTACACATCCGGCTGACCCGGCAGTAACAATCGCAGAGGTGCTCCCTTTACCACCTAGCCGAACAATCGGGAATGTAGGGGTAAGCACAGGAGCCAGGCAACCCAGCTTGGCCAAAACTTAAGTCATATCGATGCATATAATGGTGAAGAAAAAGGTATATGCGGAAGTTTGACGCATGTGTTAGGCATGAAGCCCGTATAAATAAGCTTCTATTAAGGAAGCCCCCAGGTTTAGTGAGCGCGAGTGGCGCGTCACTAGATAAGCCTTTAAGGGCTATAAAAGGAAAGAGGGGAAGGAGAGAAATGTAAGACAGAAAAATGCAAAAAATGGACAGAGGAAGGAGACAAACCCAGAGTCCGGCGCTAGGCATAGAATCTTCGGAGACGGGTGGCGTTCCATGGGTTCGGCTCGAGTCGGTTATCCGACGCATCTCGCAGGCGGTACGCCCCGCCAGTCAGGACTTGGTCGATTATGAATGGACCTTCCCACTTGGGCTTGAGTTTGTCCTTTTTCTTATCCTGCATGCGTAGAACTAGTTCGCCAACATTGTAGTTTTTGGCCCGTACTTCTCTGCTTTGATATCTTTGGGCCTGCTGTTGATAAAATGCGAAACGGGCTTTTGCCATGTTACGCTCCTCCTCCAGGGTGTCCAAGTTGTCCTGCCGATTGAGCTCAGCTTCTCTTTCTTCGTACATGCGCACTCTAGGTGAGTCATGAATTATGTCGCAGGGCAGAATTGCCTCTGCGCCGTACACCATAAAAAATGGTGTGTATCCGGTGGTGCGATTTGGCGTGGTCCGCAGCCCCCATAGCACGGAGTCGAGCTCCTCTACCCAGTGCGTGTTAGATTCCTTGAGGGACCGCACCAGTCTGGGTTTAATGCCGCTCATGATAAGACCATTTGCACGTTCGACCTGGCCGTTGGTTTGTGGGTGATAGGCGGAAGCATAATCGAGCTTGATGCCCATGTTTTTGCACCAGAGTTTTACCTTGTCGGCGGTAAAGTTTGTACCATTATCGGTTATGATGCTGTGAGGGACGCCATAACGGTGTACAACCCCGGATATGAAGTCTATCACAGGTCCGGATTCGGCCGTTTTAACAGGCTTGGCTTCTATCCATTTGGTGAATTTATCCACCATGACCAGTAAGTATTTTTTCCTATCGGTCCCACCTTTAAGGGGTCCGACCATGTCAAGCCCCCAGACCGTAAAAGGCCAGGTGATGGGTATAGTTTGGAGTGCGGTGGGTGGCATATGGCTTTGGTTGGCAAAAAGTTGGCAACCAGCGCATCGTTGGACTAAGTCCTGAGCGTCTGCCCGGGCCGTTGGCCAATAAAAGCCTGTACGGAAAGCCTTGCTAACAAGGGACCGAGCAGCGGCGTGGTGACCACCGAGTCCGGCATGAATTTCAGCCAGAAGGTTCCGCCCTTCCTCTTCGGAGATGCACCTTTGAAGGACTCCGGTAGTGCTTTTCTTATAAAGCTCTCCCTCATGGACTCTATAGGCTTTAGATCGCCGCACTATGCAGCGTGCCTCGTTTTGGTCCTCCGGGAGTTCCTGCCTAGTAAGGTAGGCTAGGAATGGTTCTGTCCACGGGGCGATGACCACCATTATTACGTGGGCTGAAGGTGTAGTTTCATTGGTAGAGCCTCCAATTGTGTCAGATTGTTCGGCGTCGAGTGGTGCGGCTGGGTCCGGGCTGTTATTTACGGGTTCCCCCTCCCATGTTACGGATGGCTTGAACAATCTTCCCAAAAAGATGTTGGGGGGGACTGCATCGCGTTTTGCTCCGATGTGTGCCAGGACGTCCGCTGCTTGATTGTTTTCTCAGGCTAGATGGTGAAACTCCAGCCCTTCGAACCGAGCTGACATTTTTAGGACGGCGTTGCGGTAAGCTGCCATTTTTGGGTCCTTGGCGTCGAAGTCTCCATTTATTTGGGATATCGCGAGGTTTGAATCCCCGCGTACCTCTAGGCGTTGGATACCCATGGATACTGCTATCCGCAGACCATGTAGGAGGGCCTCATATTCGGCTGCGTTGTTGGAATCCATGTACCTGATCTAGAGCACATATTGGACTGTGTCTCCTGTGGGGGACGTCAGGACGACGCCAGCCCCCAGTCCGGCCAACATTTTGGAGCCGTCGAAATGCATAATCCAGTTTGAATATGTGCCGTACTCTTTAGGGAGCTCGGCCTCCATCCATTCTGCGACGAAGTCGGCCAAAACTTGCGATTTAATAGCTCGCCGTGGCTTATAGGTTATATCGAACGGGAGAAGCTTGATGGCCCATTTTGCAATCCGGCCCGTTGCGTTGCGGTTGTTGATAATATTGTTGAGTGGTACTTCTGAGGCTACTGTTATGGAACACTCTTGAAAGTAGTGTCGTAGCTTCCGGGATGCCATGAATACCGCGTATGCAATCTTTTGATAATGCGGGTATCGTGATTTGCATGGAGTGAGGACAGTGGATACGTACTAGACCGGCCTTTGAAGGGGGAATTTGTGTCCGCCCGTTTCCCGCTCGACAACGAGCACTGCGCTGACAACTTGATGTGTTGCTGCAATGTACAATAACATTGGTTCGCCGGTGTTTGGCGCGGCCAGGACTGGGTTTGTTGCCAATATGGCTTTTATTTCATCAAGTCCGGCCGTGGCGGCCTCCGTCCACTCGAAGTGTTCGGTGCGCCGGAGGAGGCGATAGAGGGGTAGTGCCTTTTCTCCCAAGCGGGAGATGAAGCGTCTTAAAGCCGCCACGCATCCAGTTAATTTTTGTATTTGTTTGAGATCCTTTGGGATATCCAATTGTGACAAAGCCCGGATCTTGGCTGGATTAGCTTCAATTCCTCTACCGGATACAATGAAGCCCAAGAGCTTTCCGGCTGGAACGCCGAAGACGCATTTTTCCGGGTTGAGCTTGATGTCGTATTTTCGGAGGTTATCGAATGTGAGCCTCAAGTCGTCTATTAGAGATTCGAGATGTCTTGATTTGACGACCACATCATCCACGTACGCCTCCACTGTTTTGCCGATCTGATTTGCCAGACATGTCTGGATCATGCGCTGATATGTTGCGCCGGCGTTTTTCATCCCGAAGGGCATTGTGTTGAAGCAGAATGGGCCGTATGGTGTGATGAATGCTATTGCAGCTTGGTCTGATTCTGCCATCTTGATTTGATGGTAACCGGAGTATGCGTCGAGGAAACACAACGAGTCCTGTCCTGCGGTGGCATCGATAATTTGATCGATACGGGGGAGGGGGAAGGGATCCTTTGGGCAAGCCTTGTTAAGGTCTTTAAAATCGACACACAGGTGCCAGGATTTGTCCTTCTTTGGTACCATCACCAAATTTGCTAGCCAGTCTGGATGTTTTATGTCTCTAATGAATCCGGCCTCCAATAGCTTGGCTAGCTCCTCTCCCATAGCCTGTCTCTTGGGTTCAGAAAAACACCGAAGCGCTTGTTTGACAGATTTGAATCCCTTTAGGATATTTAAGCTGTGTTCGGCCAGCTTGCGTGGGATCCCTGGTATGTCTGAAGGGTGCCAGGCGAAAATGTCCCAGTTCTCTCGTAGGAACTCTCGCAGTGCGGCGTCTACATCAGGGTTTAGTCGTGCCCCAATGGAAGCTGTTTTATTGGGGTCCGTTGGGTGGACCTGGAATTTGACTATTTCGTCCGCTGGCTTGAAGGATGTGGATTTGGATCTCTTATCGAGTATCACATCATCCCTGTTAACCCTGGAGCGCAGCGCCATCAGTTCCTCGGCCGCTAAGGCTTCGGATTGTGCCTCAAGGGCTAATGCGGCCGTCTTATTTTTGGCGCAGAGTGCTATGTCCGGTTCACTAGCTAGAGTGATAATTCCATTTGGCCCGGGCATCTTAAGCTTCATGTACCCGTAATGGGGTATTGCTTGGAAGATTGTGAATGCTTCCCGCCCTAGTAAAGCGTGATGTCCGCTTTTAAATGGGGCCACCTGAAACGTGACTTCTTCGGACCTGTAATTATCCGGCGTGCCGAACACCACATCTAGTGTGATTTTTCCTGTGCAGCGCGCTTCCCGACTGGGGATTATTCCTCTAAAGGTTGTGCTGCTTTGCTCGACGCGGTTCCAGTCTATTTCCATTTTTTGAAGGGTTTCCTCATAAATGAGGTTCAATCCGCTGCCTCCATCCATGAGCACCTTGGTGAGGCGAAAGCCGTCCATTATGGGACTGAGGACCAATGCGGCTGGTGCTCGGGCTGTTCGGAATCTAGGTTCATCACTTGCGTTGAAGGTAATGGCAGTGTCGCTCCATGGATTTATTGTTGCAACTTGATAGACTTCGGCGAGGCTGCCGAGTGTTCTTTTTCGCCTATTGTTTGATGCGAAAGTCTCGAAGACCGTGAGAACGGTACTGGTGTTCTCGGGCTGGTTTTCTGCGGCCTCCAGGATTAAGAGATCCTCGCCAATTTTGGCCACCTGCCGGAGTATCCAACATGCTCTAAGGCTGTGAGTTGGTGTGGCGTCCTCTATACTGTGAATTCTACAGGGTCCATCAAGCCACCTTTCCAGTACAGTTCCATGCCCTGTAGAGGGTTTTGGCTTTTTGGTGTTTATCCCGGGTGTCCTATGATGATGCACCCTCTTAGTTCGGACGGGATTACTATTCAAGGCCAGATTATCCCAAAATTTTATTTCGGTTTTCCAGGCGCTTTCCATCGCACAATATTTTTGTATTATGGACGCCAAGTCAGCGAAGCGTGTAATATCACGGTGACTTACGGCGTTAAGGATTCCCTCGTCCGTGTAATTACTGCAAAAAATTGAGATTGCATCTTCCTCGCGGCAATCCTTTATCCTGTTCATAACCAGGAGGAATCTGGCCCAGTAATGATGTACTGTTTCCTCGGGCCTCTGCCTGATTTGGGAGAGATCGCTTATGTTTGGGTGGGCGGGTGTTTTTGAATCTGAAACCTCACCCAATCCAAGATTCGGAGGCCGAAGAGTTTCCGAACTCTGAAGTTCGGATTCTTAGATGTTGTCCAACGAATCTAGCCCGTTGCCTGATCTTAAGCTCAGGTCTTGAGTTACATCCTCCCCTCCGCGGGTATCCGGCTTGGAGGAGTCGGGAATTTGGACGTAGCTAGTCCTTAAAATAGATGAAGGGTCGCCGCACAGCGTCTCTACCACGGCAACGTGGTGGGTGACTTGGGGAGAGTTAATTTCTCTTAGATCGGGTTTAAGCCCAACCTGGTCGTAATCCGTAGCGACCCCCAGGGCGGCGATGCGATCCAAGAGCTCGTTTACGGAAGAGAGCTCCATTGGATCTAGCTGCTCGACAAGCTCCGAGCTGACGTGTAGGTTGCTTTTGATGACCCGAGAGGTCACCGTCGGCGCAACAGCCGAACAGGCGGTCATGAGAAAACCACCTAGCCGGAGGGTTTGGCCGACAGCCAAGGCTCCCTTAGCAACGGCGCCTTCTTTAAAGACGGGAGGAGGCATCCTTCCTGATTGTGACGGCACAGAGGAACTCTCAATGAAAGCACCAATGTCGGTGTCAAAACCGGCGGATCTCGGGTAGGGGGTCCCGAACTGTGCGTCTAGGCCGGATGGTAACAGGAGACAGGGGACACTTTGTTTTACCCAGGTTCGGGCCCTCTCGATGGAGGTAATACCCTACTCCTGCTTGATTAATATTGATGATATGGGTAGTACAAGAGTAGATCTACCACGAGATCAAGGAGGCTAAACCCTAGAAGCTAGCCTATGGTATGATTGTTGTGTATGGAGTTGATTGCCTACGGACTACAACCCTCCGGTTTATATAGACACCGGATAGGGTTAGGGTTACACAGAGTCGGTTACAATGGTGGGAGATCTTGAATATCCGCATCGCAAAGCTTGCCTTCCACGCCAAGGAAAGTCCCATCCGGACACGGGACGAAGTCTTCAATCTTGTATCTTCATAATCCAGGAGTCCGGCTGAAGGTATAGTCCGGCTACCGGAACACCCCCTAATCCAGGACTCCCTCAGGTGACATGAAGCTGCTGATAAGAAATTAGGCAGTTTTCCGATTAAATTAATCCACGAATAAATCATGAGCATGACATGGACAGCATTGATAACACACTGATTACGATCTAACAGAGCATGTACTACGCATATAGTAGAAACATCTACGCATATCGTTAGTACTGCTACAACAGAAAGAAACACGAGAGGGATAAACGATGTGTACCCTCCAATCGGCCACGCAGCGGTGGTGGCGGCGGCAGCAGCCGCGACATCCTCGGTGACCTTCTTGTCGGCCTCGGCCTTCTCAGCGGCGGCACGGTCGGCGTCGGTCGACATGGTGATGACAAAGGTGATGCGGACGTAGATGAACAGAAGTGAGCAGTCGCGTAATCGCTACACAAAAACCTAATCGCCCCTCTCCCGTACAGGATTTGGAGAAGCGGGGTTTCGGAGGCCTGCTCTCCCGTCAACCGTGTACGCGGTGAACGGGACGGAATCGCCGGCGGCAGCAGCAGCAGAGGAACGATGTGGGCGTGGAGGCGGAGATGCATTCTGTTTCGTGGCGGCTAGGGTTGGCAGCGTCCCACATATATATGTGTGGCCGCGCGTGGAGAGACGTGGGCTGAACCCACGTCCAAGTCGGTAGCCCACGATCCGACGTCTCAGATCGTGGCCCTACCTGTCAAAGACTCTCCGTTCCTGACCGGCAAAAAGAAGCGCATAGGAGTGAGCTCGGCTCGGCTCAATCCCGCAACCCGCGGCGCGCCGCGTCGCGTCGTGACGAGGCGTGGCGAGGCGAGCGGAGGAGGAGGAGTGCGCGAGGGCCTCATCTCTTCTCAAGCTCCAATAGCATGATGGAGAGGATCCCTTATAAACCACTCCAACTCTCCTTCCACTTCCGGGGTGGGACTAAACTTCCCACCACCTTGTCATGCCACCTACATGGGCCCTTAGAGATCAAATCTGAAATTGTCATATGGGCTCTAGGCCCATCTCATATTTCAACAATCCCCCACCAGATCTCAGGGGCCCACTTTGTCCTTTGTTCCAAACGCTGTTTTGATATACCAGCATCTCAGTGAAGACCGATTAAGGTCGAGCTCCACCTAGACCAAGTAGTTGCACTCCTTCACAATTGAACAATGGACTATGCCTTGAATTGTCAGTTTGGCGTCAAGAAGTTTCACCACAAGTCTCACTGATACGAGGCCGCTGAAGGCCGACCCCTCGGGTGGAGCATATTAGTCACACTCCTGGCCTGTTCATGAGCTTGCTAGAGATCACCCCAATCTCATAGACTGTGACTAGCAGTCGGGCTCATATAGGTGTGTTCCTCCAAAGATCGCTCTGTAGGATAGCATCTTGCTTATGCATATAAGCCTTGGAACACATTAAGACAGTAGTCATCCTTCCATACAGTTTCCGAGAGTATTGCATCTCCAACGGAGTGGGTAATTAAAGTTACTCTCCTCAGTTCACCACTGGCTTGTTTTCCCAGGTCCTACTTCACGGGATCTCCGATCACATAGGTTGGGTTACTACCAAGGCAACTCATGTGGGTCTCATACCCATCTCCCTTGATGCGCTATCTATCACAACACGTGATAGCCCTTTAGTAAAGGGATCTGCCAGATTCTTAGCCGTTTGAATATAATCCAATGCTATCACTCCGGAGTTCCTCAATTTTCTGACAGCTTTAAATCTCATTCTTATGTGTTTGTTGGACTTCATGTTGTCCTTTGAACTCTTCACCTTGACAATAACTGTTTGATTGTCACAGTTCATAAGAATGGCCGGAACCGACTTCTCAACCACTGGCAAGTCCATCAACAGATCTCGAAGCCATTCTGCTTCGCCACCCGATGTGTCTAATGCTGTTAATTCTGCTTCCATTGTCGATCTTGTTAAGATCGTTTGCTTGCAAGACTTCCAGGAAATAGCACCACCTCCAAGAGTAAACATATACCCAGTTGTGGCCTTCATCTCATCAGCATCAGAGATCCAATTCGCATCACTATACCCTTCAAGTACCGACGGGTATCCGGTATAGTGAAGTCCATAGTTCATAGTACCTTTCAGATAGCGCATAACTCTCTCAAGAGCACGCCAATGTACATCACCCGGTTTGGAAACAAACCGGCTCAGTTTGCTAATAGCAAATGCAATGTCAGGCCTCGTTGTGCTTGCTAGATACTGGAGTGACCAACAATCTGAGAGTATCTCAATTGATCTATAGATTTTCCTTTAGACTTTCGAATCAGCACACTAGGATCATATGGTGTTTGAGATGGTTTGCAGTCCGAATATCCAAAACGACTCAACACCTTCTCAACATAATGGGATTGCAGAAGTGTAATCTCACCTTCATCATCTCTCAATAGCTTGATGTTGAAGATAACATCAGCCACTCCAAGGTCCTTCATCTCAAAGTTCTGAGATAGGAAAGACTTAACTTCCTCGATCAACTTGAGATTAGTCCCAAATATCAGTATGTCATCAACTTACAAACACAGTATAACTCCTTCGCCCCCACCATAGCGATAGTATACACATTTGTCGGCCTCATTAACAACAAAGCCAACAGATGGCAACGTTTCATTAAACTTGTCATGCCATTGCTTAGGTGCTTGTCTCAGGCCATACAAAGATTTCACCAACTTACACACCTTTCCTTCCTGACCATCCATCACAAAGCCATCAGGCTGTTGCATATAGATTTCCTCCTTTAGCTCTCCGTTCAGGAAAGCCGTCTTAACATCCATCTGATGAATGAGAAGACCATGTGAGGCCGCCAACGAGAGTAATACTCGAATGGTGGTCAGTCTGGCCACAGGTGAATAGGTGTCGAAGAAATCTTCTTCTTCTTTCTGGGCGTAGCCCTTGGCCACAAGCCTAGCCTTGTACTTTTCTATCATACCGTCGGGCCTAAGCTTCTTCTTGAACACCCACTTGCATCCCAATGGTTTGCAACCATAAGGACGTTCCGTAAGCTCCCAAGTCCCGTTAGCCATGATGGAATCCATCTCGCTACGGACCGCATCCTTCCAGTAGTCAGCTTCTGGAGATGCATACGCTTTTGAAATAGAAGTGGGATTATCCTCCACGAGGTATATGAAGAAATCATCAGCAAAGGTCTTTACAGTCCTTTGTCTCTTGCCCCTACCAAGGGATTCCTCATTATCCTCCTCAGGATTTTCATCATGTGTTTGATTATAATATTCCATCGGAATGGCAGGTTCAGGAGTCTCCTCAGATTCCTGTCTAGAAGTGCTTTGTACATCTCTTATGGAGAAAATGTCCTCAAAGAATGTAGCATCTTTAGACTCCATAATTGTACCGACCTTCATGTCAGGTACCTCAGATTTCACTACTAGAAATCTATAGCCAACACTATTCATAGCGTGGCCCAAATTAACACAATGCACAGTCTTTGGTCCAAGCTTACGCTTTTTGGGGATCGGCACATTAACTTTCGCCAAGCATCCCCAGGTACGTAAGTACGAGAGTGTTGTCCTTCTCTTGGTCCACTTCTCGTAAGGAGTGATCTCGTTATCCTTTGTCGGAACTTTATTCAGGACATGACAGGATGTCATTATAGCCTCCCCACACCATGCCTTGGATAAACCCGATGTATCTAACATGGCGTTAACCAAATTAGTTAGAGTACGGTTTTTCCGCTCGACAACCCCGTTTGACTGGGGTGAGTAGGGAGGCGTCCTCTCGTGAATAATGCTGTGTTCCGCACAAAAGGCATCAAACTCTTTCGAGAAGTACTCTCCACCACGATCTGACCGGACTCGTTTAATTTGCTTTTCAAGTTGATTCTGAACTTTTGCCTTATAGATTTGGAAGGAGTGTAGAGCCTCATCTTTAGTATTTAACAGATACACATAGCAATATCTAGTGGAATCATCTATCAAAGTCATGAAATATTTCTTTCCACCTTTAGTCAACACACCATTCATCTCACAAAGATCAGAATGTATGAGTTCCAGTGGCGCCAAGTGTCTCTCCTCTGCTGCCTTGTGAGGCTTGCGAGGTTGCTTAGATTGCACACACGAATGGCACTTAGAACCTTTGGCTAAAGTGAAACTCGGGATTAAATTCGATTTTGCTAGCCGCGTCATAACACCGAAACTAATGTGACAAAGACGTGAATGCCATACTTCAGATTCATTAACACTCAAATGAATATTGTTCACGACTTTATTACATAGATCTGCAAGAGAAAGGCGGAACATGCCTCCGCATTCATAACCCTTTCCAAAAAATAGTCCATATTTCGTAACAACTAATTTATTAGACTCGAATACCAACTTAAACCCTTCTCTACATAGAAGGGATCCACTAACGAGGTTCTTCTTGATGGCGGGGACATGTTGCACGTTCTTCAGCTGCACGATCCTTTCTGAAGTAAACTTCAGATCGACTGTCGGGGATATACCCCGCGGCGTAAACCGGCCGGAAGTATAACCCGGCCGGACTAGGCGTTTCATTGGTAAACCTCCAGAGGATTGGCGGTTTACGTGATTGGCGGTTTACATGTCTGGCGGTTCACGTGTCTGGCGGTTCACTGGTATGACGATTCACGAACCTGAAGACTCATTGGTGACCCGGTGCGTGTTCCAGATGGATGACAAGGCCCAAGGCCCAGCAGGCCGGTTTATGTTAATGGTGGGCTGGTTTAAGAGGAAAGGCATGAGGAACATTTATCTTACAAGGAGTTAAGACCTCGACTTGTATCCGGTTTGTATTAGAGATAGACTAGTCCTAATCCTAATAGGACTCTACATGTAACCCGCCCCTCCAACATATATAAGGAGGGGCGGGGCTCCCCAAAAGGGACAAGATTCACAAGTTCCACAAGTTGGACAAGTTAGGTTTAGACAATAGCTCTCGAGATAGAGCACTCTTGTAACCGTGATCATCATCAATATCAATGAAGCAGGATGTAGGCTTTTACCTCCACCGTGAGGGGCCGAACCTGGGTAAAACATCGCGTCTCTCGTCCCGCTCAACCCCTCTCAAGCTACCACATAGGTGCGTTGGCCTCGCGACTAAGTCCTGACACCTAGGACATCTGCCGTGACAATTCCACGACAGTTGGCGCCCACCGTGGGGCCTGCGCACGGTGGTGATGAGTTCTTGGTGGGATCTCTCCCAGGGATCGAGAAGGCCACAAATTTTTCCGGATGAAGAAGAGCCGGATTGGATCAGTCTAGATTCACAATCCGTGGTAAAAAAAGAGGAAATCAGGGTTGCGATCTGTTCGCTGCTGTAAATCGCCAAGGTTGACAGGATCGTATCCGCCGCAACCAAAAACACATTGCAATAGTCCATCAAAAATTGCGGTGCCGCTGCTCTCCATGTCGCGACACCAGGGATCAACCAAATTGTTGCTGCCTGTACTGCATCAAGCCATCAAATTGCCAAAGTCCCGAAGGACCCAGTAAACAGCGTAATGATCGACTAGTCAGCTCGCTTTCGATTACGATGACCCGGAGGAAGACTCGGATTCGCTAGGCAAGTCGCCGCGCCATCCACCTCTGCCTCTGCGGGTCTCCGCCTCGCTTGAGTCTCTACCAAGTCACCGATTCCCGCAGTGGATCCACGGCCCGGTGCCTCCTCAAGCCATTGTCTGCTTCTAAACCGCCCCCGCAGGCCTCGCCTCACAGGCCCTCTTCTGCTACGGCCATGGCCTTGCATGACCGGCGCTCATCCGAGTCGACGCCCCAAGTTGCCATGACCTGCCGGCCACGCCTATTGAGTCGCTACGGTCCGCTTCGAGCCGGATTCGCCGCCACTACTACAGGATACGATTCTTTCCTGAGGCAGTACGGATATGACACAAAGAAGAACTCGGGCCGCGTTTCCGAGACCGACTGTTGTACGCCTCGGCTACGGAGCCACGGCTTCACTCCAACCCGTCGTCCCCACGGCCATCGATCCGCCGTCTCGCACTTGAGCCACCGGACTCCGCCTCCATGGCTTTATGCCTTACTGCCGGAGTGAGCGCTGGGTCGTTCCACCATGAACCGCCGCACCTCCATAGCCAGACCATGCCGAGCCGCCCGTCGCCGCGTCTCTGCTCCCCCGGCGCGCTCCCTCCGAGTCGCCGGCTGCCAACCACCGCTAAGATATGCAGCCGGGTCTTCGAGCGCCGTTCTCCACCTCTATAAATCACCGACCAAGACTTCTGCTGGGAGTCGCCAGGCCTTCTCCACCGCAGAGCCGACCTCGAGCCACCCCGCCGGTGCATCCTATCCAGGGAGTCGCCAAGCTCCTCCGTCCAATCGTCACATCGCCACCTCACTGCTGCTATTGATCGCCTCGCCGGTCGCATCGGGTTCACAACCGCCACCTTCTAGTCGCCACCTTGCCGAGTCACCGTTGGGCCTCGCCTTGATGTGGAGATCAATTAAATCCAAGCAACAAAGTGCTACGCACAGTGGAGCAGACGAAGATCCCAGTTGAGAGTGTACTGCCAGCAAGACCTCCAAGAAAGCTCTCACAAGGGACAAACTGTCACATGAAAAATCAGTACGCAGCAAAAACATGCACTGAGACTCCCTCAAACCAGGTGCTATCTCTTCCATATATTTTATCAGCATGGGTTAAATTGTTTGAAAACGATTACTATGGTTTGTGATATTTTTTCGCAGGATCAATATTCATTACAAAGGTGTGTATAAGGGACGCGCGCTTACATCACTTTTTTACTAGCAATTATCCACACCGCGGCCGGCTCACCTGTCTGCGCCGGTTTACATACACTTGCTGGGACTGCGCCCGCGATTAACTCGCCGTCCGCATGGTTTACCGTGCCCGCAATTAACTTGCCCGACTGTATGGAGCATTACTATATCATCTATCGTTCACAAACGTCAGGTGATATCCATCCAAATTTGATTTATTAGCACATGTTGTTTTTGTCAAAGAACAAGTCTATCTTTGCCTTGGTGTGCAATATTGTTTATGCAGGGCAATTATTTATGACAAAAAAATGATATTATACCTCGGAGATGGAGGCACGCCAACATCTTTTGGCACGGGTGGTCGTCGTGAAGGAAATATGCCCTAGAGGCAATAATAAAGTTATTATTGATTTCCTTATATCATGATAAATGTTTATTATTCATGCTAGAATTGTATTAACCGGAAACATAATACATGTGTGAATACATAGACAAACAGAGTGTCACTAGTATGCCTCTACTTGACTAGCTCGTTAATCAAAGATGGTTATGTTTCCTAACCATGAACAAAGAGTTGTTATTTGATTAACGAGGTCACATCATTAGTTGAATGATCTGATTGACATGACCCATTTCATTAGCTTAGCACCCGATCGTTTAGTATGTTGCTATTGCTTTCTTCATGACTTATACATGTTCCTATAACTATGAGATTATGCAACTCCCGTTTACCGGAGGAACACTTTGGGTACTACCAAACGTCACAACATAACTGGGTGATTATAAAGGAGTACTACAGGTGTCTCCAAAGGTACATGTTGGGTTGGCGTATTTCGAGATTAGGTTTTGTCACTCCGATTGTCGGAGAGGTATCTCTGGGGCCCTCTCGGTAATACAGATCACATAAGCCTTGCAAGCATTGTAACTAAGATGTTAGTTGTGAGATGATGTATTACGGAACGAGTAAAGAGACTTGCCGATAACAAGATTGAACTAGGTATTGGATACCGACGATCGAATCTCGGGCAAGTAACATACCGATGACAAAGGGAACAACGTATGTTGTTATGCGGTCTGACCGATAAAGATCTTCGTAGAATATGTAGGAGCCAATATGGGCATCCAGGTCCCGCTATTGGTTATTGACCGGAGATGTGTCTCAGTCATGTCTACATTGTTCTCGAACCCATAGGGTCCGCACGCTTAAGGTTACGATGACAGTTATATTATGAGTTTATGCATTTTGATGTACCGAAGGTTGTTCGGGGTCCCGGATGTGATCAAGGACATGACGAGGAGTCTCGAAATGGTCGAGACGTAAATATTGATATATTGGAAGCCTATGTTTGGATATCGGAAGTGTTCCGGGTGAAATCGGGATTTTACCGGAGTACCGGGAGGTTACCGGAACCCCTCGGGAGCCATATGGGCCTTAATGGGCTTTAGTGGAAAGGAGAAAGGGGCAGCCCAAGGTGGCTGCGCACCTCCCCCCTCCCCTAGTCCTATTAGGACTAGGAGAAGGTGGCCGGCCCCCCTCTCTCTCTTTCCCCCTCGGGGAATCCTAGTCCAACTAGGATTGGGGGGGGGAGTCCTAGTCTCGGAAGGAGTAGGACTCCTCCTGCGCCCTCCTCCTGGCTGGCGCCCCCCTCCCCCTTGGCTCCTTTATATACCGAGGCAGAGGCATCCCAGAAACACACAAGTTGATCCACGTGATCTATTCCTTAGCCGTGTGCGGTGCCCCCAGCCACCATAGTCCTCGATAATACTGTAGTGGAGTTTAGGCAAAGCCCTGCTGCTGTAGTACATCAAGATCGTCACCACGCCGTCGTGCTGACGGAACTCTTCCCCGACACTTTGCTGGATTGGAGTCCGGGGATCGTCATCGAGCTGAACGTGTGCTCAAACTCGGAGGTGCCGTAGTTTCGGTGCTTGATCGGTTGGATCGTGAAGACGTACGACTACTTCCTCTACGTTGCGTCAACGCTTCCGCAGTCGGTCTGCGTGGGTACGTAGACAACACTCTCCCCTCTCGTTGCTGTGCATCACATGATCTTGCGTGTGCGTAGGAAATTTTTTGAAATTACTACGAAACCCAACAGTGGCATCCGAGCCAGGTTATTTATGTTGATGTTATATGCACGAGTAGAACACAAGTGAGTTGTGGGCGATATAAGTCATACTGCCTACCAGCATGTCATACTTTGGTTCGGCGGTATTGTTGGACGAGACGACCCAGACCAACCTTACGCGTACGCTTACGCGAGACCGGTTCCCCCGACGTGCTTTGCACACAGGTGGCTTGCGGGCGACTGTCTCTCCAACTTTAGTTGAACCAAGTATGGCTACGCCCGGTCCTTGCGAAGGTTAAAACGGAGTCTATTTGACAAACTATCGTTGTGGTTTTGATGCGTAGGTGAGATTGGTTCTTACTAAAGCCCGTAGCAGCCACGTAAAACTTGCAACAACAAAGTAGAGGACGTCTAACTTGTTTTTGCAGGGCATGTTGTCATGTGATATGGTCAAGGCATGATGCTGAATTTTATTGTATGAGATGATCATGTTTTGTAACCGAGTTATGGGCAACTGGCATGAGCCATATGGTTGTCGCTTTATTGTATGCAAAGAAATCGCGATGTAATGCTTTACTTTATTACTAAGCGGTAGTGATAGTCGTGGAAGCGTAAGATTGGCGAGACGACAACGATGCTACGATGGAGATCAAGGTGTCGCGCCGATGACGATGGTGATCATAACGGTGCTTCGGAGATGGAGATCACAAGCACAAGATGATGATGGCCATATCATATCACTTATATTGATTGCATGTGATGTTTATCCTTTTATGCATCTTATCTTGCTTTGATTGACGGTAGCATTATAAGATGATCTCTCACTAAATTATCAAGATGTGTTCTCCCTGAGTATGCACCGTTGCCAAAGTTCGTCGTGCCCAGACACCACGTGATGATCGGGTGTGATAAGCTCTACGTCCATCTACAACGGGTGCAAGCCAGTTTTGCACACGCAGAATACTCAGGTTAAACTTGACGAGCCTAGCATATGCAGATATGGCCTCGGAACATGGAGACCGAAAGGTCGAGCATGAATCATATAGTAGATATGATCAACATAACGATGTTCACCATTGAAAACTACTCCATCTCACGTGATGATCGGTTATGGTTTAGTTGATTTGGATCACGTAATCACTTAGAAGATTAGAGGGATGTCTATCTAAGTGGGAGTTCTTAAGTAATTTGATTAATTGAACTTAAACTTATCATGAACTTAGTACCTGATAGTATCTTGCTTGTTTATGTTGATTGTAGATAGATGGCTCGTGCTGTTGTTCCGTTGAATTTTAATGCGTTCCTTGAGAAAGCAAAGTTGAAAGATGATGGTAGCAATTACACAGACTGGGTCCGTAACTTGAGGATTATCCTCATTGCTGCACAGAAGAATTACGTCCTAGAAGCACCGCTGGGTGCCAGGCCTACTGCTGGAGCAACACCAGATGTTATGAACGTCTGGCAGAGCAAAGCTGATGACTACTCGATAGTTCAGTGTGCCATGCTTTACGGCTTAGAATCGGGACTTCAACGACGTTTTGAACGTCATGGAGCATATGAGATGTTCCAGGAGTTGCAGTTAATATTTCAAGCAAATGCCCGGATTGAGAGATATGAAGTCTCCAATAAGTTCTATAGCTGCAAGATGGAGGAGAACAGTTCTGTCAGTGAGCATATACTCAAAATGTCTGGGTATAATAATCACTTGATTCAGATGGGAGTTAATCTTCCAGATGATTGCGTCATTGACAGAATTCTCCAATCACTGCCACCAAGCTACAAGAGCTTCGTGATGAACTATAATATGCAAGGGATGAACAAGACTATTCCCGAGCTCTTCGCGATGCTGAAAGTTGCGGAGGTAGAAATCAAGAAGGAGCATCAAGTGTTGATGGTTAACAAGACCACTAGTTTCAAGAAAAAGGGCAAAGGGAAGAAGAAGGGGAACTTCAAGAAGAACGGCAAACAAGTTGCTGCTCAGGAGAAGAAACCCAAGTCTGGACCTAAGCCTGAAACTGAGTGCTTCTACTGCAAGCAGACTGGTCGCTGGAAGCGGAACTGCCCCAAGTATTTGGCGGATAAGAAGGATGGCAAGGTGAACAAAGGTATATGTGATATACATGTTATTGATGTGTACCTTACTAGAGCTCGCAGTAGCACCTGGGTATTTGATACTGGTTCTGTTGCTAATATTTGCAACTCGAAACAGGGACTACGGAATAAGCGGGCACTGGCAAAGGACGAGGTGACGATGCGCGTGGGAAACGGTTCCAAAGTCGATGTGATCGCGATCGGCACGCTACCTCTACATCTACCTTCGGGATTAATATTAGACCTAAATAATTGTTATTTGGTGCCAGCGTTGAGCATGAACATTATATCTGGATCTTGTTTAATGCGAGACGGTTATTCATTTAAATCAGAGAATAATGGTTGTTCTATTTATATGAGTAATATCTTTTATGGTCATGCACCTTTGAAGAGTGGTCTATTTTTGATGAATCTCGATAGTAGTGATACGCATATTCATAATGTTGAAGCCAAAAGATGCAGAGTTGATAATGAAAGTGCAACTTATTTGTGGCACTGTCGTTTAGGTCATATCGGTGTAAAATGCATGAAGAAACTCCATACTGATGGACTTTTGGAACCACTTGATTATGAATCACTTGGTACTTGCGAACCATGCCTCTTGGGCAAGATGACTAAAACACCGTTCTCCGGTACTATGGAGAGAGCAACAGATTTGTTGGAAATCATACATACCGATGTATGTGGTCCGATGAATATTGAGGCTCGTGGCGGATATCGTTATTTTCTCACCTTCACAGATGACTTAAGCAGATATGGGTATATCTACTTAATGAAACATAAGTCTGAAACATTTGAAAAGTTCAAAGAGTTTCAGAGTGAAGTTGAAAATCATCGTAACAAGAAAATAAAGTTTCTACGATCTGATCGTGGAGGAGAATATTTGAGTTATGAGTTTGGTGTACATTTGAAAAATTGTGGAATAGTTTTGCAACTCACGCCACCCGGAACACCATAGCGTAATGGTGTGTCCGAACGTCGTAATCGTACTTTACTAGATATGGTGCGATCTATGATGTCTCTTACTGATTTACCGCTATCGTTTTGGGGTTATGCTTTAGAGATGGCCGCATTCACGTTAAATAGGGCACCATAAAAATCCATTGAGACGACGCCTTATGAACTGTGGTTTGGCAAGAAACCAAAGTTGTCGTTTCTTAAAGTTTGGGGCTGCGATGCTTATGTGAAAAAGCTTCAACCTGATAAGCTCGAACCCAAATCGGAGAAATGTGTCTTCATAGGATACCCAAAGGAGACTGTTGGGTACACCTTCTATCACAGATCCGAAGGCAAGACATTCGTTGCTAAGAATGGATCCTTTCTAGAGAAGGAGTTTCTCTCGAAAGAAGTGAGTGGGAGGAAAGTAGAACTTGACGAGGTAACTGTACCTGCTCCCTTATTGGAAAATAGTACATCACAGAAAACTGTTTCTGCGACATCTATACCAATTAGTGAGGAAGCTAATGATGTTGATCATGAAACTTCAGGTCAAGATACTACTGAACCTCGTAGATCGACCAGAGCGAGATCCGCACCAGAGTGGTACGGTAATCCTGTTCTAGAAGTCATGCTACTAGATCATGATGAACCTACGAACTATGAAGAAGCGATGGTGAGCCCAGATTCCATAAAGTGGCTTGAAGCCATTAAATCTGAGATGGGATCCATGTATGAGAACAAAGTATGGACTTTGGTTGACTTGCCCGATGATCGGCAAGCAATTGAGAATAAATGGATCTTCAAGAAGAAGACTGACGCTGATGGTAATATTACTGTCTACAAAGCTCGACTTGTCGCAAAAGGTTTCGACAAGTTCAAGGGGTTGACTACGATGAGACCTTCTCACCCATAGCGATGCTTAAGTCTGTCCGAATCATGTTAGCAATTGCCGCATTTTATAATTATGAAATTTGGCAGATGGATGTCAAAACTGCATTCCTGAATGGATTTCTGGAAGAAGAGTTGTATATGATGCAACCGGAAGTTTTTGTCGATCCAAAGGGAGCTAACAAAGTGTGCAAGCTCCAGCGATCCATTTATGGACTGGTGCAAGCCTCTCGGAGTTGGAATAAACGCTTTGATAGTGTGATCAAAGCATTTGGTTTTATACAGACTTTCGGAGAAGCCTGTATTTACAAGAAAGTGAGTGGGAGCTCTGTAGCATTTCTGATATTATATGTGGATGACATATTGCTGATTGGAAATGATATAGAATTTCTGGATAGCATAAAGGGATACTTGAATAAGAGTTTTTCAATGAAAGACCTCGGTGAAGCTGCTTACATATTAGGCATTAAGATCTATAGAGATAGATCAAGACGCTTAATTGGACTTTCACAAAGCACATACCTTGACAAGATTTTGAAGAAGTTCAAAATGGATCAAGCAAAGAAAGGGTTCTTGCCTGTGTTACAAGGTGTGAAGTTGAGTCAGACTCAATGCCCGACCACTGCAGAAGATAGAGAGAAAATGAAAGATGTTCCCTATGCTTCAGCCATAGGCTCTATCATGTATGCAATGCTGTGTACCAGACCTGATGTGTGCCTTGCTATAAGTTTAGCAGGGAGGTACCAAAGTAATCCAGGAGTGGATCACTGGACAGCGGTCAAGAACATCCTGAAATACCTGAAAAGGACTAAGGATATGTTTCTCGTATATGGAGGTGACAAAGAGCTCGCTGTAAAAGGTTACGTTGATGCAAGCTTTGACACTGATCCGGACGATTCTAAATCGCAAACCGGATACGTGTTTACATTAAACGGTGGAGCTGTCAGTTGGTGCAGTTCTAAACAAAGCGTCGTAGCGGGATCTACATGTGAAGCGGAGTACATAGCTGCTTCGGAAGCAGCAAATGAAGGAGTTCATATCCGATCTAGGTGTCATACCTAGTGCATCGGGTCCAATGAAAGTCTTTTGTGACAATACTGGTGCAATTGCCTTGGCAAAGGAATCCAGATTTCACAAAAGGATCAAACACATCAAGAGACGCTTCAATTCCATCCGGGATCTAGTCCAGGTGGGAGACATAGAGATTTGCAAGATACATACGGATCTGAATGTTGCAGACCCGTTGACTAAGCCTCTTCCACGAGCAAAACATGATCAGCACCAAAGCTCCATGGGTACGACTACTTCCTCTACGTTGGATCGTGAAGACGTACGACTACTTCCTCTACGTTGCGTCATCGCTTCCGCAGTCGGTCTGTGTGGGTACGTAGACAACACTCTCCCCTCTCGTTGCTATGCATCACATGATCTTGCGTGTGCGTAGGAATTTTTTTGAAATTACTACGAAACCCAACACGTCGTTACTCGGTGAACTCCCATGCCGGTTTACAACGCCGTGGCCATCTCTCGCGGCCGCACCGGTTCACAGCGACACGGACAACTCGCCCGTCCACCCTCGTGGCCGGTTCACGCGTCCGCGCCGGTCTACAACATGGAGGACAATTTGCTCATCCGCGCCGGTTTACAACACCGGGCCGGCTCATCTGCTTAGCTCCCGCGGCCGACTCACCTGTGAATAATTTCAGCTTCACCCGGTGATCATCAACTCCATGGTGATAATCTCTGACCTGACGCATCAAGTGAAATCCATCCAGTATATTTTTATATTATATATTGGTTTCTTTTAAAAAAGAGGAGCCATTACTTTGTCTTGCAAGTTCTTCAATGTAGGACAAATTAAATCACAAAGCTCTGAAGCTCTCAAATCCGGTTTAAGAATTTCCAGCTCAAAAAGGAATTAACTTCTCGCAAGTTCGAGTTTAAGAGGCCGTCAGAAAATTTCCGGGTCATCAGAAAGTATTCTGGTTTACAATCCGGTCCAAGGGAAAGATGTCTTCCACGAAGCTTTGAAGCTCTCAATATCCGGTTTAACATCCTGTTCAAGAAGGATTTATCTCTTGCAAAAAGTTAAAGGGTGCCAAAGAGGACCTGCTGCCATGATGCGCGGTTCAAATATGGGTATCATGCCTTATTGGCTTATCATATTCTTGATCACTTGGGGCTTTGGTCGTATCCGAACCATAGTCACACCTCTTGATCGGTGCAATGCCACAATATCACTTGGGGGCTTGGTCGCGTCTGAACCATAGCAATGCCATTTGGTATGCGGAAAGCCACGACATCACTTGGGGAATTGTGGTCACGTCTGAACCATAGTCACACCTCTTGATCGGCCTAGTGCCACAGCATCACTTGGGGGCTTTGGTCGAACCCGAACCATCCCTACACCTCTTGATCGGCGTAATGCCAATGCATCACTTGGGGACTTGTGGTCATGTCTGAACCATAGTCACGCCTCTTGATCGGCCTAAGGCCACAGAATCACTTGGGGGCTTGGTCGAACCCGAACCATTGCCACGCCTTTTGATCGGCATAATGCCATTGTTTCATTTGGGGACCTGGCTGACTTGAACCATAGCTACGCCTATCGGGGGCTTGGTCGTGTCCGACCGTGGTAACGCCATTTGATCGGCTCAATAGCCTCTTTTTGCAAATGGTTTTATCATTCCCTTTGTTTGAAATTTGCTTTGATAAATATTTCCTTTTACTTCTGTTGCGTTTTTAAACCGACATTGTAAATCCGGTTCGACTGTCAATTACAAATTGGCGGAACATGGTCAAATCTTAATCCGGAGACTATCTGCCCAGTTTGATTTTATGTTACCATCTTATTATCGAGTAAACCGGTGTTCGTTAACCCGGCTTGACCTTCAACTACAAGTTGTCAGTACATGACCAATTATAATCCGGCGATTATTAACTCGGTCCGGTTCGACTACAAGTCGCCAGTATTATATATGGATAATCCGGTGTCTATCATAAACCGGTATGGTTTTATCATAAACCGGCACAATAAGGAAAGAGTTATCAGTACTCGAGATTGGGGTTATCACCTTTACTACAAAAAGTTGGTAAAACCAACAATGTGATTCAATGTCACATGTATGATATATTTCATATTTGATTATTCTTAAGTGCAGCCTTGGTTATAAACCCGGGTTGTATGTTGAGCGTTATGACCCGTCCGGCGGTAAACCACCAGGACACTTTAAACTTGTTGTATGCAGAAACAGGTTGAATAAAGCATAATTACAAATCACCGGTGTTTATTGAACCGGCCTGGCTTTGGACTATAAGTCGCCAGTATATATTTGGATTGCGCCATTGGAATTATGCGCTTATAAATCATTGGGTATATTATTCAAATAGCCAACATGGCTAGATTTTTATTATGGTTATCAATAACCAGTATTATGATTAAGGTTTTCAAAGTCACTTTAGCGCAATGGCTATCATATTATCAATAGATATGATTTATTCTACAATTGAAGGAATAGTCTCGAGTTGCTGCAGGATTACGACCCGGCACTTGGGAGCTACATTATTTCAGTTGAAATTATATCAAATACACAAGTCTCATGTCGCTGCAAGCATGCACCATGACACTTGGGGGCTAATGCAAAGTCATTTTTTGCTCACCTTATTGAAGACCCGACTCTTCATATTGTAATGAGCCGGCCCTTGGGGGCTACCAATTGCTCCTGTCAACAATTCAAGGTACACAAGTTTTCATCCATAATATTGAAGGATCCATTGCTCAGTTGGTAAAGCACAAAGCTCTTAACCTTGTGGACGTGGGTTCAAGCCCTACGATGGAAGCTACATTACAAGATGTTATTTTCATTGAAGTATATATCAAGTACCGGTTCAGTATTATCTTACTAAGCCGGCCCTTGGGGGCTACACATCACTGCTAAAATCTACATAATTATATTTACAAAGTTCCTGCTCATTATTGCATAATGACCCGGCCCTTGGGGGTTACACTGATTGAAGTTTTTATAAGCAATTACAAGTCCCAGGTCGCTGCAAGCATGACAACCCGGCACTTGGGGGCTACATATATGGAGTATTCAGTTTTTAGATGAACAAACCGGATTTCTTCAAGGTTGAAACACTTATTGGAGCAAGTCTTAAGTTATCACTATGTTCTCCTCTTAAGACTTGGGGCTACAGGTATTATGCATATAAAGGAGGAACATCTTCATTTTATCAGTTTTGAGCAAATCAGGAAGATCGGTTACATGACCCGGTGTCGACAACAATTATGACCCGATGCCGTCAATATTTATAAACCGGTAATGATAAACCGGCAAGTTCAAGTCTTATACCGGCACAGTTTACATTCTCAAACCGACAAGTTTTACATCTTCAAACCGGCTGAATATCAGATAAGTATTTCAAGACCCATATTTCTTAAACCGGCGCTTTGGGAGCTGAATCAAAGGAGTTATTCTTCACAATATTTCTGTGACAAACCAATGTCGGCAAATTGATTATGAAGCTGGTCTGTTGACCCGGACTTCCCAGAAGGAGGAAATAACAAGGACTTAAGGGTGATCAGGTACCGGTTTACAAGAATTCTTAACCCGGAGCATAACCTGTCAAATTTGTTCTTGTGTTTATTTTTGCAGCATAAGTTTACCATGGATAAATCCAAAGCTAAACTTGGGGGCTAATGTCGGGGATATACCCCGCTGCGTAAACCGGCCGGAAGTATAACCCGGCCGGACTAGGCGTTTCATTGGTAAACCGCCAGAGGATTGGCAGTTTACATGTCTGGCGGTTCACGTGTCTGGCGGTTCACTGGTATGACGATTCACGAGCCTGAAGACTCATTGGTGACCCGGCGCGTGTTCCAGATGGATGACAAGGCCCAAGGCCCAGCAGGTCGGTTTATGTTAATGGTGGGCCGGTTTAAGAGGAAAGGCATGAGGAACATTTATCTTACAAGGAGTTAAGACCTGGACTTGTATCCGGTTTGTATTAGAGATAGACTAGTCCTAATCCTAATAGGACTCTACATGTAACCCGCCCCTCTAACATATATAAGGAGGGGCGGGGCTCCCCAAAAGGGACAAGATTCACAAGTTCCACAAGTTGGACAAGTTAGGTTTAGACAATAGCTCTCGAGATAGAGCACTCTTGTAACCGTGATCATCATCATCAATATCAATGAAGCAGGATGTAGGCTTTTACCTCCACCGTGAGGGGCCGAACCTGGGTAAAACATCGCGTCTCTCGTCCCGCTCAACCCCTCTCAAGCTACCACATAGGTGCGTTGACCTCGCGACTAAGTCCTGACACCTAGGACATCTGCCGTGACAATTCCACGACATCGACCATGCCAACACCAAGAACAGAAGCACTCGCGTCATTCCCCATCAATACGGACCCGTGACCTGTGGCCTGGTAAGAAGAAAACAATGAAATGTCAGCACACACATGAACATTTGCACCTGTGTCGACCCACCAATCGGTGGACGGCCAAACTGAAAATACAGCAAATAAATTACCGTACCCAGATGCACCACTCTCATTGTTGCTCACAATCATATTGACAGACTTGGAGTCCTGCCCTTACTTCTTATACTTGTTTGGGCACTTGTTGGCCCAATGTTCAAGCGAACCACAAGTAAAGCAGCCCTCATCCTTCTTGTTCTTCTTGAAGGTCTTCTTACCCTTTTCCGTACTTGTTGGACACCGTTCTTTCCCTTGGGCTTGTGGGAATTGGAGTTCTTCTGATGCACCATGTTGGCCACAGAAGTTCCTTCGACCCCTTTTCCGTGCGAGTCCTTTGCCCTTGAATTCTGCTCAACACTCAGATGGCCAATGACATCCTCCACAGAGAATTCACGCCTCTGATGTTTCAGAGTGGTGGCAAAGTTTCTCCAGGAATTGGGAAGCTTAGCGATTATGCAGCCCGCGACAAACTTGCCTGGTAACTCGCACTTAAAAAGCTCAAGCTCCTTAACAATGCATATTATCTCATGAGCCTGCTCCAATACAGGACGGTTTTCAACCATCTTGTAATCATGGAACTGCTCTATAATATCTCGCTCCCTGCATCAGCAGCCCCGAACTTAGATTCGAGCGCCTCCCACAAGTCCTTGGCAGACCGCACATGCAAATATGCGTCAACCAGCTTATCTCCAATCACGCTCAGAACTGCCCTGAGGAACACGACAGTGGCCTCCTTGAACACCTTCTCCTGTTCAGGAACGATCGTTCCTGTGGGAGTCACCCCGGCGACCCAGAACACGTTCATGGCCATGAGCCATAAGGTGGTTTTAGTCTGCCAACGCTTAAAGTACGTCCCCGTTCAGTGCAGC
Organism: Triticum urartu; assembly: GCF_003073215.2. Taxonomy (NCBI): domain Eukaryota; kingdom Viridiplantae; phylum Streptophyta; class Magnoliopsida; order Poales; family Poaceae; genus Triticum; species Triticum urartu. The sequence goes on along the minus strand of NC_053022.1, from coordinate 556,020,003 downwards.
AGCAAAACCAGAATCCGAAAAACTCCTACACAAATTAGGTTTTTGGATTGATAAGAAATTAGGCAGTTTTCCGATTAAATTAATCCATGAATAAATCATGAGCATGACATGGACAACATTGATAACACACTGATTACGATCTAACAGAGCATGTACTACGCATATAGTAGAAACATTTACGCATATCGCTAGTACTGCTACAACAGAAAGAAACACGAGAAGGATAAACGATGTGTACCCTCCAATCGGCCACGCAGCGGTGGTGGCGGCGGCAGCAGCCGCGGCATCCTCGGCGGCCTTCTTGTCGGCCTCGGCCTTCTCAGCGGCGGCACGGTCGGCGTCGGTCGACATGGTGATGACGAAGGTGATGCGGACGTAGATGAACAGAAGCGAGCAGTCGCGTAATCGCTACCCAAAAACCTAATCGCCCCTCTCCCGTACAGGATCCGGAGAAGTGGGGTTTCGGAGGCCTGCTCTCCCGTGAACCTTGTACGCGGTGAACGGGACGGAGTCACCAGCGGCGGCAGCAGCAGAGGAACGACGTGGGCATGGAGGCGGAGATGCGTTCTGTTTCGTGGCGGCTAGGGTTGGCAGCGTCCCACATATATACTGACCGGCAAAAAGAAGCGCATAGGAGTGCACTCGGCTCGGCTCAATCCCGCAACCCGTGCCGCACCGCGGCGAGCGGAGCAGGAGTGCGCGAGGGCCTCATCTCTTCTCAAGCTCCAATAGCATGATGGAGAGGATCCCTTATAAACCACTCCAACTCTCCTTTCATTTCTGGGATGGGACTAAACTTCCCACCACCTTGTCATGTCATCTACATGGGCCCTTAGAAATCAAATCTGAAATTGTTATATGGGCTCTAGGCCCATCTCATATTTCAACAGCTGCCTACTACGAAGATGAACTCCGTTTCCTCCCGATCTCCAATATCCTCTCCGACTACCCAGGCCCGGCCCAGCGCGTCTCGCTCTACCGCAGGTTCCTCCCCGACGAGATCGACGGCTGGTTCCGCTCCGGGTCCCTCTCCGGCCTCCAGCACCTCGGTCGTCAACCTGGAATGGGACCACCAATTGCCGCTGCCATCGCACGTGCTGATCCGCTTCGCGCCCACGCTCCGGCTACTCAGCCTCAACCACTGTCGATTCCCCGACCTGGGCGTGCCATCGAGTTTTCCGCACCTCAAACAGCTTTTCATGCATGATGTCGGTATCTCGGATAACCATCTCCAAAGCATGATCACCGGATGCGTCGTTCTGGAAAGTGTTTCACTGCACATCATGAGTTTTGGTCGCCTTTGCATCACATCCTTGACTCTCCACCTTGAAACCTACTTGCAGGGCCTTCAGTTCAGCGTCCCAGAGAAAGAAATTAAGTCCAGGAGTAATCATCATTCCCTTCAACTGGTACGTTTTACTCAAAAAATGACTTGACTATATAGCTTGTTCATTCCCAGCTAGAAAGTGTGCACCTGAAAGAGTGTTCCAGGATTACCTTCCCTGAAAAAATAGAAACCCATTATTATTGGAGGGAGAAAACGCGGGGCAATCTTCCTTGAGTATGTTTCGAAGTCAATGTACCCGAACCTCGGAAATTTCTTCCATACTTATGAATATTTCTAGGTTCTAAGGATGCAGCATCGGTGCTTGGTTAAATTCTGGTTGCAAAATATTGGATGTGTATTTGGCTACCTGGTCCTCTCAGATATCTGAATTCTGAACGTGAAATATTCCCAGTTTAGTGTTGCGCTGATAGTTATGAATCTTATGATGGTTACAATTCTGAACGCAATCTCCTACGTGCTCTAGCAATTCTAGTAGTCTCAGATGCAGTCCAGTCACAAGTGAACTTCTGCCAAGCTTTGTGCAACAAGCAGGCAGGGCCTATAATACATACATAAAGACAGACAGAGAACTAGATAGCCAACCAACATCTAACACACATCAAAATCAAGCAACTTTGATTCAACTTGTTGAAACCAGTACATCAGACGCAGATATATTACAAAAGATGCATAACTCAATTCAATTATTTTTTTCAAATCGCATGGAAAGAATAACAGGGATCTGCTAGGGGAAGAGTCAAATAAAATTCAGGGACCCACGCTTCCACAGCAGCAAAAAAATAAACACACACCTACTCCTTGTTTGTTCTACTCAAGAAACAACCCAACAGGAAGGGAGGCAGGCAAACAGATTTAGGAAACAACAAGCAAAGCGCCTTGAATACAATTGATCTACTCAACAAATTCGCTTCAGGTACGTGGTATGTCGCTCAGGGAATACACGTTTTTCATAGAAATTATACAATTGCAATTTATTTGCAGTAGCATTCCTTTATCGGCTTCGGTTAAAAGTTACAGTTAGATGGTATGCTTCTGTAGATAGCATGCAAGGAAAGGAATACTGAGGCAAGCGTTCAAGTCCGAGTCTGCCAGTATCTTATCCAGAGAAACACCAGAATGTGGTTCGCTAAGCCAACAGGAATATTACGAGCAGTACACACCTGAGGTGTACTTCAAGCCGGACGAGGTGGCCATGGTGTGCATCGGGAACCTACCCTATGACATTGTGCTCTTTGGGTTGGCTGGAATCGTCGTGTTGTTGGAGGTGAGCCTTATGAATTAGCTCTTCATTGTCCTTGTCTGTCATTGATATGTGAAAATAATGCCTCAAATTCCTGATTCATCTGCAGTGTATGCGCACTAAGAAATAGACCTGCAATTATTGTGCCAACATCACATAGTTTTGGACTTCCCCTTATGGCTGCTCTGTGAGCTTGTGCGATATGTTTAGGTTGCAGTTGGTAGCTGTATGATCTTATTTTGACCGATGTTTGTGTTGTGTGTCAATAGCTCTTATCCGAGTCATGTCTAGCTAGCCACTTGGATTGGCATTAAATCATTATACCCCTTAATTTGTCAGGAGTGCAGTACGTTCTGCTATATTTGTTTCGCCAGTGTTGTTGGTACTTGGGAGGCAGTTAGACAATACAGTTATTAGGACATGTATGTGTTGTCTCTGTTCTTAAACACCGTCTCTGCTTTGGTTCTGTGCAGATCATTCACGACAGGAAAACCAGCAAGAGCCGTCCAAATGGGTTTGTCACTATGAGTACCGTTGAGGAGGCCGAGAAGGCCATCGATATGCACAATCTCTGCGTGAGTATATTGGATAAGTGATAACCTGTTGCGGCTAGTATCCTCAAGTTAGAAGGGACCTGTTCTCCTATGATAAGTGCCGCTTGTGTGTTCATAGTTGACCATGTATATGATTGCAGTACCGGTGGAATGTTGCTACCTCTTGAACATTGTGTTGGTTTTTCCTTAAAAAGAAAAGAGTGATGCAGCAAAGTAGCGTAACTATTTTTCTCAGTTTTTGAGAACCAAGGTATCAATCCAGTAGGAGGCTACCCGCGAGTCCCTCGCACCTACACAAACAATAAATCCTCGCAACCAACGCGATAAGGGGTTGTCAATCCCTACACGGTCACTTACGAGAGTGAGATCTAATAGATAAGATAGGATAATATTTTTGGTATTTTTATGATAAAGATGCAAAGTAAAATAAAAGTAATGAAAATAACTAAGTGTTGGAAGATTAATATGATGGAAAATAGACCCGGGGGCCATAGGTTTCACTAGTGGCTTCTCTCAAGAACATAAGTATTTTACGGTGGGTGAACAAATTACTATTGAGCAATTGACAGAATTGAGCATAGTTATGAGAATATCTAGGTATGATCATGTATGTAGGCATCACGTCCGAGACAAGTAGACCGACTCCTGCCTGCATCTACTACTATTACTCCACACATCGACCGCTATCCAGCATGCATCTAGAGTATTAAGTTCATAAGAACAGAGTAACGCTTTAAGCAAGATGACATGATGTAGAGAGATATTCATGCAATATGATAAAAACCCCATCTTGTTATCCTCGATGACAATAATACAATACGTGTCTTGCTGCCCTACTGTCATTGGGAAAGGACACCGCAAGATTGAACCCAAAGCAAAGCACTTCTCCCATTGCAAGAAAGATCAATCTAGTAGGCCAAACTGTAACATCTCAAATTTCCAATTTGGAATGTTATACATTAGATCATCATTGCATATCATATTTTATTTTGCATTTTGGTTGATCCTAGAAATTCTACGCAACTCAATGATCCACGGAGAGAGTTGGGGATTTCGTTATTTTCATATTTGAGTTTTCTCAAATTTTGAGAATAGGATCATTTGATTTTATTTATTTTATCATCAATTATTTCTATTACAAAAATATGAGAGATGGAATAAAATGACTTTCCCAAAATAAAGAAATATTGAGGATCAAATAATAAAATCAAATAAGATTTTATTTCGGAGTTTTTCGGTGTTTTATTTGAATTTAGGAAAAATGTGCGTTTTTCAAAATTTCATTTAGGTCCCAAATAAATGTTTACCTTGTGCGGCTTGATTTTAGAAGCCCGTGAAAATTTATTTCAGAATTTTTGGAGTCCGTTTAGTATTTTTTTTATTTTTCTTCTGCGCATAATATATATAAAAAAACACGCACCGACCTAACCGGGACGTGTCCGCCTGGGACTCTGGCCCGGCAGGCTTTATAAGCCGGGGCAGCCCACCCGGGGCACACCCTAAGCCGCCCCAGCCCTAGCCGCCGCCGCGCCGCGCCGCCCCCCCGCCGCCGCCCGCCGCCGCCGGACGCCGCCACCGCCGACCCGCCGCCCGAGGTCCGCCGCCACCTCGAAATCCGCACCGGTTTTTTTATTTTTTTTCGAAAAACCGTTCGGTTATTCCGTCAGTTTTTCCGTCGGTTTTTTTTCTAGTTTCGGTTTTTTTAAATAGATCGTTTTTCCGGTTTATTTAAATAGTGAGCGTTCGTCCGTTCGTTTGTTCTGTTGAACGTTCGTCGTTTTTCTTTTTCTCGGATTAAATCCGCGATTTTTCTGATCGCGATTCCTGATCCGATTTTCGTTTTAGTATAACTTTTCGCTCGTTTATCAGAATCAGGCGATTCAAGCGCCTGGAGTTTCGTCTCAAAACCCTCTATCCGTTTAACCAACTTAAACAAGATTTTTCTACTGTAAAATTTTCCCTAGATCCAGATTAGTAGAACGAAGTTGTTTTCTTTCGCCGTTTGACTTTCGTTGCTTCGTTCGATTTGATTCTTTTTGCCAACCGGAGTTCTTAAGTTGAACCTTCTGGTTAGATCTCTTATTTGAGTTTTACCCGTGCATTAGATGAGTACTTATTGTATGCTTGTTTGTTTGTCTGCGATAGAATACCCGGAGTGCGCCGCTTGTTACTTCGAATCTCTAGGTTTCCCTGATCATCAGCAAGGCAAGTAACACTTTGATCATATTTTTCCTACTACCCAGTTTTATTGCATTAGATCAATCCTCACACATTGCATGATTAGGATCTAATTAAATTGTGGGATGGGAAGTAGTTGAGGTAGTACCTATTACATGTTTATTATCAAACCTTTGGGAGTTACTTCTACGTTTGCTTATTATGCCATGCTAAGCTAGTAGACGTGGATTTGGTGAGTGATATCCATGACAGATGTGAGTTTGTTAATTAATGGTTTATCTAAGGTGGCAACTTAAACACACATCTGGGTGGATTGAGGCACCTGGGTATTCCAGGACTTGCCTGTTTTCTTTTGGACCGCCACCCAGGCTCAAAGGGATCATGAGACTATTCATACTAGAAACTTCCGTGTGCAGCCACAAGCTATTATGGGCTCTAGCATAGTTGACTAAGTCGTGCGAACTCTTACAGTGGTAGACTAGCAGATGTAGGGGATGTAGGTGGTACGGTCTACCCGATCGTAAGGTGCTAGCGCTTCTGAAAGACTATGTCTTGGTCATCCGTCTTCTCAAACACCATGTAATGCGAGAAACCAAACGGAGGCGATCGAGTCTTGTGGGGAAAAGTGCGCAAACCTCTGCAGAGTGTAATAAACTAATCATGGTTAGCCGTGTCCCCGGTTATGGACATCTTGAGTATCTAGTACCTGGATTATCATGTGAATCTCAACATGTTACTCTAAATTAATTTTGTTGGGTTATGTTTAATGATGATGTTTAATTGGGATTGAGAATGCTGTCAACCATTCTCAATGTTTAACAACTACCATGATAGTAAATAAATTTATTCCTTTGAAGTAGGGAAAAATTGGCTTTACGCAAAACTGTAACCATAGAGCTTTCCACCAGCCAAATATGCATATAGTATAGCTGTTTCATTCCATTATTCTCTATGTGTTACCTTGCCAGCATATTCCATGTGCTGACCCCTTTCGGGCTGCAACGTTAATGTTGTAGACTTTTCAGACGATGATTAAGGAGTTTTAGGTCGTGGTTCTATACTCAGTGATGCCGTTGGAGTTGATGGACTCACTTATCTTCCAAGCCTTCCGCTGTTATCATTATTAGATGGCCTTAAGCCATATTTATTGTAATAAGTTCTCTATTGAGACACTCGATGTAATAAGTGTGTGATTGCTACTCTGTTATAAATCCTCCGAGTACTGTGTGGTGTCAGCATTACTGATCCAGGGATGACACCGGAGCATAGAGATCAGACTGTTTGAGGTCTAGTCGCTACAGAGATGGTATCAGAGCACATGCTGACTGTAGGACACAGCCACTAAGCTAAAAGACCTAGATCACTATTCACTCTCTTCTCTTCTGACTTCTCATCTTTTCTACTCTTTAGGATGGCGGATAGAAGGAATAAGTTCACGCAACCGGATGAAGATACACCCTTTGGACGTCACTTGAAGGAAGTCACTAGATACCTGAATATAGGAGTACCAAGCTTCACCGGAACCTACAACGCCACTTTACCTGAAGAAGAGCGCTGGATGATTCAAGTTCAAGTTCTAGGAAGGACGTTCATGCCAGTCACTGAGCCCATAGAGTTTTCTTTTGATGCACCAACTTGGAGTCTAGGAAAGAGCATGGCAGCTCACATCGCCATGGGACGCATTGGAGAAGTCTACCGCAAGGATCTCAAGGATACTATCTACCAGATTTGTGGGCACCGAGATGAGCACTGGGAGATGATCAACACCCGGAAGGATAGATCAATTGCAGCTTTTATCCAGGAGTTAAACCAGCACATTCGACGACAGGAGAACCAGATGTGCGCCGACATGATAGATCTGAAGAAGGCTAAGACAAGAATCAAGGGACTGGAGGAAGAACTCAAGGCTACACGTGAGGATTATGAAGAGGAAATTGAAGTATTGGTGGAGAAGAATGATGACCTGATCAAGAAGATTGGGATATTTATGGGAGGCCCTACACCAGTGGATGAAGACGAAGAACCCAAGGAGATTAGCCCGGAAGACTACATCATCATCGACGACACCGACTCGGATCCAGATAGTAGCGATGATGATTATGTTGATGAAGCGGGAGCAGATATCATGGAGTCTGCCACCGAAGAATATTTCTAGTAGACCACCTTATCAGTAGTAGTAGTCCACCATGTAAATATAGTGGTCCGAGCACTTTTTGCGATAGATAGATCGATTGTATGCCCTTGTTTGATTGAATGAAGTGAATTATTTGCCTTTGCCTCATGTGCATATGGGTAGTGTTTTCTCTTTAGACCCCCTCTATTCTTACATCTCATCTTTTCTAAACCCTCAGATGCCTCCGAGATGTGACCCCGGATTTGCCTTTCCACCGGAGCTCTCCCAGTTGATCCAGCAGCAGAACACATTGATGCAGTTGCTAGTTCAGAATCAGAATCAGGGGAACAACAACAACAACCCACCACCACCACCACCACCTGTTGACCACTTAGCCCGTTTTCTTAGGCTGAACCTGCCAGTGTTTTCCAGTAGCACCGAGCCAATAGTAACAGATGATTGGCTCCGCAAGACAGCTAGGGAGTTAACCACAGCAGGATGCACAGATGCGGAGAAGGTGAAGTTTGCCGCACATCAGCTAGAAGGACCCGCAGCATCATGGTGGGAGAATTTCACAGCCACTTTTCCTGTCGACACTGTCACATGGGACCAGTTTCAGCAGGCTTTTCGTACTGCACATGTTTCAGCAGGAGCTATGGCCATGAAGAAGCGTGAGTTTCGCAACTTGCGCCAAGGAGGACGGACAGTTGGCCAGTATGTGGAGGACTTTAGTAAGTTAGCACGTTATGCACCAGATGACGTCGCTACGGATGCAGCTAAGCGGGAGAAGTTTCTGGAAGGACTGAATGATGAGTTGAGCATGCAGTTGATGGTAGCAACCTTCAACAACTACCAGGAGTTGGTAGATCGTGCTCTTATGATTGAAGGGAAGCAGCAGCAAATTGAGAATCGCAAGAGGAAGTATGGACAAGGGAAGTACAATTCAGGAGCTCAGCAGAAGCCACGTTTTACCCCTAGACCGGGAGGACATTTTCAGCATACCCATGGAGGAGGTAGCTCGCACAATCACAATGGCACCAAGAATGGTAATGGCAATGGAGGAAGCAACGGCCAGAATCGCACCAACCCATCAACCCCAGCCAAGAAGGACCTGAGCCAAGTCACTTGCTTTAAGTGTCAGAAGACCGGACACTACGCCAATGAATGTCCTGAAGGCCAAAATGGCAATGGAAGTTCTGGGAAGAAGCCGAACCCTTTCAACAGGGGACAGGTGAACCACGTTAGCGTGGAGGAGGTTGAATCTCAGCCTGATGCAGTAATAGGTAAGTTTTTGGTTAAGTCATTTACTGCACTCGTTCTTTTTTATACTGGTGCATCACATTCATACATCTCAAGGGGATTTGTGGATAAGTATAACCTATCAACCCAAGCCCTTAGGTCACCCATGTTAGTAACCTCGCCTGGAGCAGAGTATGTGGCTAGTCTATGGTGTGATCAGTTACCATTAAGGATTGGTAACTATGTTTTTCCCTCAGACCTAATAGTATTGGAATCCCAAGGATTGGATGTGATATTAGGCATGGATTGGTTATCAAAGTATGAAGGGAATATTGAATGTGCTAGTAAGTCAATTTTGCTTACCACCCCAGAAGGGAGAAGGATCAAGTATGTATCCCGGCATGTGCCAAAGAGGACTCAAGTAAATTGCCTAACAGGAGTTGTGTAGGAGGAAGTACCAGTGGTAACGGATTTCCCTGAAGTATTTCCATAGGAGTTGCCAGGCATGCCACCGAATAGAGATATTGAGTTTTTGATTGAGCTATTGCCAGGCACAGGGCCAATATCAAAGAGACCATATAGGATGCCAGCAAAGGATTTGGTGGAAATTAAGAAGCAGATTAAGGAGTTACTGGATAAGGGATATATCCGCCCAAGTTCTTTGCCTTGGGGATCGCCAGTACTTCTAGTGGAGAAGAAGGATGGATCGTTAAGGATGGTTGTTGATTATCGAGGATTGAATGAAGTAACAATCAAGAACAAGTACCCACTACCAATGATTAATGATCTATTTGATCGATTGCAAGGAGCTAAGGTATTTTCCAAGATCGATCTGCGATCAGGATACCACCAGTTGAAGATTAGAGAACAGGATATTCCTAAGACAGCTTTTACCACCAGGTATGGGTTGTACGAGTATACCATTATGTCATTTGGTCTGACTAACGCACCCGCATATTTTATGAACATGATGAACAAAGTATTTATGGAATTTTTGGATAAGTTCGTCGTGGTGTTCATTGATGATATCCTGGTTTATTCGAAGAATGAAGAGGAGCATAAGGAGCATTTACGTTTGGTACTTGGAAAGCTCAGAGAACATCAATTATATGCCAAGTTCAGCAAATGTGAGTTTTGGCTGAAGGAAGTAGGATTTCTCGGACAGATTATATCTGGAGAAGGTATAGCAGTTGATCCCACTAAAGTTGATACCGTGACCAAGTGGGAAGCCCCAACAACAGTTGGAGAGATCCGGAGTTTTCTTGGACTCGCAGGATACTACCGAAGATTTATTGAGAATTTCTCAAAGATTGCGAAGCCTATGACTGAGTTGTTGAAGAAAGATACCAAGTTCATATGGACGGAGGAATGTGAGGCTAGTTTCCAGGAGTTGAAGAAACGTTTGGTTACCTCACCAGTGTTGATTTTGCCAGACCAGACCAATGATTATGAGGTGTATTGCGACGCTTCACGTCGAGGACTTGGAGCAGTGCTTATGCAGGAAGGGAGAGTTGTTTCATATGCCTCAAGACAACTGAAGCCTCATGAGTTGAATTATGCCACGCATGATTTGGAGTTAGTAGCCGTAGTGCATGCTTTGAAAACATGGAGGCATTTCCTCATTGGAAATCATTGTGAGGTGTACACGGATCATAAGAGTTTGAAGTACATTTTCACACGGAAGGAGTTGAATCTCAGACAAAGGAGATGGTTGGAGCTCATCAAGGATTATGATATGAGATTGCATTATCACCCCGGAAAAGCTAATGTCGTAGCTTACGCATTAAGCCGTAAGAGCCATGTCAATACATTAATGACGGGAGAAATACCCAAGGAGTTAGCAGAAAAACTTCGTGAACTATGTTTGGAAATAGTTCCGAGAGGCTATGTAGCAGCATTGGATATTCAGTCAACTTTGATGGATAGAATCAGAGAAGCTCAAAGGACTGACAAGGAGATTGCCGCTATAAAGGAGAAACTTAGCAAAGGAAAAGCTAAGGGATTTCGTGAGGATGAACACGATACCCTATGGTTTGAAGACCGCATTTATGTGCCCAATGACCCGGAGATCAGGAAGTTGATACTGCAAGAGGCACACAATTCACCATATTCGATTCACCTAGGAAATACCAAGATGTATTTGGATTTGAAGGATATTTTCTGGTGGACCGGAATGAAGAAGGATATTGCGGAGTATGTAGCAATTTGTGATGTATGTCAGAGAGTAAAGGCAGAGCATCAGAAGCCAGCAGGATTGTTACAACCATTTCCGATACCTGAATGGAAGTGGGATAAGTTAGGCATGGATTTTATCACGGGATTGCCCAGGACTCGTTCAGGCTATGACTCAATTTGGGTTGTAGTTGATTGATTGATGAAAGTAGCTCATTTCATCCCAGTAAAGACCACTTACACCAGTGCTAAGTTGGCAAAGATATACATGACCAGGATCGTATGTTTGCATGGAGTTCCAAGGAGTATCGTATCAGATAGAGGAACCCAGTTTACCTCAAAGTTCTGGAAGCAGTTGCACGAAACTTTGGGTACCAGGCTAGAATTCAGTACAGCCTTTCATCCACAGACAGATGGACATACCGAGAGAGTTAATCAGATTTTGGAGGATATGCTGAGAGCTTGTGCGCTAGATTACGGATCTAGTTGGGACGATAATTTGCCATACGCAGAGTTCTCTTACAAGAATAGTTACCAAACCAGTTTAAAGATGGCCCCTTTTGAAGCCTTGTACGGAAGGAGGTGCAGGACACCGTTGTCGTGGGACGAAGTTGGAGACCGCCAGTTGTTTGGACCTGACTTGATTAAAGAGTCTGAACAGAAGGTGAAATTGATTCGCGATAGGCTCAAGGTAGCTCAATCCAGACAGAAAAGTTATGCAGATTCTAAACGCAAGGAGACAGTTTACGAAGTCGGAGATAGAGCTTATCTTCGAGTATCTCCACTTCGGGGAACAAAGCGTTTTGGAGTTAAAGGGAAGTTAGCGCCACGATTTGTAGGACCATATCGAGTTTTGGAGCGTATGGGAGAAGTGGCCTACAAGTTGGAATTGCCTGAAGGATTGTCAGGAGTTCATGATGTGTTCCATGTTTCCCAGTTGAAGAAGTGTCATGCGGAGATGGCTGACCTACCGTTGAGAGACACAGTGCCTTTGGAAACTATTCAGTTGGATAATGATTTGACCTACGAGGAGAAACCAATTAAGATCCTCGAATTTGCCAGCCGAGTTACCCGCAGCAAGGTTATCAAGTTTTGCAAAGTTCAGTGGAGCCACCACACAGAGGATGAAGCCACCTGGGAACAAGAGGAAGATTTGCTCAAGGACCACCCTCACCTATTTTTTAGCCAACCCGAATCTTGAGGGCGAGATTCACCTTAAGGGGGGTAGGTTTGTAACATCCCAAATTTCCAATTTGGAATGTTATACATTAGATCATCATTGCATATCATATTTTATTTTGCATTTTGGTTGATCCTAGAAATTCTATGCAACTCAATGACCCACGGAGAGAGTTGGGGATTTCGTTATTTTCATATTTGAGTTTTCTCAAATTTTGAGAATAGGATCATTTGATTTTATTATTTTATCATCAATTATTTCTATTTCAAAAATATGAGAGAGGGAATAAAATGACTTTTCCAAAATAAAGAAATATTGAGGATCAAATAATAAAATCAAATAAGATTTTATTCCGGAGTTTTTCGGTGTTTTATTTGAATTTAGGAAAAATGTGCGTTTTTCAAAATTGCATTTAGGTCCCAAATAAATGTTCACCTTGTGCGGCTTGATTTTAGAAGCCCGTAAAAATTTATTTCGGAATTTTTGGAGTTCGTTTATTATTTCTTTTTATTTTTCTTCTGCGTGTAATATATATAAAAAAATGCGCACCGACCTAACCAGGCCGTGTCCGCCTGGGACTCTGGCCCGGCAGGCTTTATAAGCCGGGGCAGCCCACCCGGGGCAAACCCTAAGCCGCCCTAGCCCTAGCCGCCGCCGCGCCGCGCCGCCCCGCCGCCGCCGCCCGCCACCGCCGCCGCCGCCGACCCGCCGCCTGAGGTCCGCCGCCGCCTCGAAATCCGCGCCGGTTTTTTTTATTTTTTTTCAAAAAATCATTCGGTTTTTTCGTCGGTTTTTTTCTAGTTTTGGTTTTTTTAAATAGATCGGTTTTTCCGGTGTATTTAAATAGTGAGCATTCGTCCGTTCGTTCGTTCTAGCGAACGTTCGTCGTTTTTCTTTTTCTCGGATTAAATCCACGATTTTTCTGATCGCGATTCCTGATCCGATTTTCGTTTTAGTATAACTTTTCGCTCGTTTATCGGAATCAGGCGATTCAAGCGCCTGGAGTTTCGTCTCGAAATCCTCTATCCGTTTAACCAACTTAAACAAGATTTTGCTACTGTAAAATTTGCCCTAGATCCAGATTAGTAGAACGAAGTTGTTTTCTTTCGCCGTTTGACTTTCGTTGCTTCGTTCGATTTGATTCTTTTTACCAACCGGAGTTCTTAAGTTGAACCTTCTCGTTAGATCTCTTATTTGCGTTTTACCTGTGCATTAGATGAGTATTTATTGTATGCTTTCTTGTTTGTCTGCGATAGAATACCCGGAGTGCGCCGCTTGTTACTTCGAATCTCTAGGTTTCCCGGATCATCAGCAAGGCAAGTAACACTTTGATCATATTTTTCCTACTACCCAGTTTTATTGCATTAGATCAATCCTCACACATTGCATGATTAGGATCTAATTAAATTGTGGGATGGGAAGTAGTTGAGGTAGTACCTATTACCTGTTTATTATCAAACCTTTGGGAGTTACTTCTACGTTTGCTTATTATGCCATGCTAAGCTAGTAGACGTGGATTGGGTGAGTGATATCCATGACAGATGTGAGTTTGTTAATTAATGGTTTATCTAAGGTGGCAACTTAAACACACATCTGGGTGGATTGAGGCACCTGGGTATTTCAGGACTTGCCTGTTTTCTTTTGGACCGCCACCCGGACTCAAAGGGATCATGAGACTATTCATACTAGAAACTTCCGTGTGCAGCCACAAGCTATTATGGGCTCTAGCATAGTTGACTAAGTCGTGCGAACTCTTACAGTGGTAGACTAGCAGATGTAGGGGATGTAGGTGGTATGGTCTACCCGATCGTAAGGTGCTAGCGCTTCTGAAAGACTATGTCTCGGTCATCCGTCTTCTCAAACACCATGTAGTGCGAGAAACCAAACGGAGGCGATCGAGTCTTGTGGGGAAAAGTGCGCAAACCTCTGCAGAGTGTAATAAACTAATCATGGTTAGCCGTGTCCCCGGTTATGGACATCTTGAGTATCTAGTACCTGGATTATCATGTGAATCTCAACATGTTACTCTAAATTAATTTTGTTGGGTTATGTTTAATGATGATGTTTAATTGGGATTGAGAATGCTGTCAACCATTCTCAATGTTTAACAACTACCATGATAGTAAATAAATTTATTCCTTTGCAGTAGGGAAAAATTGGCTTTACGCAAAACTGTAACCATAGAGCTTTCCACCAGCCAAATATGCATATAGTATAACTGTTTCATTTCCATTACTCTCTATGTGTTACATTGCCAGCATATTCCATGTGCTGACCCCTTTCGGGCTGCAACGTTAATGTTGTAGACTTTTCAGACGATGATTAAGGAGTTTTAGGTCGTGGTTCTATACTCAGTGATGTCATTGGAGTTGATGGACTCACTTATCTTCCAAGCCTTCTGCTGTTATCGTTATTAGATGGCCTTAAGCCATATTTATTGTAATAAGTTCTCTATTGAGACACTCGATGTAATAAGTGTGTGATTGCTACTCTGTTATAAATTCTCCGAGTACTATGTGGTGTCAGCATTACTGATCCAGGGATGACACCGGAGCACAGAGATCAGACTGTTTGAGGTCTGGTCGCTACAGAGATGGTATCAGAGCTAGGTTATACAGAAAAGAATTTAGAAGATTCAAATATTGTTCATAGATAAACTTGATCATAAACCCACAATTCATCGATCTCAACAAACACACCGCGAAAAGAAGATTACATCGAATAGGTCTCCACGAGAGAGGGGGAGAACATTGTATTGAGATCCAAAAAGAGAGAGGAAGCCATCTAGCTAATAACTATGGACCCGAAGGTCTAAGGTAAACTACTCACACTTCATCACAGAGGCTATGGTGTTGATGTAGAAGCCCTCCGTGATTGATGCCCCCTCCGGTGGAGCTCCGGAACAGGCCCCAAGATGAGATCTCGTGGATACAGAAGGTTGCGGCGGTGGAATTAGGTTTTTGGCTCCGTTTCTGATCGTTTGGGGGTACATAGATATATATAGAAGGAAGGAGTACGTCGGCGGAGCAACATGGGGCCCACGAGGGTGGAGGGCGCGCCTGGGGGGAGGTAGGCGTGCCCCCTGCCTCGTGGCTTCCTGGTGGCTTTCTTGATGTAGGGTCCAAGTCCTCTGGATCATGTTCGTTCCGAAAATCACGTTACCGAAGGTTTCATTCCGTTTGGACTCCGTTTGATATTCTTTTTCTGCGAAACTCTGAAATAGGCAAAAAAACAGCAATTCTGGGCTGGGCCTCCGGTTAATAGGTTAGTCCCAAAAATAATATAACAGTGAATAATAAAGCCCAATATTGTCCAAAACAGAAGATAATATAGCATGAAGCAATCAAAAATTATAGATACATTGCAGACGTATCAAATGTCTTCCCCCAGATTGCATTTGCATATTTTTTTCCCTTTTTCCAAAAAGGAGGATGTCCCCGGGCCTCTGCAAGATGCAACACAGCCAATACGCATACCTTTCCTGTAGTAGGCTCCTGTGCTAATATGATGTGGTACTGGATTCTGGTTTACATACAAAGTTAATTATTTTCATTATACGAAAAGGTGTGGTAGCTCCCGGGGGTCGGGGCACCCCATTATCCTATCCGTCTGACCTCGCTGATATGATTTGATGCTACTTTGTGTGCTCCATTTTTTCTTGTGCCTATCGAGTATGGTGACATGCCCCTTTCATGTTTTGATTTGAGTTTTGCAGGTTTGGAAGGGATGGAAACCGCTGAAGGTTTTAGTTACTGGGTTTTGCACGTTTAGCTAGGAGCATCATAGCACGTATCACACTGGTCTAGATTCAGTCAGAGCCTTCATTAGCATTTTTTCCAAAAAAAAATAGGGAGGCTCTCCCCGGCTCCATTGCTTAGAACGAAACCAAACGAATTTATGTCGCTTACATCATCTCACTGAGAGGAACAATTCGAAAGGAAATAAAAGTCTGATTACAACTTAGCTAAATCCCACAGCAAACTATGCGATACATTAATGCAGGGTGACAGCGCAAGATCTTCAGCTCCAGGGAAAGTGAAAGCTCTGATATCTTCACACCGCCGAGCAAGCGATTCTGGGGCTGATCTTCTGGTCTTCAGTGGTGGGGCAAACACTGCTTGTGGTGACCAGCGAGCAGTGAGCGTGGACACATGGCTGGCAACAATAGTCTTGGCTCCAGAGTCCTTTTTCTTGGCTGGTGACATGAAGCCGGCAGCCTCATCAGTGATCCCGAGCTTTCTCCAGGGGTCTCCAGATTTTGGAGTATCCAAGTGCACCTAGGGTATTTCAGTCAGCCACTCCTGATACTCAGAGGCTACTGAATGAATCTTGCCAGGAATGTTGAGAAGTCCATCAACCTCTCCTTGCTCTGCTCTGGAGACAGAACAACCCAGTATCTGATAGTTCTTAGAACTACCCTCTACCCCTGTGTAATAGAGATCCAATTGGTGTTGTTAAAAATCATAGAGTTCCTATATTTCCACAAGGAACAAAGAATCACACAGCTAACAATATTCAAAGCTGAGTTCTTTTTATTTGAAATCCAATATCTAGCTATGGATTCAAAATTGCCCCCGACTGGAAGATTAAAATAATCTCTAACAATGGGCCATAAGTTTTTAGCCACAATGCAATCAAAAAACAGATTTGTTATAGATTCATCATTAGCACAGAACACACAGTCTAGAGGTTTGACAATGTGTCTCTTCCTAAGATTATCTCTAGCCATTAACTTATTATTAGAGAAAATCTAAAGGAAAACATGGATCTTTTGATGAGGACATCAATACCATTGTTACACCCACAGCCCCTACTGTTACATATACTGGACCAATTACTAGAGCTCGCGCACGCCAATTAAATTACCAGGTACTTTCGTTTCTTGGTAATGATTCTAATGTTCATGAGATTATGATGCTGCCTAAATTGGATACATTTGTTTTGCTTACAAATGAAGGGCCTAGCTTGGAGAAGGATGAAGGGGATCAAGAACGGAGTTACAAGTGATGATTTCAGGACTTTGAAGCCGCCATAAGGAGTGCATGATGCCTTGGACGAAATATACAAGATGCCACTTCATAATATTCGTCCATAGGCTATTCTAGGTGCTGCGTCACCTTATTAATGGGCCAGGCCCATGTAATTTCGAAATACTTAAGTATAGGCTATTTTTAGAGTCCGTATGTGTGGGGAAACAAGAGTTAGGGTTGGTTTCGGACCCCACCCTCAAGGGCCACGAAATTCCCCCCTCTTCCTTCCATATATACAGCCCTTAGGGCGTCGTTTAGACTTTGGGTTTTGTTTAGATTAAAAGTTCGCCATAGCTGCAACTTCTCGTACTTCGTTTGTGTCCAACAACCAGACCAAGACGTCACAGAACCCCACCTAGATCAATAAAGCTTTCATCTTATATTCGCAATATCCAGATTGCAATCTCAGTTTCTTGCTTGTTCTTCGTTTGCTCGCAGGAAACAGACCCTCGTGGTCAGGTTGATCGTGCACCGGTGTGGTCAATAACCCCTCAGAAGTTGGTTTAGCGATTGCTAAGGCGCGACGTCTCGCACGTTCGTAGTCGGATCATCAAGGTCGACTCCCACAGAAAACGATAGCCACCATCTCATCGAAACATCGGGACACCTTTGCCTCTATCAAGTGGTATCAGATTTCCAGGTTGCTCGGTGAGATTTTACAGTTTTTCGTAGATTAGATCGAGTCTGTTCTTCATACCTACAGTCCACGAAAAAGCCACAAAAAATTAGGGTTAGTTCATCATATCCGAACCAATCTGAGCCTTTGCATAATCTTTTTAGGGTTTTTGCTTTGTTGAATTTGCGGTTGCATCGTCGTGTCAAGTTGCTGGTCTTAGAGTCTAGTCTTTTAGAGTTTCGAGTTCTGGTCATAAGTTGTCACGCCGCCGCCGCACCATCATCATCGCCCATCTACCACTTTTGCTTATCCGCCACCGCTCTGAATCCATATCCATATACCACCACCAATCCGTATCCATATACCACCACCAATCTGTATCAATATACCACCACCGCTACCATATAACACCACCGCTGCCATATACCACAACCATATATCCACCACCAATCCGAGTTCTTCTCATATTAGGTTTGTTCTTGAGATCAATCTAAATTCCGATTCGTGTTTCCTTGCCTGCGTAGGTCTCAAAAAAAAGAGTGGAGACCCCCGGGCAGTTTTTAGGCCAAAATTTTCACGGGCAATTTTTTCCCTATCCTATTTTTAGGCTTTTCTGAGTCTTTTGAGCCACGTGTCATCATAGTGATTTTTTGGCGCACTTTTTCGTCGTCGCTGCCCTGATTTCCGAAAAAAGTGAAAAAAATATTTCGTGCCCATCCTATCAGTTTGACGAGGGAAGAGTTTTGAGACACTCGCCATTATAGTGATTTTTCGCAAAAAAAAAGAGGCGCAAAAAAAGAGCGAAAAAAAGAGAGTTCCAGAGTGTGCTTTTCCCTTATTTACGTGCAGCGCCGTGATTTTGTTAGTGTTCTAGGCTCGCGTCTCTAGCACGGTCTAGCCTAGGACCAGCACAGTACCGTCGTTGAGCGTTTATTCAACTTTGCATCTCTGAATTGATTATTGCTGACCCTTTTTGCTACCATACTATAAGCCTTCCCAGCTCCACATACTTCTACGTCGTACGTTTGACTCTCCCTGGCAATCGCTCTATCCAAGCTTTTGAGAGTTTTGACTACAACGGTTGCCGATCACCGCCTGCTGCTGGGTAAGAACTGGTAAGAATTTGAGATTTGCTTGACGGATTTGTGACACCCGCCACCACCACCACTTGTTAGTAGTCTGTAGGATCATATTCTTATGTGTTTCTATTGCTGCTAACCATGCCAGGATCACAAGCCGACGAGACTGACTGGGAGAACTTGACGAACAAGGAGCTTCATGATACGTTTCAGCAAATGATGAGTGGACAGGTGCAAGATGTGCTAAACAGATTTGAAGAGGCCATGGATAAGATAGATGGCATGGAGAACACGTTTGAAACAAAGCTCGATAACAAGTTTGCTGAATTGCTTTCGCGTTTTCCACCACCACCACCGGCTGCTCCTGCCGCACCTCTGCAACAACAGCAACAACACCGACTACCTCCACGTCGGGAAACAGCCCTCCGCCGAGCGAGCCGTGTCCCTCTTCAGTCGGGCCAAACTGCTGGTGCTGCTGTTGATACTTCTGTGGCTCCTACTGCTGATGTGGAGGAGGATGATTATGTGGGAGATTATGAGGATGAGGTTGATCAAAATCAGAACTACGTGCCACCACCAGCACAGCAACCACCAGGTCGTCCACATGCAAATAATGGCAATGGTAGGGCTCACCCTCATGTACGAGATCATGACCATCTCTCTAAACTAAAATTGAATATTCCACCATTTGAGGGTAGATATGTTCCTGATATATATCTTACTTGGGAGTTAGAAACTGAACAACGATTTACATGTTTACAATATCCCGAGGAGAGACGTGTTTCTGTTGCTGTTTGTGCATTCACTAGTTTTGCATGTGTTTGGTGGTCTGAGCATTGTAGATTATATCCTATTCCGACTACTTGGGCTGCTTTGAAAACTGCTATGCGTACTCGTTGGGTTCCACCATATTATCAACGTGAATTACTTCAAAAATTGCAGCGCTTAAGACAGGGAAAAAATTATGTAGAAGAATATTATCAGGAATTACAAACTGGCATGATTAGATGTGGTATTGTTGAGGAGAATGAAGCTATGCTTGCACGTTTTATGGGTGGATTAAATAGAGAGATTCAGACGATTCTAGAGTATAAGGAGTATACTAATATCACTCGTTTATTCCATCTTGCTTGTAAAGCTGAACGTGAAGTGCAGGATCGACAGGCATTGGCGCGGACTAACTTTTCTGCAGGTCGACCTTCATCATGGACACCACGTGCATCATCTACTTCCACACGTTCTGCTACACCGGCGCCTCCGTCGGCTGCCACCTCCAACCGTGATACAATAAAGCAGGCACAATCACCACTATCTGCCAAGAGCACACCTTCTGGGCCTGCAAAGAGCTCTTCTTCATCCATGGCATCAACAGGGCAAACACATGATATTATTTGTTGATGTTGCAAGGGTGGAGGTCATTATGCGAGAGAATGCCCATCTAAGCGTGTGATGATTGTTACTGAGGATGGTGGGTATGAGTCC
Source organism: Triticum urartu (assembly GCF_003073215.2). Classification (NCBI taxonomy): domain Eukaryota; kingdom Viridiplantae; phylum Streptophyta; class Magnoliopsida; order Poales; family Poaceae; genus Triticum; species Triticum urartu. The sequence continues at coordinate 555,999,772 of NC_053022.1, read as the reverse complement.
GCTAGTGACTATGATGAGGAGACTTTGGCTCTTATTACACGTGACGAACACGGTGGAGACGATTCTGATCATGAGACGCAATACATGGCTCCTGAAGATGCTGACAGGTATGAATGTTTAGTTGCTCAACGTGTTTTGAGTGTGCAGGTTACACAAGCTGAGAAAAATCAGAGGCATAATTTGTTCCATACAAAGGGAGTTGTGAAGGAACGTTTTGTTCGCGTGATCATAGATGGAGGGAGTTGCAACAACTTGGCTAGCATGGAGATGGTGGAGAATCTATCTCTCACCACAAGACCACATCCACATCCTTACTACATCCAATGGTTCAACAACAGCGGCAAGGTTAAGGTAACACGTACTGTTTGTGTGCATTTTAGTATCTCTACATATGCTGATTATGTTGATTGTGATGTGGTACCTATGCAAGCATGTTCCTTATTACTTGGTAGACCATGGCAATTTGATAAAAAATCTATACACCATGGTAGAAACAATCAGTATACTCTTGTTCATAACGATAAAATATTACTTTGCTTCCTATGACTCCTGATTCCATTTTGAAAGATGATATTAATAGAGCTAATAAAGCAAAACAGGAGACAAATAAGAGTGAAAATCAGATTGTGGCAAAAGAATTTGAGCACCAAATGAAGCCTAATAATAAACCATCTACTATTGTTTCTGAAATTAAATTGAAAAGTGCATGTTTACTTGCCACCAAATCTGATATTGATGAGCTAGATTTTAGCAAATCTGTTTGCTATGCTTTTGTGTGCAAAGAGGCATTATTTTCATTCGAGGACGTGCCTTCCTCTTTGCCCCCTGCTTTCACTAACATTTTGCAGGAGTTCGCTGACGTCTTTCCACAAGACGTGCCACCGGGATTACCACCTATTCGAGGGATTGAGCATCAAATTGACTTAATTCCCGGTGCTTCGCTACCCAACCGTGCACCATACCATACCAATCCAGAGGAGACGAAGGAGATTATGCATCAAGTACAGGAGCTGCCCGACAAAGGTTATATACGTGAATCTCTTAGTCCTTGTGCTGTTCCTATTATACTAGTGCCTAAAAAGGATGGTACGTCGCGTATGTGTGTTGATTGTAGAGGCATTAATAATATTACTATTCGTTATCGTCATCCTATTCCTAGGCTTGATGATATGCTTGATGAATTGAGTGGCTCTACAATATTCTCCAAAGTTGATTTGCGTAGTGGATACCATCAAATTCGTATGAAATTGGGAGATGAATGGAAACAGCATTTAAAACTAAGTTTGGTTTATATGAGTGGTTAGTCATGCCTTTTGGGTTAACTAATGCGCCTAGTACTTTTATGAGATTAATGAATGAAGTTTTACGTGCTTTAATTGGACGATTTGTGGTAGTCTATTTTGATGATATACTGATTTATAGCAAATCTTTGGAAGCACATTTGGAACATTTACGTGCTGTTTTTATCGCTCTACGTGATGCATGTTTGTTTGGTAACCTTGGGAAGTGCACCTTTTGCACCGACCGGGTATCTTTTCTTGGCTATGTTGTTACTCCACAGGGAATTGAAGTTGATAAAGCCAAGATTGAAGCTATTGAGAGTTGGCCGCAGCCCAAAACGGTCACACAAGTGAGGAGTTTCCTTGGCCTCGCTGGTTTCTATAGGCGTTTTGTGAGAGATTTCAGCACCATTGCTGCACCTCTCAACGAGCTTACAAAGAAGGATGTGCCTTTTGTTTGGGGTACCGCACAGGAAGACGCCTTCACGGTATTGAAAGATAAGTTGACACATGCTCCTTTACTCCAACTTCCTGATTTTAATAAGACTTTTGAGCTTGAATGTGATGCTAGTGGAATTGGATTAGGAGGTGTGTTATTACAAGATGGCAAACCTGTTGCATACTTTTCTGAAAAATTGAGTGGGCCTAGTCTGAACTATTCTACTTATGATAAAGAATTATATGCTCTTGTTCGGACTTTAGAAACATGGCAACATTATTTGTGGCCCAAAGAATTTGTTATACATTCTGATTATGAATCATTGAAACACATTAAAAGTCAAGCAAAACTGAACCGTAGACATGCTAAATGGGTTGAATTCATTGAGACTTTCCCTTATGTCATTAAACACAAGAAGGGTAAAGAAAATGTTATTGCTGATGCATTGTCTCGTCGTTATACTATGCTTTCACAACTTGACTTTAAAATATTTGGTTTGGAGACCATCAAAGATCAATATGTGCATGATGCTGAATTTAAAGATATATTGCAGAATTGTAAAGAAGGTAGAACATGGAACAAGTTCGTCGTTAATGATGGATTTGTGTTTCGTTCTAACAAGCTATGCATTCCAGCTAGCTCCGTTCGTCTTTTGTTGTTGCAGGAGGCGCATGGAGGAGGACTAATGAGACACTTTGGCGTGAATAAGACGGAGGATATACTTGCTACACATTTCTTTTGGCCAAAGATGAGACGGGATGTTGAGCGTTTTGTTGCTCGCTGCACTACATGTCAAAAAGCTAAGTCACGACTCAATCCTCATGGTTTATATATGCCTTTGCCTGTACCTAGTGTTCCTTGGGAGGATATATCTATGGACTTTGTTTTAGGTTTACCTCGAACAAAGAAGGGGAGGGATAGCATATTTGTTGTCGTGGATAGATTCTCGAAAATGGCACACTTTATACCATGTCATAAAAGCGATGATGTTGTTAATGTTGCTGATTTGTTCTTTCGTGAAATTATTCGCTTGCATGGTGTGCCAAATACTATTGTTTCAGATCGTGATACTAAATTTCTTAGCCACTTTTGGAGATGTTTATGGGCTAAGTTGGGGACTAAACTGCTTTTTAGTACTACTTGTCACCCCCAAACTGATGGACAAACTGAAGTAGTCAATAGAACATTGTCTACTCTGCTTAGGGCTGTTTTGAAGAAGAATAAGAAAATGTGGGAAGAATGCTTGCCTCATATTGAATTTGCTTATAATCGTTCATTGGATTCTACTACTAAGATGTGCCCTTTTGAAATTGTGTATGGTTTCCTACCTCATGCACCTATTGATTTGTTGCCTCTTCCATCTTCAGAGAAGGTTAATTTTGATGCTAAAGAACGTTCTGAATTGATTTTAAAAATGCATGAGTTAACTAAGGAAAACATTGAGCGTATGAATGCTAAATATAAACTTGCTGGAGATAAGGGTAGAAAACATGTTGTGTTTGCGCCTGGAGATCTTGTTTGGTTACATTTGTGTAAAGATAGATTTCCTAATCTGCGCAAATCAAAACTAATGCCACGTGCTGATGGTCCTTTTAAGGTGTTAGAAAAAATAAATGATAATGCATATAAACTTGAGCTACCTGCAGATTTTGGGGTTAGTCCCACTTTTAACATTGCAGATTTAAAGCCTTATTTGGGTGAGGAAGATGAGCTTCCATCGAGGACGACTTCATTTCAACAAGGGGAGGATGATGAGGACATCAATACCATTGTTACACCCACAGCCCCTACTGTTACATATACTGGACCAATTACTAGAGCTCGTGCACGCCAATTAAATTACCAGGTACTTTCGTTCTTGGTAATGATTCTAATGTTCATGAGATTATGATGCTGCCTAAATTGGATACATTTGTTTTGCTTACAAATGAAGGGCCTAGCTTGGAGAAGGATGAACATTGGAGCAAGAACACGCATGGAGTTGATGGCATGCGCAAGGGGATCAAGAACGGAGTTACAAGTGATGATTTCAGGACTTTGAAGCCGCCATAAGGAGTGCATGATGCCTTGGACGAAATATACAAGATGCCACTTCATAATATTCGTCCATAGGCTATTCTAAGTGCTGCGTCACCTTATTAATGGGCTAGGCCCATGTAATTTCAAAATACTTAAGTATAGGCTATTTTTAGAGTCCGTATGTGTGGGGAAACAAGAGTTAGGGTTGGTTTCGGACCCCACCATCAAGGGCCACGAAATTCCCCCCTCTTCCTCCATATATACAGCCCTTAGGGCGTCGTTTAGACTTTGGGTTTTGTTTAGATTAAAAGTTCGCCATAGCTGCAACTTCTCGTACTTCGTTTGTGTCCAACGACCAGACCAAGACGTCACAGAACCCCACCTAGATCAATAAAGCTTTCATCTTATATTCGCAATATCCAGATTGCAATCTCAGTTTCTTGCTTGTTCTTCGTTTGCTCGCAGGAAACAGACCCTCGTGGTCAGGTTGATCGTGCTCCGGCGTGGTCAATAACCCCTCGGAAGTTGGTTTAGCGATTGCTAAGGCGCGACGTCTCGCACGTTCGTAGTCGGATCGTCAAGGTCGACTCCCACAGAAAACGATAGCCACCATCTCATCGAAACATCGGGACACCTTTGCCTCTATCATCTTTGGTGGAACTTTAAGGTTCCAAACAACATGTACATATATAGGCTGGTTGGACCCCTCTAAAGTTGGTGGAGTAATGTCCTTTGTTTTCTAACTGCCAGATCAAGGAATTAGCTTCCTCAATCAAAGTCACACTCTTAGCAATCTCCACTAATTGGTACCAATCTTCCATCAGTTTGATGTCAAAGTTCCTCAAACAAAATTTTAGTTGTTGGCCATCCCAGACTTCATTAATGCATTTAGTTTGCTCATTGCAAGTAGCACTGTCGGAGCTTCGTGTAACATAAATAGGCCACAGCCCGCACAACCACTAGCAAATGCAATGGATGATTCAGAGAAGACTGAGCTGTGAAAAAATAGTGAATTTCCTTTGTACTGGCCCGCACACCTTTGATAGTGTAGCTCTGCCACTGGAAAATAGTATAGACAAGCCAAAATTGTACCGCTAAGGGGGGGTGCCAAACTAGGTATCCTCCCGAAACCTAATTTTATCCCCCTTCCCCACTTTCCATCTATACCCAAACTAAAGGGTTGGGGTGATGGATTTAACACCTTTCCAGATGCTAGAAACATTTGGGTTGGGGTTTACCAGACATATATTTATGGTCTATCATTTTTCTCCAGGGTTTCCCATTTCCTTCATAATATCTCTTGATCCAAGAACCAAGGAGGTAGAGGTTAATTTCCTAGAGATTTGGGATTCCTAGGCCACAAAATTCCTTTTTAATACACACCAACCTCCAGTTGGCTAAATGTATCTTCCTATGACCTTCAAAGTCATTCCACAGTGAGCCATTTTTGAACTAATCATGTTTATGGCCCATTTAGGGAATTTGAAAAAAGATAACAAGTAGATGGGTATACTGGCTAGACGGGTTTGACTGTTTGAATAAGAATGAGCCTCCCTATGTATGAGAGTAGTTTCCATCTCCATCTAGCAATCCTCTTCATAATTTTTATCTATCTGGATGTCTTCTCTTTTGGGCTTGTCATGGTGTAGGGGAATTCCCAAGTATTTAATAGGGAACTTACCCCCTCCCGCTACACCCTAATAGGTCAAGGAAGATGTCAAACTCCTCACACTCAATGTTTATGGGGATAAGCTCACTTTTGTTATAGTTGATTCTCATTCCTAACACCTGCTCAAAGCAATTCAACACTATCTTTAGGTTTTGAGCATGGTCAATATCAAGGTAGAGAATAGTGTCATATGCATATTGGAGGCAAATAATGCCTCCATGGTAGACATCTGTATAGATACCACTTATAAGTTGGTGGTCTGCAGCTTTGGAAAGCATCCTAGTTAACACATCTACTAGAAGTTTGAAAAGCAAAGGGGAAAGGGGGTCCCCTGGCCTGAGCCATTTACCAATGGTAAAGAATTCACTCTCAACATTGTTCAGTTTCACCCCCACTGAGCCATGCTGAGTGATTAACTTAATCCATATTAACCACTTGGACCCAAAACCTTTGATCCTTAGAAGCTTAGTAAGAAATTCTAGGTCGGCTTTATCAAAAGCCTTTTAATAATATAGTTTGAGTGCCAACCCTTGTTGATTACTAGAGTGGACAGAATGCAGGACCTCATGAGCAGTAACCACACTTTCCAATATATATTCGCCTTTTAGGAAGGTAGATTGGTTGCTGGCTTGATCTCCGGATGCTCTGCTGTGGAAAGTGCTTCATAGTACAACATGGAACCTCGTCGTGTTTGCATCAAGTCATCGACCATCAGGAGCATCAGCTTCTACGGCCGTTGGGTCACTTTCTAGGAGCTGGTCATTGAGGAAGCCCCTTCCCTTGAGAGGTTACTACCACATCCAGACTGTGTTCGAGCGACCATCCACATAATCTGGGCGCCTAAACTAGATATAATTGGTTTGTTATTTAAAGACATATCCACACTCTACATTGGAATCACGGTCTTTCATGTTAGCTGCAAGCCCAATTGCTCATTCTCCATTTCTATATGCAGTGTATTATTCTCATATCACACTTGTCCTTTTCTCGAGGAAACGGTTTCTCTTAGCTTGACAACCAAAATGCACGCGATGAAGGTCTTGGTTCTTGACTCTATTGGTCCTAATCTGGATTCGGTTATTAACTTCCTCAAAGTGCTTCCCTTGCTTGCAAAAGCTATATATCTTTGTGAGTATTCATATCTTCCCTTGCTTGCATACTTGTGTTCTAGTGAAATAGTATTTTGTTGCTAATTTGTTAACAATTGTCTTCATATTGGGTTTGTTTTCTATCCGCAATCGCATGTAGAAAAGGATATTAGTAATGTGCGGGCGTATGCCCCACTTGTTTCAATTGAATGCCTTGAACTCCATCAAATAAAGGTGGTGTTGGAGAATTATGATGGTAACAAGAGGCCATGAATTGACTTTGCCAAGTTCTTTATTTTGAATGCAAAAGTGCTAGAGGAAATGGAAATCGGAGTCCTCAACCACCGCAACAACAAATGGATGTGCTATCAACACAGACAGCAACAAGCGGAGAATAGATCTTCTCGAGATGCACAAATCGAACTAAAGAGGGATGTAAAACCAAAATGCAGAAACCACCAGCACACCCATGATTTTTCAGTGGATGATTCTCTTGATATGCCCTATTGATGCTTGCTAAAGATGATCTAGGTAGCCTTTCCGGAGATTGTGTCACTGATTGCCCTTGTTTGTCTATCTAATGTTATCTCACCCTTGTAATGCTCTGCAAAATGATCTACTTCATTCATCAATGGAATGCTTTATTACCCACTTTGAAGCAAGTGTTGCACTGCATATTCTATAATGGATACATTTGAAGATATTATCCTCAAATATGAGCCCAATATGAACCAAGCTAAGTTGTGCGTGAGAGGGGGCATTTGCCCCTTACCCCCACCATGATATCTTGGTTGGCATATTGTTTATATTTCACATTATCCATGTTACTGCATAAATAATTGAAATGCACGGCTAATTAGTAACCCTAGGTTTTTTTTGACAGAAAGACTGTAGGGGAACCCCCTACAGTATAATTGGTGCAACAAACCCAACTTACAAGTACCATGCCTTGAACCTGGGTGGGTGGGAAGGCATCAACCCCTTCCCACCACTAGGTTATGCCTTAGTCTGCTTAGTAACCCTAGGTTGTACCAGTAATGTCGCGCTCCTGAATGGGGACGAAGACGACGTTGTCGACAATGCCGAGCTGGCACTCCTCAACTAAGACGACGACGGCCTCGACCACGGCGCGCTCCCAAAAGGTTTTGAGCTCTTCGTCCCGGACTGGGATCGCGGGAACTCGCGTTTTTCATACCACAGGGAGTCGAGCACTTCCTGGACGGAGACGATGCACTCTTCAATGTCAGTGACCCTGACAGTAGCGTGGATGGTGGCGGCGATGACGACGAGGGGTACCTCAGCGCAGCAGCTTTTGAATCATTGAGAAGAGCATGTATGTATAGTATTTATCACTAATTTGTTAGGAATATTGTGAGTTACCTACCTCTGGTCTGTTTTGATAGATTCTAGTGCAACTATTGCATTTGCTATACAATTGCATAATTATTGGTTCCTTCTTGGTCAAGAGGACCTATGATTGTGCTCTTTACTGTAGCTAATATTAGGACATCGATAAGTGCCGACCGAACGACTCGTTTGTCACGGGAAAGCCTATCGATCGAACGAATACGTTCCGGACGAGAAGCCCCCAGCACGAACACCATCGATCCCAAGGCCTACAGGCTTTTTTTTCTTCGAATCCCCTTTTGAGCCTCCACCTGGGCCAAAAAAAGGCCCAATTTTCCTATGACGACTCTAACAACATATAGAAAACTGATACTTTGGATCTCATTTTCAATAGCCAAACAAAAACCCAACAAAATTGACATAGCATACAAAAAAGGGGAAATTGCCATGTGTTGGGCTATAAAAATGGTCGCGTATAAATCAGAAGTTCAAAACATTAAGGGGAAATTGCTATGATTGTCATTTGAGTAAAAAATGGCAAATGATAAGACAAAAAGAATTTTGCCATGGTACTTCAATTAATCTTGCCATGATCCATAAGCTAATTTTGCCATGGTCAATATAGTAACTTTGCACAATTTTAGAGAAAATAAAAAAATGCATTTGAAGAAAAATGGTGGCAAACTATTTGAATGATGGCAAGTTTGCCATGTTTTAGAAACTTTATGAATTTGCCATGTTTTTGTGATCATTTGTCATGGCAATTTTGGAGAGGTCTAAAAATATGGCAAATTTAGACATGGGCTTTAGTCAAACTTGACATGTCAAATATTTAAAGAAAATTGTCATTTACGTAAGAAAAAGTGGCAAATGATAAGACAAAAATAATTTTGCCATGGTACTTGTATTAATCTTGCCGTGATCCATCAACTAATTTTGCATGGTTTATATAGTAACTTTGCAGAATGTTAGAGAAAATAAATAAATGCATTTGAAGAAAATGGTGGGAAGCTATTCGAAGGATGGCAAGTTTTCCATGTTTTTGAGATAGTTTCTCATGGAAATTTCGGATATGTCTTAAAACATGGCAAATTTAGACATGGGACTTGAGTAAATTTGCCATGTCATCAAATCTTTAAAGAAAATTGTCATTTACGTAAAAAAAGGGCAAAATGTAAGACATTTTTTTTGACATGGTACTTGAATTAATCTTTCCATGATCCATAAACTAATTTTGCCATGGTCTATGTAGTAACTTTGCAAAATGTTAGCGAAAGAAAATGTGAATTTTACAGGGCAAAAAAAATTGAGACTTGCCACGGCAATGAAGTTAAATATATTCCATGATCATGTAGGTAATTTTGCCATGGGAATAAATGTAAAAATTAACCATGGCAAATAAATAGTAAAACTTGCCATGGCAATAAAAGTTAAATACTACGATGAGGATTTAGGTAAATTTGCCATGTTAATAAAGGTAAATTTGCCATTGCAAAATGAAAAGTTAATTTTGTCATGCAAATAAAGTAAAGCTAATTTTGTCATTGCCGTGGAAAGTTTAGTTTCCCATGGCATGTTCTGAATGAGAAACATGCCATGTATATAATGTAAACACAAGTTGAGAACAAAAATAGCCATGGAAAATCCATATCCAAAATTCCCATGGTATTTTATTAAAAGTTGCATTTTTCTGTATGAGAAAAAAATGCTATGTATGTAAAGTAAACACAAGTTATGAACAAAAACTTGCGACGACAAATTTGTATCTAAAATGCGGTATTATTGCAATGAGGCACGAAGGCATATTGCAGGATTTATTTCCCTATAAAAAATGTAAATACCCATTTTAGCAATTTTTGTCATGATACAAAAAAGAGACATCATAAATAGAAACAAAGAGACAATGTAAAGTTGCCATGGCAATAAAAAGTAAAATTTTCAATGATACGAAAAATACATAATCAATAAAAAAGTTTGCCATGATGTATCGACTAGGTTTGCCATGGTTACATAGAGAGGAAATGTTGCCATGTTGCAAAAATTAGAAGAAATTTGCCATGCTCACGGCAAAAAAAACATGCTGAAAGTTGACATGGCAATTTTAGAAAATCGTCACTGTATAACATGGCCACTTTTTTTTGTGAATGTGCCATGGCAAAAAAGAAGACTATATTGCCATGGCAATTTACATAATGTAAATTGGACTGTATTTGCCATGTTTCTACACAAAATTTCCATGACATCTGTACCGTCAAAAGCAAAAACTACATATTGAAATTGACCATGGCAACAATGGGTTTAAAATTGCCATGACAGTTTTACCGCTATAAGATGACTGAACCAAAATGATCTTCTTGCAAAAAGATGTCAAATATATGAATTTACCATGTCAATTATTGTTGTTTCCCAAACAAAAAACATGGCAAATTTGCAATGGGGGTGCATATCAACTTGCCATCACTGCAAAACAATTGTTCCATCATTTCTTTTGGGAGAGGGCACCATTTTTATCTGCAACTTGCCATGTGCTCTAGAACAAACCACAGACTAGCAGCCTACAAAAAATGTTACAGCAATGTGCAATGGCAGGACACAAAAACACTAGCGAACTTGTATCCTGCAGTTGATACATCATTTTTATCTGCAACTTGCCATGTGCTCTAGAACAAACCACAGACTAGCAGCCTACAAAAAATGTTACAGCAATGTGCAATGGCAGGACACAAAAACACTAGCGAACTTGTATCCTGCAGTTGATACATCATAGACGAACTGGAGGTGTCGCAGATGCGGGGTCGAAGAAAAAAATTGCCATATGAAAATGAACTATCTAAATTTAAATGCAAATTGAAATTTCAGCTCACTAAATTACCATCTTCCACACAAAATTTGCCATGTCGAAATGCATACTTGTACCACTGGTGTCGATGCTGCCAATTGCTGTGTCCAGAAAGACATGTTTCAGACATGCTCTGCTTGAGATGCTCAGATGTGGGAAAAATTTGAGACCAAGTTGTTGTAACGTACCACACATGTTGAGGACGAGGTCCGTTCGTCGTCGTCGTCAATCCACCGGGTGATCTTCTCGCGAAGGGTGTCGTCATCGTCAATCCACCGAGCACGCCAGGCACGTCGTGTACTGGTCCATCCGCCGGTAGATGGGCGTCTCTGGCACGTTGCCCATGACCGTCGTCCGCGGCCGCGCCAAGAAGAGCAGCACCTGCAGCACTGAGATGAGCACAGCCACCACCATCCCTGTATCGACGCTGCCGAAGACGGCGCCGAGGTAGAAGTCCACCTTGTCGACAAGCCAGAGGAAATCGCGGCGCCGTGGTAAGCCCCCACGCAGGCAACGTGCGGGAGCCGTTGAAGGGCCCCGCTACAGCGTTGAATAGCTCCACTGGAGGCCGGGCGCCGCCGCCGCTCCCTTCTAGCAGCACCTCTGCTACCTCCCAGGTCGCCGCCGGCGTCGCTCCCCGCTTGCAGCGCAGGCACCTTGTTGGAGCCGTGGTAGGCCCCTGCTGCGGCGTTGAACAGCTCCGCTGGTGTGGCAGTCGCCGCCACGGCCACTTCGTGCGAACAACACCTCCGCCGCCTCCCAGGTCGCCCCCGCCGTCGCTCCCGACGAGCGCCTCCCCGAAATCTAAGCCACCGACGGGGCGCGGCGAGGCCTCACCGGTGAGCGGCGGCAATGCGCGGCTGCTCTCTCTCTCCCTCTCTCTCTCTCAGTGAAGACGATGGGGATGAGGAAAAGAGGTGGAAGGAAAAAGTGGGACGCAGCTTCGGTGTCTTAAAGGCACCTGCCTTCGGGTCACTGACATGTGGACCAGCCACCTGTTGGGCCCACATGTCATAGACACAAAGGTAGGTGCCTTAAGGCACCGAAGCATTGTCCGAAAAAGTGACGGGGGGAGAGGATAAGGCGTTCGGGCCGAGGAGTTCGTGGAAGGAACGAACGAGAAACGTGACGTGTCAGCACATGCTTCAAGATCCATGCCAATTGATCTAACGGTACAGATCACGTTCGGACCGAAACACAAAAACGCAGTGCGTTCGGGAGTTATCGATTCCGTAATATTATGCCATGTGTTTGATGATTTAAATACGGTAAGTATAATTATTTAAGATTATATACGAACCAAACCAGACTCACAGTTTATTGAGTGTTATGCTTTGAATTCGAGGTTAACTTCATTAGGGATGCCATCACAATGGCAAGCCACCAGGAGGGTTCCCTGAGAAAATATAAACCAAATTCAGGGCAATCTTCCTTGAGAATCTTTCCATGTCAATGTACCTGAACCTCTGAAATTTCTTCCTTGCTTGATTAGCATGCAAGCCTTGAAAAAGCAGGAGCCCCAATCTAGTGTTGCGCTGGTAGTTATGGTGGTTTCAATTCTGAACGCAAGCTCCTCCGCGTACTAGCGATTCGAGTGCAGTCTCAGACTAACTGCAGTCCGGTCACAAGTGAACTTGTGCCAAGCTTTGTGCTCTTTCTCTACATTGATTCCAGTTATGGAAACCAGCACATCAAGCCTATAGGCATATACACACGTCAAAATCAAGTACATTTGATTCAACTTATGGCAATCAGCACATCAAACGCAGAGATATTACAAAGGATGCATAGCTCGATTCGAATTTTTATTTTATTTTTCCTTCTCAAATCGCAATGCAAACAGTAACAGAGTTCTGCTAGGACAAGAGTCAAATAAAATTCAGGGACGGGACGCAGGTAAACAGATTTGGGCAAGAAAGACCTCACACTACAGGCAAAAGCAAAACACGTTGAATACAATTGACCTACTCAACAAATTCGCTTCAGAAATTAGCCTCGTATATCGCTCGGGATACAGATCCAATGTTGGTGGCTAGGCTACTGACTAGCGAGCAGAGTTGCCTTACGGGAACATTTTCTTATTGTTTCAGAAAACGAGGAATGTAGGGCATATTTTAGACATTTTTTTCTTATGGGGCATTTGAAATACACAATGGCTAAATGCCAGTCGGATTTGCGTCAGTCAACTTTGAGAAGGAAGAAAAAAGTGCCGGAGATGAAGAAGGAGACGGTGAGGCCGCCGGCGCCGGGAAGAACAACCCTACTATCTATCTTAGGATGGCGGATGCAGATTCGCCGGAGAAGCACTCCCACTATCTTTCTTAGGGTGGCGGGTGGGGTGCTGCTTCGCTGGAGTTTTCGGGGACGGCCAGGGGCGGCGGCAAGACCGGTGGTGTGGGGGGGGGGGGGGGGGGGGGGGGGGGGGGGGGGGGGGGGGGGGGGGGGGGGGGGGGGGGGGGGGGGGGTTTCAGCGAAGGGTCGTGCGACGAGGCGGTCGCGGGCGGCGAAAGCAGGCGGTTAGGCCGACTGCGGTGCGGCAATTCAAAGGAAGAAGAGGAGGGTGTGGGGGGTTGAAGAAGGATATCCGATCATTGATTTCGCATCGAATGGCTCAAAAAATCGACTTGCCCAAAAAAAAATTGAGCCAAGGCTGAAACAATCCGTTTCAATCTGGCCGGAGTTGTGTAACACCTGGAAACCCTGCCCCGCGAAAAATTTACTGCTTTACGAGTCCAGCTCGGATTACACTTCTCGCATGCAGGAACACTTGAAGACGGACGGGAGACGGATACTAATTAACGAGTCCAAATGCGAATCCAAATGTGAATCTGAGTTCATTCTGCACACGGATCGATGGCATATCAATCGCAGCGTCCCTCGTCGACCCGTCTCTGTCAGTACTATATATATTTACACCCCAGGATCGGAGGAATCACGCCCTGAATCTACATACGGAGGCGACCGATATTGCATTGCACCTTCGACGACGATGTCGCGATCTTGCTCGTCATCAGCATCGGCTTCCGGCACGGCCGGGGAAGACGCCGAACCCCGGCCGGCGGTGGTGTCCCTGGCCCATCTGCTGCAGGGGCCTGACGCGGCGCCGCCTGAGTACCTGACGCTGTCGCTCACGCCCGCCGGGGAAGCATGGCCACGGCGGAAACAGCCCGGGGAGGTGACGCTGAGGCATATAGACGCGCCGCGTGACTACCTAAAGCTCTCGGTCGCGCCACCGGATGAGGATGAACCGAGCGCCGTCGCCGGCGATACGTCGAGCGGCGCGGCGGAAACAATGCTGCCACCCAAGAAGCGAAAGCTTGCGCCTTGTGTTTACCAAGAAACGGTGGCGAGCAGCTCACGGTCGCTCGCGCTGGCGATCGTGACCCACGGCAACGACAACGTCTCGCGATCCTCAAGGACACACGGCAAGGCGAGTTCCCCGGGCCCGGAAGCAATGGCCACGGGCACGGAACCCATCGACGCCGTACCGCTGCAGGCGGTGTACTACGACCATGCCGGGATGGCCTCGCACCTCTTAAGGCTGCGCCACGGCGGCGCCAGAGATGTCACAGCGAACGACGTCGCGTCCACCTCAGGCAGCGCCGTGGCGGCGCCATTCTCCATTGAGCCCATTGACGCCGTTCCGCTGCGGGCGGCACCGCGCCGGTACATCCCTCTCGCCGCCGATGCAGCCCCGACGGAGCCGGCCTGGATACGCGCGACGCTGGGCCTCCCCGCCGGAGTGCGGCTCAGCTTCATCGCCCAGAAGCGCATCGAGCGCTCGGACCTCGACCTGCAGCAGAGCCGCCTGCTGATCCCGAGCGGCGACGTGGCCCGGCTCCTCCCGCTCCTCTCCGAGGACGGGCTCCGCGCCGCCAACCTGGACAAGCCATGGACGAGGCAGAAGCGGAAGGCGTCCGGCAACCACAGCGACAGCAGCGAGGAGAAGAAGGCGAGGGCGCAGGGGAAGAAGCACGGCGGGCTGGTCGTGCCGGTCTACGTCAACCATGCCGGCGACCGGATGAATGCTGAGCTGACGCGATGGACCTCTAACGGCAACACAGTGCTGAAATTCGGAAGCCACCGGAGCTTCGTCGACGTGAGTGGGCTACAAGTGATGGATGAGATCCAGATATGGGCGTTTCGGCAGGACGGTGGTCTCATGTGTTTGGTCATCGCCAAGATATAGACGGCGGAGAGACAACGGCAGCGCCACTGGCGGCGCCAGCATTAGGGCAGCAAAGCAAGTCGACTCTAGGGTAGGATTGGATGTCTGGATGTGATTGTTCAGTTTTTGTTTAGACATTGAGGAATAGCAAAACTGAGATCATGAAACCAAATTGTCACGCAAATTATTCTTTCGTTTTAGTCATGAAACACGGCGTTTTATAGATGGAGAGAATCTCGAAACACAATAGATAAAGATTTACAGGATTTATGAAATGATTTTCAGGAAAAACCTATAAATAATCCTAAATACTTAAACGTGCAGCTACGCTATTTGGACGCTGCGAGCGCATGCGCTAGACGACAAAAAAGTAGGCCGCTGTCCGGAACAAACGTGTTATCCAGTGGGTAGTGTAAAGAATACCCATGTGCATGCATGTGCCAACGTCATCTATTTATTCTGTTTCAGTTTTTCAAAAAGCTACCGAGTGTCAGAACGCAGAACCATTTTCATTGCTGGGTTTCTCGTGACGAGCTCTTCAAAACTAGATCCCATATGAATATGTTTTGATGATTTTTTTCAAAAGCAACTTTGATGCTAGATGAAGCAATTTTAGTGCTAAACACGAGCAACTCCGATGCTAGATGAATTGCGCCGTGTGTATAACTAACTTCGCCTAGTAGTCACCTAGTTAGTTGGGTGCAACAGTGTAATAGGTGGTCACCATGACTTGCATACATTGGAAAATAAGTTGTGGATTGTTTAGTTGCCTATCATACTGTAAAAGTTTCTTATCATAGAGTAGAAACTTGTCTAACATGGTTTCTAAGTTGTCTACCTTAGAAACTAGGTTGCCCTTTCACTACGAAGTTGCCTACGGGTGATCCTCAATTTCTTACAATACTATGAAAGTTGTCCATCAAGGGACCTAAGTTGCCTACAATATCAAAAAAAATTGTGGGATCTAAGTCATCTATCATGATTTCAAATTTTGAACTATGTGGGGATGGGTGGTATGAGATCTGTGTGCTTTTCTTTTCTAGGGGAGTCTGACCGCCAACGCTACCGAGCACACAGGTGTTAGCTAGTCAGGTCGTGACGAGCTCTTCAAAACTAAACCCACATGGATATGTTTTGATGATTTTTCTTTTTTCTTTCAGAAAGCAACTTAGACACTGGATGAGACAACTTTAGTGCCAAACAGAAGCAACTCCACTCCAATTTAAAGTAACTAATTACCAACAATGAGCAACTAACTAGTAATAGAGAATAACTTTGAACAAAAGTAGACAACATCATATCACCTTTATAAGCAACTTTCTTTCTACGAGAGACAACTTTAGTGCTAAAAATAGGCAAGTTCACTGCACTTTCTCCTAATTGATTTTTTCTAACATTCTCCTAACTTCAATTGTTTTGTATGTAGCACTAAAGGGGGCCTTATGTTTCTAACATCACGCTACGAGAGACTACTTTAGTGCTAAAAATAGGCAAGCTCACTGGTATACATAGTGTAGTGAAGTTGTTTTGTATGTAGCACTAAAGGGGCCTTATGTTTTGTGTGATTTTTCTTGTTTTTACGCAAACAAACCTAATAGGAAGTCCTACTAGGCCAAAGAGAAGAAGGTGCTCCCCTATAGCACGATAGTTGCCTCCTTCGCACCCAAAGTTGCCCTAAAAAATATTCAGTTGCCCACAATCAACCGTACAGTTGCCTAAAACAAAGTATCCAGTTGCCCACAATCAACAAATAGTTTGCCTAAAACCATGTATCCAGTTGTCCAATCCTCACGAACAGAAATATTTACCAATATCGAAAAGTTATCTGGTGAATGCATATGAGTTGCACAAAAACACCCAAAAAGTTGCTGCTTTTTTAAGCACAACTCTAGTGCATATAAGTCACACAGTTGTTTTTCTTTTCTACCCCCAATGGGTTCTGTTGGGCGAACTTAGTCTTTTCTATATATGGTTGCGTTTATCAATAATCAAAGTTGTTGCCACCTCCTTGTTACAACAAAAATGGTTGGTGTAGTGGGGAGGACGTCTCCTCCTTTACGCAGCATCTAATTTTGGACGTCGTGTTTGCTCGGGAGCGGCGGAGAGGGCATCGTTAGACAGCTGTCGGAAGTTGACTGTTTGATTGGCATCTCAATTTGTAGTGCGGACTCTTTATCCATCGTGGGGGCCTCGGCTAGGAGGGGCGTGTTGGGGAACATTGCAGAAAACAAAAAATTTCCCTACGTTTCACCAAGATCAATCTATGGAGTCAACTAGCAACGAGAGGAGAGTGCATCTACATATCCTTGTAGATCGCGTGCGGAAGCGTTCAAGAGAACGGGGATGATGGAGTCGTACTAGCCGTGATCCAAATCACCGATGACCAAGTGTCGAACGGATGGTGATGAAGCTATGTACCTAGGATAGGGGCATGGACCTGTCCTAAGTACCCTACCCAAGGACATCCCTAGAAGAAGTCACCTTTCAATCGACTTGGAGGTATCCCACTCGACAGATTCAAGACACTCGACCACGAAGCAATCACTCGACCAAATTCCAACCACTCGACTGCCAGGAGATCTAAAGTCACCCTGCACGCAAACGGTCGGTTATTAAGTAGCTTTTATGGTCATCATAGCACTTTATTAGGGGTGTTACCAGTAACCCCCAGTCGTAATGTACTTTAAACCTTGCATTACTGAGGGCTGGAGGGGCCTGGCGAACTCTATATAAGTCACCCCCCTCCTCAGTATCAAGGGTTGGCACCCCTGTTATTCATACACACATAATTCAGTCGACCGCCTCCGGGCACCGAGACGTAGGGCTGTTACTTTCTTCGAGAAGGGTCTGAACTCGTAATCCTCGTGTGCTTACAACTCCTCCATAGCTAAGATCTAGCCTCTCCATACATACCCCCTTACATCACTGTTAGAGTTAGAACCACGACAGTTGGCGCCCACCTTGGGGCTAGGATTCTTAGCGCCTAGTTTGAGAAGTTGCAATTTTTTCCGATCTCCTTGATCATGGTTTCGGGCGGAGCTTTGGTGGAGGGCCGCGAGATCCGTCTCGGCGCGCTCACGTTCATCGCCGACGACTCCGCTTGGCTTCAGGAGGCTCCACTCGACGTCGACGCACTCCCCGTCCGCGGGGCGACGCACTTTCGCGCATGCGTCCGTGGTGTCCTCCTGCGGCAGCCGTCAACCCAGTATCGGTCGGCTCCCGTGGCATCTCCCCGCCCTGTTTCTCGCCGGCGCAAGCGCTCCGGTCGGTCAAGGCTTCAGAGGTGGGTGAGGCATGTGGTGGACCGCCAGTCGGCCACCCCACAAGTCGCGGCAATTGAGCCCGACGAATCCCTCTACGGCCTGTTCGACCTGTCGACTGGCTCCGCAGAGACCGCATCCGAATGCGACAGCAGTGACCCAGCTGCAGAGGTTCTGGTGATCGATGGGCCACACAGTCCTCCCTGTTTCCCCCGCGCTGACAGAGGCGCAGATGGGGGCGACCCGTCGCGTCCTCACGAGGAGTATCTCCCCGAGCCTCTCACGTCGTTGCAGCGGGAGGAGCTTCGCCGCCGGAACATGGATGCACTCCACACTCCTATCGTTGGAGAAACCCCCGAGGCCCGAGTCTTGGAGGACGCGCGCTTGGCTAACTTGGCCGAGCGCACTCGACTGGAGAATCTCCAGGGAATACTCGACGAGCGAGCGCGTCAACGGGCTCCAGAATCCAGTCGACGTCAACTCTTTCTGCCCCCGCAGGTATATCGTACTCTGATTCAGAATTTGGCGGCTGCGGCCCATATAGCAGAGTCGATTCAGCCCTCCCAGTCAGAGGCTGGCAGAGGCTTGTTGCAAATCAGAGCGTTGCTCCGGGCAGCGGGAGACCAGAATTCCGCTGTTTCTCGGTCGCAGAACAGGATCCACAGTCGATCCGTTGCAGCGGATACAGTCCAGTCCGCTCACAGCCCAAGATCGCCTCCGAGGCGTGAGGGACGTGGAGACCGGCGTGATCAGTACAGAAGGAATGAGCAGTATGATCACCGATTCGAGCGTGATGATCGACGTCGAGTGCCAACCCCTCCCCCGAGGAGTGGATCATATGTGCCTCGACAGCAGGTTGACAGACGCCCTCATAGTGTTGGGCGGAGAATTCCAGTCGACCCCAGGGAACCAGGCTTTGATGCGAGATCCATTCTCGTTCTAGGTTTGGTCAACAGGAATAGAGCTCACCAAGAAGGCCACGACAGAGATGCGCCTACCAGTAGCAGAGTACATGTTTCAGGGCCGGAGTGTTTCAGTCGAGCCATCAGAGCCGCTGTAATTCCTCCCAACTTCAGGTTGGCGACTGGAGTTAGTAAGTTCACCGGTGAGTCCAAGCCCGATACTTGGCTCGAAGATTACCGAGTGGCTGTCTAGATTGGCGGTGGGAACGATTAGGTAGCCATGAAGCACCTGCCTCTCATGTTAGAAGGCTCGGCCAGAGCGTGGCTGAATCAGTTAGCACCCAGCAGCATTTACACTTGGGAGGATCTCTCCCGAGTGTTTGTCACCACATTTGAAGGAACATGCAAGCGACCTGCAGGCCTTACGGAATTGCGGTCTTGCGTGCAGAAACCGAATGAAACTCTGAGGGATTACATCCAGAGGTGGATCACATTGCATCACACAGTTGAAAATGTACCAGATCATCAAGCAGTTTGTGCCTTTAAAGAAGGCGTTAAGTACAGAGAATTGAATCTGAAGTTCGGTCGAACCAGAGAGATGTCTCTGAATCGGATGATGGAGATTGCCACCAAATGCGCTAATGGTGAAGATGAGGATCGACTCCGGAGTGGCAAGCATAAAGCAGTCGCCCAGGAAACCGGAGGAAATTCTAGTTGGAAACAGAAGCGGAAAGCCGAGCCAGCCGCTCCTGGGGAGGCCCTGGCCGTAACCCAGGGAAAATTTAAGGGAAAACCCAAAGGACCTTGGAACCCCAAGAAAGTTAAAGACTAAGATGGAAATGATGTTTTGGATCTACCATGTCACATCCACACCAAGAAAGATGAAGAAGGTAAACTCATTTACCCAAAGCATACCACTCGACAGTGTCGGCTTCTGATCCAGCAGTTTCAGGGCAAGCAGTCCAAAGATAAGGAAAAGGAGTCGGACAAAGTTGAGGACAAGGAAGATAGTGACGATGGGTACCCCTAGGTCAATTCCACCCTGATGATTTTTGCTGATGTTGAGAGCAAAAGTCGACTGAAGGTTATTAACCGTGAGGTAAATATGGTTGCTTCGGCAACACCCAATTATCTGAAGTGGTCCCAGACTGCCATCACATTCGACCAGTCTGATCACCCTATGCACATTGCCACCCCTGGGAGGCAAGCTCTGGTGGTCGACCCAGTTGTCGAAGGCACTCGACTGACCAAAGTCCTGATGGATGGAGGCAGCGGTTTGAACATACTGTATGCAGAAACATTGAAAGGGATGGGCATTCCGATGTCCAGGCTCAGCACCAGTAACATGAGTTTCCATGGAGTCATTCCTGGGAAGAAAGCCGAGTCACTCGGCCAAATTGCTCTTGATGTGGTTTTCGGTGATTCCAAGAATTACCGCAAGGAAAAGTTGACATTCGAAGTTGTGGATTTCCAAAGTGCTTATCACGCTATTTTGGGCAGACCAGGTTATGCATGCTTCATGGCTCGACCATGTTATGTGTATCTCAAATTGAAGATGCCTGGTCCCAAAGGTGTGATCACTGTTACAGGCAATCGGAAGAAAGCAGAAGAGTGTTTTCAGAAAGGCTCAAAGATTGCTGACGCTCAGATGGCGGTGGTCGAGCTGCAAGAGTATCAGAAGACTGCAGATCCGAGTGAGTTGCTATGAGCTAAGAAGCCTGCTTCAGAATCAGCTTTTCAGTCGTCCGGTGAAACGAAGGCAGTTCACATTCACCCGACCGATCCAAACGCTGCTCCGACTCACATCTCAACGACGGTCGACTCCAAATAGGAAGAAGCGCTCATCCAGTTCCTCCGTGAGAACTGGGCCATCTTTGCATGGAAGCCTGCTGACATGCCTGGAATTCCCAGGGGGCTGGCTGAGCACCGTTTACGAGTCGACCCAAAATTTAAACCTGTGAAAGAACATCTTCAACGGTCCGCCGTCCAGAAGAGGAAGGCCATTGGCGAGGAGGTGGCTCGGCTCTTAGCAGCGGAGTTCATCCGAGAAATTTACCACTCCGAGTGGCTCGCCAATGTTGTCATGGTCCCCAAGAAGGACAAGTCACTTCGCATGTGCATTGATTTCAAGCATATCAATCGGGCCTGCCCGAAAGATCATGTTCCTCTCCCCGCATCGACCAGATAGTCGACTCGACTGCGGGATGTGAGCATTTGTCTTTCCTAGACGCTTATTTCGGGTACCATCAGATCAGTCTGTATGGGCCCGACGAGATCAAAATAGCTTTCATCACTCCATTCGGGTGCTTCTGTTATGTCACCATGCCGTTCGGCCTCAAGAATGCCGGAGCCACGTTCATGAGGATGATTCAGAAGTGTTTGCTCACTCAAATCAGTCGGAATGTGGAGGCATACATGGATGATATTGTGGTCAAGTCACGGAAGGGTTCCGACCTGCTGACTGACCTTGCTGAAACCTTTGCCAACCTTAGGAGGTATGATATCAAGCTCAATTCGCCAAAGTGCACGTTCGGAGTTCCAGGTGGGAAGTTACTCGGTTTTCTCGTTTCCGAACGGGGAATCGACGCCAATCCTGAAAAAATTGGTACTATACTCCGGATGAAACGTCCTGTGCGTGTGCATGACGTCCAGAAGCTTACAGGATGCTTGGCTGCTTTAAGTCGATTCATCTCTCGCCTCAGTGAAAAGGCATTGCCTCTTTACCGACTGATGAAGAAGTCCGACAAGTTCGAGTGGACTCCAGAAGCTGATGCAGCGTTTACAGAGCTCAAAGCTCTGCTCTCCACCCAGCCGGTGCTTGCTGCCCCAATCAGCAAGGAGCCTTTGCTGATTTACATTGCAGCCACAGGACAAGTTGTCAGTACAGTACTTACGGTCGAGCGGGAAGAAGAAGGAAAGGCCTTCAAAGTTCAGCGCCCAGTATATTATGTTTCTGAAGTTTTAACTCCTTCAAAGTAAAGCTATCCTCATTACCAGAAGCTTGTATATGGGATTTATATGACCACGAAGAAGGTTGCACATTACTTCTCTGATCATTCCATTACAGTCGTCAGCGACGCTCCACTATCAGATATTTTGCACAACAGAGATGCAACTGGTCGAGTGGCCAAATGGGCGATTGAACTTCTTCCCCTAGATATCAAGTTTGAGGCAAAGAAAGCTATCAAGTCCCAAGCAATTGCAGATTTCGTCGCTGAGTGGATCGAACAGCAACTTCCCACTCAAGTTCACTCGGAACACTGGACCATGTTCTTCGATGGATCTAAGATGCTGAATGGTTCCGGTGCTGGGGTAGTATTGGTTTCCCCCCAAGGAGATAAGCTCAGATATGTTCTCCAGATTCACTTCGATTCCTCCAATAACGAAGCAGAATATGAAGCACTTTTGTATGGGTTGCGCATGGCCATTTCACTCGGCGTCCGTCGCCTCATGGTCTATGGCGACTCAGATTTGGTGGTTAATCAGGTGATGAAAGAATGGGACGTCAGAAGTCCAGCTATGACTGGTTATTGCAATGCAGTGAGAAAGTTAGAGAAGAAATTCGAGGGGTTAGAGCTTCATCACATCCCTCGACTGAAAAATCAAGCGGCTGATGATTTGGCAAAGATAGGCTCCAAGAGAGAAGCGATCCCCAGCAATGTGTTTTTGGAACACATCCACTCGCCATCAGTCCAAGAAGATCCTTTTACAGATGAAGCCCCACAGCCAAAGAGTGCCACAGATCCGACTGAAGTTGAAATTCCGGCAGTGGTCGACCTAATCATGGAAGTTTTGGCAATCACCCCTGACTGGATGATACCGTACATCGCGTATATCCTGAGAAATGAACTCCCGGAGGACGAAGAAGAGGCTCGAAAGATCGTCCGTCGATCCAAGGCCTTTACAGTCATAAAGGGACAGTTGTATAGAGAAAGCGCGACTGGAGTCGGTTAGAAGTGTATAACACCAGAAGAAGGTTAGATAATCCTTGATGATATCCACTCAAGGACCTGTGGTCATCATGCGTCCTCTCGGACCATTGTGGCTAAAGCATACCGAGCGGGATTTTACTGGCCAAGAGCGAATGAAATGGCAAAAGAGATAGTCGACAAGTGTGAAGGGTGCCAGTTCTACTCCAACATGTCGCACAAGCCTGCATCAGCCCTAAAGACCATTCCACTCGTCTGGCCCTTCGCTGTTTGGGGACTGGACATGGTTGGCCCATTGAGAACAGGCAGGAGCGGTTTCACACATGTGCTTGTGGCAGTCGACAAGTTTACCAAATGGATTGAAGCTAAGCCTATCAAGAATCTTGATGCTTGCACTGCTATCAGTTTCGTCAGAGAGTTAACATTCAGATATGGAGTCCCGCATAGCATCATCACCGACAATGGGTCAAACTTTGATTCAGACAAGTTCAGAGCTTTTTGCGCCTCTCAAGGCACACGAGTCGACTACGCATCGGTCGCCCACCCCCAGTCGAATGGACAAGCAGAAAGGGCAAATGGTCTGATTCTCAAAGGACTAAAGCCTCGGCTGATGCGTGATCTCAAGCACGCAGCAGGCGCTTGGGTCGACGAGCTTCCGTCAGTTCTGTGGGGATTGAGGACCACCCCGAATCGGTCGACTGGAAGAACTCCGTTCTTTCTGGTTTACGGAGCGGAAGCAGTCCTGCCGAGTGATCTACTTCACAATGCACCCCGAGTCGAGCTTTATACCGAAGATGAAGCAGAACAAGCCCGGCAAGACGCAGTCGACCTCCTGGAAGAAGAAAGAGAAATGGCTATGATCCGATCGACCATTTATCAGCAAGACTTGTGTCGATTCCATGCCAGAAATGTGAAGAGTCGAGCCTTCCAAGAAGGAGATTTGGTCCTCCAAGTGGATCAACAGAAACCACACAAGCTCGCTCCTACTTGGGAAGGTCCCTTCATCGTCACCAGAGTCCTCCACAATGGAGCGTATCATCTTTACAATGTCGATCGCCAGATCGATGAGCCACGAGCTTGGAATGCAGAACTGCTCTGCCCCTTTCACACTTGAATTCTCACTCGGATGAGATGTAATAAGAAAAACTTCTGTAGTCTATTTATCAAAGACAAGAGTGTTACAAATTTTCCTATAATTGTTGTTGCTTTTGTTTGCGTGTGAAATTCCCCAGTGGGTGGCTTAGCTACGAATCCGTTTCGCCTAAGTTTGTAAAAAAAATCCTACCGAGTGGTGCGCCAGACTCCCACTCGGAGGCTTAGCTGCAGCTCAGTGCTCGCCTAAGTGTTTAAAAATCCTACCGAGTGGCAAGCCAGACTCCCACTCGGAGACTTAGCTGCAGCCCAGTGCTCGCCTAAGTGTTTAAAAATCCTACCGAGTGGTGAGCCAGACTCCCACTCGGAGGCTTAGCTGCAGCCCAGTGCTCGCCTAAGTGTTTAAAAATCCTACCGAGTGGAGAGCAAACCTCCCACTCGGAGGCTTAGCTGCAGCCCAGTGCTCGCCTAAGTGTTTAAAAATCCTACCGAGTGGAGAGCAAACCTCCCACTCGGAGGCTTAGCTGCAGCCCAGTGCTCGCCTAAGTGTTTAAAAATCCTACCGAGTGGAGAGCAAACCTCCCACTCGGAGGCTTAGCTGCAGCCCAGTGCTCGCCTAAGTGTTTAAAAATCCTACCGAGTGGAGAGCAAACCTCCCACTCGGAGGCTTAGCTGCAGCCCAGTGCTCGCCTAAGTGTTTAAAAATCGTACCGAGTGGTGAGCCAGACTCCCACTCGGAGGCTTAGCTGCAGCCCAGTGCTCGCCTAAGTGTTTAAAAATCCTACCGAGTGGTGAGCCAGACTCCCACTCGGAGGCTTAGTTGCAGCCCATTGCTCGCCTAAGTGTTTAAAAATCCTACCGAGTGGTGAGCCAGACTCCCACTCGGAGGCTTAGCTGCAGCCCAGTGCTCGCCTAAGTGTTTAAAAATCCTACTGAGTGGTGAGCCAGACTCCCACTCAGAGGCTTAGCTGCAGCCCAGTGCTCACCTAAGTGTTTAAAAATCCTACCGAGTGGTGAGCCAGACTCCCACTCGGAGGCTTAGTTGCAGCCCAGTGCTCGCCTAAGTGTTTAAAAATCCTACCGAGTGGAGAGCAAACCTCCCACTCGGAGGCTTAGCTGCAGTCCAGTACTCGCCTAAGTTTGAAAAAATCCTACCGAGTGGAGAGCAAACCTCCCACTCGGGGTCTTAGCTGCAGTCCAGTACTCGCCTAAGTTTTTAAAATCCTACCGAGTGGAGAGCAGACCTTCCACTCGGAGGCTTAGCTGCAGCCCAGTGCTCGCCTAAGTACGGAACACATCCCAATCCGCAAGGACGACGAGGTGCAAATCGACTGCTACCTTCTCCTTCGGAGTTGCACCACAAATACAAAGTTATTTCGAGTGAAGAACAAGTTCCACTCGACAGATAATTCATGAAGATATTCAACGATAAATCAAGTTCAGATAAGATCCAAAGGTTCTAGACCGCAGATCAAAGTACTCGAGCCTCCAGCTCGACAGATTTTAACGGTTACAAAATCCACTCGGCATTCCGAGGCAAATTTAAAGTGAAGCATAAAAGTTTTTATTCCTCATGCGGAGGACTGGAAGGGGCGACGAACTCGTCCAAGTCGATCCCGTCTACAATGCGAGTGGCAGCAGCAATGAAAGTCTCCATGAAGTCTTGAAAGTTGTGCTTCCTGGTATTGGCAACTTGGATGGCGGCCAACTTTTCTTCTCGCGCCTCCTTGCAGTGGACGCGGACCAGAGACAGAGCGACGTCAGCGCCACATCTAGCAGAAGATTTCTTCCATTCCGCCACTCGACCTGGGACTTCATTCAGTCGAGTCATCAGGGACTCGAGGTCATTCTGAAGCGTCATCCTAGGCCAGAGCGACGTGTCGAACCGTGACATTGCAACCTTCAACCGAGCAAGATAGTCAACAACGCCGGCAACACGAGATTCCAGTCGGAGCACGTTCATAGCAGCCTCGTCCTTCACTGGAGAATTGATGGGGTCCAAGTCTGTCTCCACTCGACTGGTCTCCTCTTCGAAGTTCTGGCAGAATTCTGTAAACACAATTCAAGGATAAGTCAGTGGCTCTACGCAGATTTGGTAACTGCAAGTCAGTCGGGCCAGAGTAATTACCCTCGAGCATGACGAACAGCTTCTTGGCGAGTCCACCGAGATAAGCCTCCAGATCGTTTCTCTTCCCCGCCAGTTCACTTGCCTTGTCATTCAGAGCTATATTGCCATTCCTCAGATGGCTGACCTCTCGATTAGCTGCGTCGAGAGCAGTTTTCAGCCTGGAGTTTTCTTTTTCAAGAGTACCGACTGAAGCCAGTTTTTCTTCAGCAAGCTTCGTTTTGTTCAGGGCCTCCTTCTGCGCTTCGGCAAGGTCTTGATCCTTCCTCTTCAGAGCCTCCTCCATTTTGTCTGCGAAACAGTAAGTGAGATCAACATCGAGGACGGCCAGAAAGAAAGGACAGTCGACAAAAGCTCACCAGCCATACCTTTTGCTTCGTCCCTCGCCTTTTGCAAGTTCTCCTGAGCAAGCTTCAAGTCAAGGTTCAGCTGGATCTGTTTGTTCTCCAACTTAGTGTAGCGAGCCACAAGTTCGCAGGATTTCTGCAAAAAATCAGTCAACAGACATCCAAGATAAGTTGCTTCCGAGTAACCAAGAGACAATGATGGCGTTTCTAAGACTACAGCCGAATCAAAAACATTCGACAGTAGTCTCGGGGACTACACCCAGTGGGTGCACTCAACGTGCCCCCACTGGTTCGACCAAAAAAATCGACTGCCCGCAGCCGACCGTGTACAGTTCCATTCGACATGGCCTGACCAGACCGAGTGAAGAAGTTCAGCTAAAGCAACACAATATAAAGACTACAGTCGACTGCCAGCAGTCCACCGTAGTCTCGGGGACTACACCCAGTGGGTGCACTTAGCGTGCCTCCACTCATCAAAAAGATTAATAGACACACCCAGTGGGCGTACAGATATAAAGATCTTTGGAAAAGAGATTCTTCAGATAGCATGTCCTAACAGAACAAGCGGTGAATCGACTGACTTGGACGTTGCTCTGAAGAGCTGAGCTCGCGTCATAAGCTGCTTGGATGGCTTCCCGAACCACCTTCACTTGCTCCATCATGATCCCCGCCTGGCGTATAGCCTCTTTAGCGGCACCCACTTGGTCCTCAGGGACGTGGTGTGTGGCAAAAAGCGAAGGCGGATTTGCAGTCGACGTCGAAGGCCGGACACTCGTCAGAGGTTCAGCGAAGGTCACAGAAACCCGAGTGGTATCACCACCCTCCCGGACTGCGGCCTCAGGCGCCGGAGTAGTTTGTGGGGTCTTGCCAGCCGACGCCCTCCTGTTCCTTCGCGCCCTCAGCGGCACTTCGTCATCATCATCAGGGAGGTCAATGACATGAGGAGGAGCTACAAGAAAAATCCAATCGACCGTAATTATAAGAAATCGTCAGTCGACTAAAAGCAGAGCATCAGCAATCATACCGGGGTTGGAGGTAACAGCGTCTTCCATCTCTTGATCATCGTCCTTGGCGGAGATCTCCGAGGTGGCAACACTGCAAATTTCGAAAGTCAGTCAGCTTATTCAATGAGTCGACCAAGAGTCCGTCACGTTCGACAAAGGAAAACAAATTCTACTATTACCCAGAAATGGTGGGGACAGTCATCTTCATCTTGGGCAGAGCCTTGGGCGGCTTGGACGGCGTCGCGCGTGGGTGCTTGGGAGCTTTTTCTGTCGGCGCTGGAGATGAGGTCCGAGGGCGCTTCAACGACTGCCCAACAGGGACAGTCGCCTTACCACGTTCCCGCGCAGGGTCGTGTGTAAGCTTGGATCGCCGTTCTGAGCGGGGAGGTTCGACTTCTTCCTCCTCCTCTTCACTGGGGTCGTCGTCGTCATCCCCCTCTCCTTCGCCGTCAGATTCCCACTCTTCTCCCTCGTCTCCACTTTCGCCTCCGCTCGCCTCTCCTTCCTCAGCCTGCTCCTGTGCTCCATTGGGTGTCGAGTACATCTCAGTAGTGGCCTAGAGGACAACAAACGAGACAAAAGTCAATCGACTGATCCAAAAAGAACAAATAAAGAAAGCAAGATCACAGTCGGAAACGCAAGGTCAGACCTTGTCCACTTCGTATGTTTGGTCGAGTGGAGGAATCCTCCTAGCTCCTCGGGGGTTGTCCTTGTTCCCTGTGATACTCAACAGCCACCCTTCCAACATCTCGTCAGTGACCTCCTCTGGGTGAATCCGAGTGGTGTCTCCGAGACCCGAGTACAGCCACATCGGGTGGTCACGAGCCTGAAGCGGTTGGATGCGCCTCCGAAGGAAGACTTCCAACAAGTCCATGCCAGTCACACCCTCGCGGACAAGCTGAACCACTCGACCGACCAGCACCTTGA
Organism: Triticum urartu; assembly: GCF_003073215.2. Taxonomy (NCBI): domain Eukaryota; kingdom Viridiplantae; phylum Streptophyta; class Magnoliopsida; order Poales; family Poaceae; genus Triticum; species Triticum urartu. Next base: position 555,971,337 of record NC_053022.1, on the reverse strand, counting down.
CTTGCGCCTTTTCCTCCGGCGTCACTTTCAGAGAGGCAGGTTTTTGTGCTCGATTCAGAGAAAAAGGGGGAAGCCCAGTCGACTGTCCTGGGGTCACCTGGTCTTTACAGTAAAACCAAGTCGACTTCCACCCATGGACTGACTCGGGAAAAGTGATAGACGGAAAGGAACTTTTTCCCCTCATCTGGATCGCCAGGCCCCCGCACAGCTGGATCACCTGCGTCCGTTCGTCACTCGACTTGGCCTTCTTGACCGACTGAGAGCGGCAAGTGAAGATGTGCTTGAAGAGTCCCCAATGGGGGCGGCAACCCAAGAAGTTTTCACACAAGGAAACGAAAGCAGCAAGATACACAATAGAATTGGGAGTAAAATGATGGAGCTGCGCTCCGAAGAAGTTCAAGAAGCTCCGGAAAAAAGGATGAGGAGGCAGAGAGAATCTCAATATGGGTGGCGAGGAGGACGCACTCACCATCAAGAGGCTGGGGTTCGACTTCTTTCCCCGGGAGGCGCGCAGATTCATGGGGAATGAATCCCCCCTCGACCAGATCATCGAGATCATCCTGCCGAATCACCGACGGCATCCAGTCGCCTTGGATCCAATCCTTGGGCAGAGCAGTCCTCGAGGAGATCCGCCCCGAGCGGACTTCTTCCCCTTCCCCTGCACCGCCGCCTTCTTCGCGTGCTACAGAGCCGACGTCTTCTCCTTCACCATCGTCGCCGGCGAAGCTCGAACAGACCTACGGCACCAAGGTGGGAGCGGAGGTGGCGGAGGATCTTGTGAAGGAAGGGGGAAAAGTGAAGGCGCACTGTTCGGGGGTCCCGAGCCGACAGCTTATAAGAGGTCGCTTCCGAGTGGCTGACTGGTAGGCCCAGGCAATCCCATCAAATCCCGCAACAGGCGCGCGCACGGTACGTGGCGAAAAAGGTGGCGCGGGGATCGAGGATCTTCCGTCCTATCCCATCCGATTACTGCGGCCGCCCCCATCCCACGCGCTTCCCAAAATTCAAATCCCGCAAAATCCGCGGGCCACAGAACAACTCGTCAAACAGAAGATCCCTTTCACACCGTCACTCGAAACTTCACAAGTAAAGAAATTCACTCGACAAGAGGCCAAGAATGGATCAAAGCAAATGAAAGAAGTTGACGACGTCATCCATGACAATTGATCCAAAACAAGACGTTCATATAACATGAAGAACCAGTCGGAAAGATCCCCAACTCCTTCCCCACTCGAACCTCGATCCATTCGGGGGCTAATGATGAAGCTATGTACCTAGGATAGGGGCATGGACCTATCCTAAGTACCCTACCCAAGGACATCCCTAGAAGAAGTCACCTTTCAATTGACTTGGAGGTATCCCACTCGACAGATTCAAGACACTCGACCACGAAGCAATCACTCGACCAAATTCCAACCACTCGACTGCCAGGAGATCTAAAGTCACCCTGCACGCAAACGGTCGGTCATTAAGTAGCTTTTATGGTCATCATAGCACTTTATTAGGGGCGTTACCAGTAACCCCCAGTCTTAATGTACTTTAAACCTTGCATTACTGAGGGCTGGAGGGGCCTGGCGAACTCTATATAAGCCACCCCCCTCTTCGGTATCAAGGGTTGGCACCCCTGTTATTCATACACACATAATTCAGTCGACCGCCTCCGGGCACCAAGATGTAGGGCTGTTACTTTCTCCGAGAAGGGCCTGAACTCGTAATCCTCGTGTGCTTACAACTCCTCCATAGCTAAGATCTAGCCTCTCCATACATACCCCCCTACATCACTGTCAGAGTTAGAACCACGACAGACGGCATCTTCGCGTTCAACACACGTACGGAGCGGATGACGTCTCCTCCTTCTTGATCCAGCAAGGGGGAAGGAGAGGTTGATGAAGATCCAGTAGCACGACGGCGTGGTGGTGGATGCAGCAGTGAACGCAGCAGGGCTTCGCCGAGCTTCTGCGAGAGGGAGAGGTGTAGCAGGGGAGAGGGAGGCGCCAAGGCTTGAGGTGCGGCTGCCCTCCGTCCCCCCCCCCTTTATATAGGCCCCCTAGGGGGGTGCGCCGGCCCTAGGAGATGGGATCTCCTAGGCGGGCGGCGGCCAAGGGGGTGGAGTACCCCCCAAGACAAGTGGAGGCGCCCCCTCCCCTAGGGTTCCCAACCCTAGGCGCATGGGGGGCCCAAGGGGGGGGCGCACCAGCCCACTATGGGCTGGTTCCCCGCCCCACTTCAGCCCGTGGGGCCCTCCGGGATGGGTGGCCCCACCCGGTGGACCCCCTGGACCCATCCGGTGGTCCCGGTACAATACCGGTGACCCCGAAACTTTCCCGATGGCCGAAACTACACTTCCTATATATAATTCTTCACCTTCGGACAATTCCGGAACTCCTCGTGACGTCCAGGATCTCATCCGGGACTCCGAACAACTTTCGGATTACTGCATACTCATATCTATACAACCCTAGCGTCACCGAACCTTAAGTGTGTAGACCCTACGGGTTCGGGAGACAAGCAGACATGACCGAGACGACTCTCTGGTCAATAACCAACAGCGGGAACTGGATACCCATGTTGGCTCCCACATGCTCCTTGATGATCTCATCGGATGAACCACGATGTCGAGGACCTAATCAATCCCGTACTCAATTCCCTTTGTCAATCGGTACGTTACTTGCCCGAGACTCGATCGTCGGTATCCCAATACCTTGTTCAGTCTCGTTACCGGCAAGTCACTTTACTCGTATCGTAATGCATGATCCCGTGATCAACCACTTGATCACATTGAGCTCATTATGATGATGCATTACCGAGTGGGCCCAGAGATACCTCTCCGTCATACGGAGTGACAAATCCCAGTCTCGATTCGTGCCAACCCAACAGACACTTTCGGAGATACCTGTAATGTACCTTTATAATCACCCAGTTACGTTGTGACGTTTGGCACACCCAAGGCACTCTTACGGTATCCGGGAGTTGCACAATCTCATGGTCTAAGGAAATGATACTTGACATTCAGAAAAGCTACAGCAAACGAACTACACGATCTTTGTGCTATGCTTAGGTTTGGGTCTTGTCCATCACATCATTCTCCTAATGATGTGATCCCGTTATCAATGACATCCCCATGTCCATAGCCAGGAAACCATGACTATTTGTTGATCAACGAGCTAGCCAACTAGAGGCTCACTAGGGACACATTGTGGTCTATGTATTCACATATGTATTACGATTTCCGGATAATACAATTATAGCATGAATAATAGACAATTATCATGAACAAGGAAATATAATAATCATTTTATTATTGCCTCTAGGGCATATTTCCAACAGTCTCCCACTTGCACTAGAGTCAATCATCTAGTTACATTGTGATGAATCGAACACCCATGGAATTCTGGTGTTGATCATGTTTTGCTCTAGGGAGAGGTTTAGTCAACGGATCTGCTACATTCAGGTCTGTATGTACTTTACAAATCTCTATGTCTCCATTTTGAACACTTCCATGAATGGAGTTGAAGCGACGATTGATATGCCTGGTCTTCCTATGAAACCTGGGCTCCTTGGCAAGGGCAATAGCTCCAATGTTGTCATAGAAGAGAGTCATCGGGCCTGACGCATTGGGTATGACTCCTAGGTCGGTAATGAACTCCTTCACCCAGACTGCTTCATGTGCTGCCTCCGAGGCTGCCATGTACTCCGCTTCACATGTAGATCCCGCCACAACGCTTTGCTTGCAACTGCACCAGCTTACTGCCCCACCATTCAAAATATACACGTATCCGGTTTGTGACTTTGAGTCATCCAAATCTGTGTCGAAGCTAGCATCGACGTAACCCTTTACGACGAGCTCTTCGTCACCTCCATAAACGAGAAACATTTCCTTAGTCCTTTTCAGGTACTTCAGGATATTTTTGACCGCTGTCCAGTGTTCCATGCCGGGATTACTTTGGTACCTTCCTACCAAATTCACGACAAGGTTTACATCAGGTCTGGTACACAGCATAGCATACATGATAGACCCTATGGCCGAGGCATAGGGGACGACACTCATCTTTTCTCTATCTTCTGCCGTGGTCGGGCATTGAGCCAAGCTCAATCTCGTACCTTGCAATACAGGCAAGAACCCCTTCTTTGACTGATCCATTTTGAACTTCTTCAAAATCTTGTCAAGGTACGTACTCTGTGAAAGACCAATGAGGCGTCTCGATCTATCTCTATAGATCTTGATGCCTAATATATAAGCAGCTTCTCCAAGGTCCTTCATTGAAAAACACTTGTTCAAATAGGCCTTTATGCTTTCCAAGAATTCTATATCATTTCCCATCAACAGTATGTCATCCACATACAATATGAGAAATGCTACAGAGCTCCCACTCACTTTCTTGTAAATGCAGGCTTCTCCATAAGTCTGCATAAACCCAAACGCTTTGATCATCTCATCAAAGCGAATGTTCCAACTCCGAGATGCTTGCACCAGCCCATAAATCGAGCGTTGGAGCTTGCACACCTTGTCAGCATTCTTAGGATCGACAAAACCTTCCGGCTGCATCATATACAATTCTTCCTTAAGGAAACCATTAAGAAATGCCGTTTTGACGTCCATTTGCCATATCTCATAATCATAGAATGCGGTAATTGCTAACATGATTCGGACGGACTTCAGCTTCGCTACGGGTGAGAAAGTCTCATCGTAGTCAACCCCTTGAACTTGTCGATAACCCTTAGCGACAAGCCGAGCTTTATAGATGGTCACATTATCATCCACGTCTGTCTTCTTCTTAAAGATCCATTTATTTTCTATGGCTCGCCGATCAACGGGCAAGTCAGTCAAAGTCCATACTTCGTTTTTATACATGGATCCTATCTCGGATTTCATGGCTTCCAGCCATTTGTCGGAATCCGGGCCCGCCATCGCTTCTTCATAGTTCGAAGGTTCACCGTTGTCTAACAATATGATTTCCAAGACAGGGTTGCCGTACCACTCTGGTGCGGAACGTGTCCTTGTGGACCTACGAAGTTCAGTAGCAACTTGATCTGAAGTTTCATGATCATCATCATCAACTTCCTCTCTAGTCGGTGCAGGCACCTCAGGAACATTTTCTTGAGCTGTGCCACTTACCGGTTCAAGAGGTAATACTTCATCAAGTTCTACCTTCCTCCCACTTATTTCTTTCGAGAGAAACTCCTTCTCTAGAAAGGACCCATTCTTGGCAACAAAGATCTTGCCTTCGGATCTGAGGTAGAAGGTATACCCAACAGTTTCTTTAGGGTATCCTATGAAGACGCATTTTTCTGACTTGGGTTCAAGCTTTTCAGGTTGAAGTTTCTTGACATAAGCATCGCATCCCCAAACTTTTAGAAATGACAGCTTAGGTTTCTTCCCAAACCATAATTCATACGGTGTCGTCTCAACGGATTTCGACGGAGCCCTATTTAAAGTGAATGCGGCAGTCTCTAAGGCATAGCCCCAGAATGATAGCGGTAAATCGGTAAGAGACATCATAGATCGCACCATATATAATAGAGTGCGATTACAACATTCGGACACACCATTACGCTGAGGTGTTCCAGGCGGCGTGAGTTGTGAAACTATTCCACATTTTCTTAAGTGTGTGCCAAATTCATGACTCAAGTATTCTCCCCCACGATCTGATCGAAAGAACTTGATTTTCCTGTCACGTTGATTCTCAACCTCACTCTAAAATTCCTTGAACTTTTCAAAGGTCTCAGACTTGTGTTTCATTAAGTAGACATACCCATATCTACTCAAGTCATCAGTGAGGGTGAGAACATAACGATAGCCACCGCGAGCCTCAACACTCATTGGACCGCACACATCAGTATGTATGATTTCCAATAAGTTGGTTGCTCGCTCCATTGTTCCTGAGAATGGAGTCTTGGTCATTTTACCCATGAGGCATGGTTCGCACGTGTCAAATGATTCATAATCAAGAGACTCTAAAAGTCCATCTGCATGGAGCTTCTTCATGCGTTTGACACCTATGTGACCAAGGCGGCAGTGCCACAAGTATGTGGGACTATCATTATCAACCTTACATCTTTTGGTATTCACACTATGAATATGTGTAGCATTACGCTCGAGATTCATTAAGAATAAACCATTCACCATCGGAGCATGACCATAAAACATATCTCTCATATAAATAGAACAACCATTATTTTCGGATTTAAATGAGTAGCCATCTCGTATTAAACGAGATCTAGATACAATGTTCATGCTCAAAGCTGGCACTAAATAACAATTATTGAGGTTTAAAACTAATCCCGTAGGTAAATGTAGAGGTAGCGTGCCGACGGCGATCACATCGACCTTGGAACCATTCCCGACGTGCATCGTCACCTCGTCCTTCGCCAGTCTCCGCTTATTCTGCAGTTCCTGCTTTGAATTACAAATGTGAGCAACTGCACCGGTATCAAATACCCAAGAGCTACTACGAGTACTGGTAAGGTACACATCAATTACATGTATATCACATATACCTTTTGTGATGCCGGCCTTCTTGTCCGCTAAGTATTTGGGGCAGTTCCACTTCAAGTGACCACTTCCCTTGCAATAAAAGCACTCAGTCTCGGGCTTGGGTCCATTCTTTGGCTTCTTCCCGGCAGCTTGCTTACCGGGCGCGGCAACTCCCTTGCCGTCCTTCTTGAAGTTCTTCTTACCCTTGCCTTTCTTGAACTTAGTGGTTTTATTCACCATCAACACTTGATGTTCCTTTTTGACTTCTACCTCTGCTGATTTCAGCATTGCAAATACTTCAGGAATGGTCTTTTCCATCCCCTGCATATTGAAGTTCATCACAAAGCTCCTGTAGCTTGGTGGAAGCGACTGAAGGATTCTGTCAATGACCGCGTCATCCGGGAGATTAACTCCCAGCTGAGTCAAGCGGTTATGCAACCCAGACATTTTGAGTATGTGCTCACTGACAGAACTATTTTCCTCCATCTTACAGCTGAAGAACTTGTCGGAGACTTCATATCTCTCGACCCGGGCATGAGCTTGGAAAACCATTTTCAGATCTTCGAACATCTCATATGCTCCGTGTCGCTCAAAACGCTTTTGGAGCCCCGGTTCTAAGCTGTAAAGCAAGACGAACTGAACGAGGGAGTAATCATCAGCACGTGTCTGCCAAGTGTTCATAACGTCCTGGTTCTGTGGGACGGGTGCGTCACCTAGCGGTGCTTCTAGGACATAATCTTTCTTGGTAGCTATGAGGATGATCCTCAGGTTCCGTACCCAGTCCGTATAGTTGCTGCCATCGTCTTTCAGCTTGATTTTCTCTAGGAACGCGTTGAAGTTGAGGACAACATTGGCCATTTGATCTACAAGACATATTGTAAAGATTTTAGACTAAGTTCATGATAATTAAGTTCATCTAATCAAATTATTCAATGAACTCCCACTTACATAAACATCCCTCCAGTCATCTAAGTATAACATGATCCGAGTTGACTAGGCCGTGTCCGATCATCACGTGAGACGGACTAGTCAACATCGGTGAACATCTTCATGTTGATCGTATCTTCTATACGACTCATGCTCGACCTTTCGGTCTTCTGTGTTTCGAGGCCATGTCTGTACATGCTAGGCTCATCAAGTCAACCTAAGTGTATTGCGTGTGTAAATCTGTCTTACACCCGTTGTATGTGAACGTTGGAATCTATCACACCCGATCATCACGTGGTGCTTCGAAACAACGAACTGTCGCAACGGTGCACAGTTAGGGGGAACACTTTCTTGAAATTATTATGAGGGATCATCTTATTTACTACCGTCGTTCTAAGTAAACAAGATGCAAAAACATGATAAACATCACATGCAATCAAATAATAGTGACATGATATGGCCAATATCATATAGCTCCTTTGATCTCCATCTTGGGGCTCCATGATTATCTTGTCACCGGCATGACACCATGATCTCCATCATCGTGTCTCCATGAAGTTGCTCGCCAACTATTACTTCTACTACTATGGCTAACACGTTTAGCAATAAAGTAAGGTAATTTACATGGCGTTTCTCAATGACACGCAGGTCATACAAAAAATAAAGACAACTCCTATGGCTCCTGCCGGTTGTCATACTCATCGACATGCAAGTCGTGATCCCTATTACAAGAACATGATCAATCTCATACATCATATATATCATTCATCATTCATCACAACTTTTGGCCATATCACATCACAAAACACTTGCTGCAAAAACAAGTTAGACGTCCTCTAATTGTTGTTGCAAGTTTTTACGTGGCTGCTATAGGTTTCTAGCAAGAACGTTTCTTACCTACACCAAAACCACAACGTGAATTGCCAATTTCTATTTACCCTTCATAAGGACCCTGTTCATCGAATCTGATCCGACTAAAGTGGGAGAGACAGACACCCGCCAGCCACCTTATGCAACTAGTGCATGTCAGTCGGTGGAACCGGTCTCACGTAACCGTACGTGTAAGGTTGGTCCGGGCCGCTTCATCCCACGATGCCGCTGAATCAAGATAAGACTAGTAACGGCAAGCAAATTGACAATATCGACGCCCACAACTACTTTGTGTTCTACTCGTGCATAGTAACTACGCATAGACCTAGCTCATGATGCCACTATTGGGGAATGTTGCAGAAAACAAAAAATTTCCCTACGTTTCACCAAGATCAATCTATGGAGTCAACTAGCAACGAGAGGAGAGTGCATCTACATACCCTTGTAGATCGCGTGCGGAAGCGTTCAAGAGAACGGGGATGATGGAGTCGTACTCGTCGTGATCCAAATCACCGATGACCAAGTGCCGAACGGACGGCACCTCCGCGTTCAACACACGTACGGAGCGGATGACGTCTCCTCCTTCTTGATCCAGCAAGGGGGAAGGAGAGGTTGATGAAGATCCAGCAGCACGACGGCGTGGTGGTGGATGCAGCAGTGAACGCAGCAGGGCTTCGCCGAGCTTCTGCGAGAGGGAGAGGTGTAGCAGGGGAGAGGGAGGCGCCAAGGCTTGAGGTGCGGCTGCCCTCCCTTCCCCCCTTTATATAGGCCCCCTAGGGGGGTGCGCCGGCCCTAGGAGATGGGATCTCCTAGGGGGGCGGCGGCCAAGGGGGTGGAGTACCCCCCAAGGCAAGTGGAGGCGCCCCCTCCCCTAGGGTTCCCAACCCTAGGCGCATGGGGGGCCCAAGGGGGGGCGCACCAGCCCACTATGGGCTGGTTCCCCTCCCCACTCCAGCCCATGGGGCCCTCCGGGATGGGTGGCCCCACCCGGTGGACCCCCTAGACCCATCCGGTGGTCCCGGTACAATACCGGTGACCCCGAAACTTTCCCGATGGCCGAAACTACACTTCCTATATATAATTCTTTACCTCCGGACCATTCCGGAACTCCTCGTGACGTCCGGGATCTCATCCGGGACTCCGAACAACATTCGGGTTACTGCATATACATATCCCTACAACCCTAGCGTCACCGAACCTTAAGTGTGTAGACCCTACGGGTTCGGGAGACATGTAGACATGACCGAGATCGCTCTCCGGTCAATAACCAACAGCGGGATCTGGATACCCATGTTGGCTCCCACATGCTCCTCGATGATCTCATCGGATGAACCACGATGTCAAGGATTCAAGCAACCCCGTATACAATTCCCTTTGTCAATCGGTATGTTACTTGCCCGAGATCCGATCGTTGGTATCCCAATACCTCGTTCAATCTCGTTACCGGCAAGTCACTTTACTCGTACCATAATGCATGATCCCGTGACCAGACACTTGGTCACTTTGAGCTCATTATGATGATGCATTACCGAGTGGGCCCAGAGATACCTCTCCGTCATACGGAGTGACAAATCCCAGTCTCGATTCGTGCCAACCCAACAGACACTTTCGGAGATACCTGTAATGTACCTTTATAGTCACCCAGTTACGTTGTGACGTTTGGCACACCCAAGGCACTCTTACGGTATCCGGGAGTTGCACAATCTCATGGTCTAAGGAAATGATACTTGACATCCAGAAAAGCTACAGCAAACGAACTACACGATCTTTGTGCTATGCTTAGGTTTGGGTCTTGTCCATCACATCATTCTCCTAATGATGTGATCTCGTTATCAATGACATCCCCATGTCCATAGCCAGGAAACCATGACTATCTGTTGATCAACGAGCTAGCCAACTAGAGGCTCACTAGGGACACATTGTGGTCTATGTATTCACACATGTATTACGATTTTCGGATAATACAATTATAGCATGAATAATAGACAATTATCATGAACAAGGAAATATAATAATCATTTTATTATTGCCTCTAGGGCATATTTCCAACAGGGCGGACTTTGCTCCTCTTGTCGTCTTAGGAGATGGGATCCGGCTTGATGTCAAAGGGAGCAATCGACATAGAGGGACCCTGAGAACGCCCCCTCCTCATTTGGCTTGGAGGATTTCAGATGTATGAACTTGTTCAAACAAATTCGGGTCATTGGATGGTTAAAAATGTCTAGAGAGGTCGATCCCATAGTGTAATGAAGTTGCTTGTTAACAGCACTACAGATGTCTCATGCTTTTTGTTTTTTTCTTATTTTTACACAGGCCAACCTAATAGATAGTCCTACTAGGTCAGAAAGAAGAAGTTGCTTTCCTACAGTACTAAAGTTGTCTCCATTGCATCCAAAGTTGCTCAAGAAAAAATTAATCAAAACCTGCCCATATGGGATCTAATTTTGAAGAACTCGTCGCGATAAACCCAATGGTGAAAGCGGATCTAAATTCCGATGCTCGAATCAAAAGTTACGGCTTTTTAAATTTTTCAAAACCCCAAATAAATGCATGCGGTCTCTTGGACGATGTAGCATGAGGGTGTGGAGCGCAATGTTGGAGCTGCTTCGTTCCTTGCGTGTGTGGGGTGGAGGGTGTGCTCGGAACAGCAAACGAGTGTAGCAGCGTTAGCTAGCCGCGTCAGGTATTAGACAGACACCAATAGCAATGCAATCACATTAAAAAAATTGGGATCAGACGGCTTAGACGGAGGCAACTTTAGTACTAAACAGAAGCAACTTCACTCCTAAAAATAACTAATTAGCAACAATAAGCAACTAACTAATAATACAGAAAAACTTTGAAACAGAGGTGGATAATATGACATCACCTTCGTAAGCAACTTTCCTTTGATAAGAGGCAACCTTAATGCTAAAAGCAGACAACTTCACTACATTTTGTGTCCTACTTAATTTATGAAACATTCTCCTAACTTTCTCATCGGTACTTCTAAGTTGCCTATTGTTCATGCTCGTATGTCGTCATTGTTTCTAAATGGTCTATAATACTATGATGTCGTCTACCGATGATACTCTTGTGTCTACTATTGCTAGTTATGGTAGACAACATGATGGTGAATCTTGCCACTTCAGAGTTTTTGTAGGCAACTTAGAAAAACAACGATAAACAATTTCATAAGATTGTAGGCAACTATTTTTGCAAAGTTAGGCATCTAAGAAGCAATTGTAGGCAACTAATTACCAATAGCAGGAAATTAGGCATCAATGTAGGCAGTTTATATCATTTATAGGCAATTGACCATCAGCCGTAGGCAACTAAGCATCAACAATAGGCAATTGAGCAGCCATGATAGGCAAGTTGGGATAATGTTACCGAATTCACATATACACATAGTGCAGTGAAGTTGCTTTGTATGTAGAACTATAGATGCCTTATGTTTTGTGTGATTTTTCTCGTTTTTACGCAAACCAACCTAATAGTCAGTCCAACTAGGCGAAAAAGAAGAAGTTGCTTCCGTGTAGCACTATAGTTGCCTCCATTGCATCCAAAGTTGCCCTCAAATAGAGTTTAACGAAACATACTCATATGAGATCTAGTTTTGAAGAACTCGTCGTCAGAAATCCGACAGTGAAAACGGAACTAGATTTCGATGCTTGAATCAAAAGTTATGGCTTTTACAACTTTTAAACCTCCAAATAAATGCACGTGGGACCGGATTTATACTAATTCAATCGGCACCCATGTGCGCTACGGATCCAGCTTGCCTGCTCCCTCTCCATGCTCCCATCCGTGCTCCCATATTATTCTACGGCTGTCTTTTTTTTCTTTTTCTTTTCTAATCTAATCATCCCCCTGATTTTAAGGAGTGGGGCCAAGCCTTATTTTGTTCCAATCAAATCAAGCCACGTATGCGGAAGCACGGATGGGCGCACAAGCAGGGAGCAGGAAAGTCTCGTCCCCGCCTTATTTTGTTCCAATCAAATCAAGTCCGTGCGCTACGGGATGTGGCCAAACAATTTCCTTTTCTAGCGTAGACAGCTGGACACAAGGACATGCACTTACTATATACGACGGTGCGCTCCAGACAACAAACGAGCGCAGCGGCGCTCCCTAGCCATGTCCTAAAATAATTGTCAAATTGTCTATTAGAGCATCGATCTACAACCACACCACGGACGTTGGACGGATTTGCTAATGCCAGCTGACACCGACAGACAACGACGCTGATCTTGTGGTAATCATACACCATACCGACTGACAGGATGTTTCTGGCATGAACAAAATGCTATTCTTGCATGGAGGGATAGGAAAACTAAGATCATGAAACCTGCAAACTATACTTTCCTTTTCGTTATTGTACACGGCGTTTTATGGATTAAGAGAAGGCGACTACTAGGCGCCGGTGCGCCGCTGAATTTCGGCCGGTCAGTGCGCACCCATACGATTGCAGTTTCATCTGCCATTGGATCTGGGCCTTTTTTTTCCTCGTCTCGCACATCATGCCAGAACAAAAATAAATAAAGGAATCTCCGGCGCACCCGTCCCGCTCACACAGCCCACCATGGCTGCGCGTGCCGCTGATTCGAAGCACCGTCGGCTCGCCGTCCCTGCAGCACTGATCCTCGCTCGATCTGCACCGAGCCGTCGCCATGTAGCAAAACAATTAACCGGTTGTCGCAAAAAATAACACCAATGCAGCAAAATTGTGATGTCGGTTCCAGCAAAATCGGCCTCCAGTTGCAGCCTTTCAGTGAAAGTTCATCGCTGTCGCCGTTTGTAGATGATGTAGTAGCTAACAAAAACACCAGTTCCAACAAAAAAAATTGTTGGTTCCAGCAAAAAATGTATCCAGCACAAAAAAAAACAAAAAAAGGGATGGTAGCAAAACTCAAATACACTAGTAGCAAAAAACAAAGACAGTGGTAGCAAATTTGGAGTGGTTCAAAGGTAAAAAGGATGCATCCGGCAAAAAAAGTCAAAAGACGGGGTAGTAGCAAAAACGGAGACGGTGGTAGCACAAACCAAAGACTCTGGTAACAAAAAAATGGAGTGGTTCTAGTAGAAAGATGGATTCAGCAAAAAAATCATAGATGTGTGCCAAAAATCAAAAAAGGACGGTGGTAGCAAAAAACAGAACGATGGTAGCAAAAATTTGGAATGGTTGTAGCAAAAAAGCACTTCTAAAAATGTGGATCCTAGCAAAAAATGTTGCTGATTCCAGCAAAAACAAAAACCGGTTGTAGCAAAAAAATTGCCAATTGCAGCACCCGCCGAGGCCGATTCCAGCATCTCGTTTGTTCATGCAAGACGTAACCGCTGGCCCATCACCCGGTGGGGGACAGCGCACGCCGGAGCAGCACGGGGGCAGGTGGAGGCGGCTGCTCGCTAGAATAGAGCGGGGCAAGTGAGGGCCTTACGCTCGTCGGAGCAGTGGATTTGGTTGCGTTAGAGATCAGCGGAGGAGCGGGATTAGGTGAGGAGTGGATATTGGAGAGGAAATCCTGAGAGGGGATCCACGCTACTGTTATTTTGGGGAGAAAAGTGTGACAAAGGAAAGACGTGTTCATGGAAATGAGCTGAAATGAGTGGGCTCAGGGGTGAAAAGATAAGGCATGACACAGGCGGTGGATGGGGCCCGTGACGCGTGGAGGAGAGAAGAACGAGTAGCTGTGCGAGAGAGCGGTGTGACCGGCCGAAGCTTCAGTCGGCACGCTGATTTTAAACGTTTCCCTTAAGGGAATCTCGAAACTTTACAGGATTTTGAAATGTTCCCATCACTTACCTAATGGTTATTTTGTAGGGTATCATCCGTTGATAACCAGATATACGTTTACAGGATTTATGAAATGTTTTTCATGAAAAACCTGTGAAATAATCATCACATGGTCTGTGATGGAGGTAGTAAGAGCATCTCTAACCGATCTCTTATAATTTAACTCTTTGTATGCCTTTTTTAATTTAACTCCTTCAAATTTTACTCTTGTAACGATCGGTCTGTTCCCTCAAATTTAAGACAAACATATTGACCGCACATTTTTCAACAAAGAGTGGATTCTATTATTAACTCAAAATGAAACATCAAGTAGATACAAACACAATGAGCACACCCGCCTCTGCATATATAGGTTGCACACAACTAACACCAACGTCGCACGCGCAGACCCACATAAAAAACACGATGGCAAAGAGCAAAATCATATAAGACCAAAACTATGTCTAAGCGAGGAAAAAGAAAATATCCCAAAGGGAGCAAATCCTCGATCGACAAACTACAGCTATGATCATATCTAGACCAAACATCTTATGACACCACAAGGACGACGAGATTCTTCAACAACAACGCTTTTAGGAAGGGAGCGGCACTCAAGCACCGCCGTCACCGGATCCAACACCAAAGAAAAATTCTAGGTTTTCACCGTAAAGAACCATTTGAGCATACCCGACCAAGGCCTTCAATAAGGTAACGATGCAAAAACATCGCCATTGTCAGATATGACCCACTTTGGTCAAACCTAAGTTTTCACTCTAGAGCTCGTCGAGGTCAATCATGTGTTGTCTTGCCACTTTTCCGTTTTCTTTCTTTCAAGTTTATTTGAAAATATTGCATAAAATGCTCAAGTTTTTCGAAAATATTCATACATTTTGAAAAATAAGTTTTTCATAATCTTTCAGACATGGAAAAAACGTTATCTGTTTTCAAATTTTGTTGCCAAATTCAAAAAATGTTCACTTTTTTTCAAAAAAATGTCCGGAATTTCAGAAAATGTTCGTTCTTTCCCAAGGTAGTTCAGAAGTTCAAAACCGTTCCTGTTGTTATTTTTTATTTCCCAAAATCGAAAAATGTATATCTTTTTCTAATTTTGTTCATAGTTTCAAAAGGTGTTCAGAAGTTTAAAATATGTTCCTGCTTTCAAATTTGTTCATAAATTTAAAAATGTTTGTGAATTTGAAAAAATGTTGTCATTTCCAAATTTTCTTCAGAGTTTCAAAATTTGCTCACAGAAACAAAAATGTCCATTTTCCATTTTTCTAAAAAAGTTCCAGTTAAAAAATTCAATTAAAGAAACTGTTCCCATTTTTTAATTTGTACATAAACTCAAACTTTGATCACATTTTTTTTCAAAACTTGTTTGTGTTTGCCCGAAAATAGTCAGAATTGAGAAACTGTTCCCATTTTTCATTATTTTTTCAAATTCGTAAATGCTTATTATTTTTATTAAAAATTGATAAATTGGTCTCAATTTTTTGAAGCTCGTTTGTGTTTTTTAATTTTTTTGGGATTTTAAAATTTTATTTAGAATTTTCAAGAATGTTTGAAAAAGAGGAAAAACATTCGTATCTGCTGATATAGTTAGTTCTAATGTATTCGCCTTGCTTATTCATTACCAGCAGTTACCAGGCTAGGTACTTGTATCTACTAGAGGGGAGTCTCTAGTTCTAACCGTGGCCAACGTGCCACATTTTGGTGGTGTTTTTATACCAGGCGGAGACTGCCTTGCCTTGTGTAAAGCCCTGCCATTCAGCCGCATAATGCGACAGATAGGACGTCACTGTTAGCAATGCCTCACGCTATGTGCCATGACTACGATTCTAAGGCTGGTCATAGTGGAGAGTAACTTATACTAGTGTCATATGCATGACACTTGTCTAAGTTACTACCTTCATAATGCAAAGTAACATAATAGTAGTATCATATATAGTTTCATTTATTAACTTATAGACTCATCTTGTCTCGGAAAGCGCTATGTTACAGTAACATATTATGTTACCACCTTTCATTAACTATTTGCCACATAAATAAAAAAAATTAAAATGCGCTATGTTACTACCTAAGTTACTCCCAATATGACTAGCCTAACTACGGGCCAACACCATCGCGCCTCTTCCTGTTAGTATTTAAGGCAAGGCCTGACTAAAAGCTTTAAGTTCTAGGGTCCCTATTACCCCCTAATGCTCTTAATTCTGGACTTGGGGAGCAATATTCAATCACTTTGGCCTCGCGAGCGGATCATCGTTGCTGCTATTGGTGGCCCGAACTTTTCTTGGACGATACGTGAACCTTGTTAAACATGAATTTAACTTTTTGAATATAGGAACACTTTTTAATACATGATGAATTTTTTATCTGATACAGATGAACATATATATGCATCGACTGAATTTTATTCCATTTTTTTACATTATACCTTTGATATAATTTTTTAGAGTTATTCTGGCAATATTTCCTCCATACGTATTAAACGTTTTTCCAAATAAAAAATAAAAATAAAACCTGCAGTTAATGGTTTGTGCTGTGTTTGGCCATATTAGGACCTGTGTAGTCCCGATCCAACCCGTCTCCTAGGCATCAAAGCCAAATTTTAGGAATAGGAAACAACTCAAAAAACTTCGCTCGACGCTTATTATGACCTGTGTAATCCCGATCCGACGACGCTTATTATGACAAGTTGTCGCCATTTCGCACAGCCCATTTAACGCTTCTGTGATTGGACTCTGGTTCCGGTATTAAGAATGTTCTCAAAGGTTCCAGCCTGGGTTTTTACGGTTATAAGACCCTTTGTTCTTGAGCATGTTTTTTTCCAGTTTTTTCCTTTACATGTTTTCCAGTTTTGTTCCCAGTTTTTCATGTATTCTTTTTCCTTTTTGATTTCGTTTTATTTTATAAAATTCATAAAAATTAAATATCTATTATTTTTAAAGGTTTTTCAAGAACTGTACAGAAATCAAAATTTTGCTCAAATTTCCAAAGATTGTTAGTGTTTTTGAAAGATTGGATACTAAAATATGGTTCACAATCTTCAGAAAATGTTCAAAAAGTTTACAAAGAAATTCAAATATTTGAAAAAAAAAATCTTTCAATTAAGAAAACTGTAATTTTCAGAAAAATCATAAACCTTTTTGAAAAAACATAATTTTCAATAAATGTTCATAATTTCAAAATTTGTTCTTTTTTGGTAAATGTTTGAAATTTCAAAGTAAAGATAATTTCAGGAAAAGTTCGAAAATCTCAAAACTGTTCACATCTTTAACATCTGCTACAGTGCCAGGTTGTTGCAGTGACGGCTCACTGCAGTACTGGTTTGTACACTGCCTCGGCCCCGCGCTACAGCGACTATTCTGCCTAAATGCGCTTCAACGGACACATCGACGTAAATTCAGAAGTTTTTCAGGCTTGGAAGTCATTGTTGTCTGCACGTCATAGCTAGAGAAAACGTTCTCTGAATAAGACTACCCACGCGGCGGGTCGGAGCCCGTGTCTGTGATGGGTCAATTTCGACGGATGCAGCGGTGGCGGGTCATTCACGTTTTGTCGAACTGCCGTTGTTGGCATTTTTTTTTCTTTTTTATTCTTTCTCTTTTTTTTGGGTTTGTTGTACTTTTCGCCTGAGCATTCCTATGTAATTGGTGTTAGTTGCTTTGTAATACAAAGCGGGGAAACCCTTTTTCGGTAATAAGACTACCCACAGTGTTCCCGCAAAAAAAAGACTACCCATAATTGGAGTAAATATAGATGGTAACATCACACTTATCTAACCAAAATAGATGATGTGACATGTAATTAATGAAGAAAAAGAGACATGCGGTAACATAGCTAGTTATTGTAACATCACACATATCAAGAAAAGATAAGTATAAAACACAATAAATGAAGTGATGCATGACACAACACATATATTACTACCCACTGTGGAGGTAGTAACCTAGACTAGTAAGAGCAACTCCAATGGAATGACCCATTTTGTCCGTTTGGATTATCCGGACAGAAAACTTGGCCCAATGGGGCAACCTAAACGGACGCCCGTGTCTGCCTGCTGTCCGTCCTCGACCCAAACCTGACCCAAATTTGAAAACAAATAAGTACGAAGCGGACAGAAGCGGACGCTCTCGTCCACCGCCGTCACCCGCTCATGTCCGTCCCTAGCCCCATATGTCAAAGGCTGCAACTTTTGCCTCCACAACACCATTGCGATTTCTACCTCCACAACGCCCGCAGCAAGGCCACCGGTGCTGGTCGCCACCGCGCGCTCGGCCGCTCCTCCACACCGCAGCGAGGCCACCGGCGCAGGTCGCTGACGCGCCGCAGCAAGGCCACTGGCGCAGGTCGTCGACGCGCGCTCGGCCGCTCCTCCGCGCCGCAGGGAGGCCACCGACGCAGGTTGCCGACGCGCGCTCGGCCGCTCCTCCGCGCCGCCGCGAGGCCACCGGCGCAGGGCTCCTCCGCGCGCTCGGCCGCTCCTCCACGCCCCAGCGAGGCCACCGGCGCAGGTCTCCTCCGCGCGATCGGCCGCTCCTCCGCGCCGCCGCGAGGCCATCGGCGCAGGGCTCCTCCGCGCGCTCGGCCGCTCCTCCCCGCCCCAGCGAGGCCACCGGCACAGGTCTCCTCCGCCCGATCGGCCGCTCCTCCGCGCCGCTACGAGGCCACCAGCGCAGGGCTCCTCCGTGCGCTCGGCCGCTCCTCCGCGCCGCCGCGAGGCCATCGGCGCAGGGCTCCTCCGCGCGCTCGGCCGCTCCTCCCCGCCCCAGCGAGGCCACCGGCACAGGTCTCCTCCGCCCGATCGGCCGCTCCTCCGCGCCGCTACGAGGCCACCGGCGCAGGGCTCCTCCGCGCGATCGGCCGCTCCTCCGCGCCGCCGCGAGGCCACCGGCGCAGGGCTCCTCCGCGCGCTCGGCCGCTCCTCCCCGCCCCAGCGAGGCCACCGGCACAGGTCTCCTCCGCCCGATCGGCCGCTCCTCCGCGCCGCTACGAGGCCACCAGCGCAGGGCTCCTCCGTGCGCTCGGCCGCTCCTCCACGCCCCGGCGAGGCCACCGGCGCAGGGCTCCTCCGCGCGCTCGTCCGCTCTTCCGTGCCGCAGCGAGGCCACCGGCGCAGGGCTCCTCCACGCGCTCCTGCTGGGGCTCGAGGCCCAGACGGCGGCGCGAGCAAGGGGTGGCTGCAGCAGAGGCGCGAGCAGAGAAAAAACTCGCGAGGGAGGGGATCCGCGAGGAGGAGAGGAGGGGCGGCGTGAGGGAGATAGGACGGGCGCCGCGACGAGGAGGGGATGGGCGGCGCGAGGGAGAGAGGAGGGGGCAGGCGGCGCGAGGAGTTTGGGTCTGTTTTTGTGCTGCGCGTTGGGTACAATGCTTGTCCGCCCCATATTCGTTAGGCGGACAGGTGACCCAAACAGACATGAAACAGACAAAATCCATGTCCGTTTGGGTCCTTGTGTTGGAGTTGCTCTAACATATGCATGTTACTACTCTAAATTACTTCTCACTGTGAGTAGTGTAACCAGCGTGTTGTGCACTAGTTTGACACCTTCCAAGGAAGGAGGCCGCTGTCGAATTCTGTGTTGACCAAACATGCGAGGAAAAAGCCTGCCGACTTGGCTAGTTTGGACGGGGAAGACGAGCACAAACTAAAATGGTGCCAACCTGGCGATTAAAAAAAAAACACTCATCAAGCCAGTAAAACAAATTGAAATTCCTGGCACCTACACAATCAGACTGAACAATTCGTCGGCGGCCAAGACAAACTGCGAAATGCAACCGATCACTTCCGATCAATCTTCAGAATAATTTTTTTTCTGCGGGAATCTTCAGAACAATTTACTTTAACACTTTTGGTGGTAGAGAAAGACACACACACGCGCGCGCGTAATAGTTGTTCAAGACATAGGGATTATTCAGATCAAGTTTTCTACTTATATATGATCACAAAAATCAATATAGTACAGCGCCTGACAATCAATCATGGCGAATAATACTTGAATTCATGCGGAAAAAAGAATGTAATTCTCGCGAAGGGATTGATTCCACCCTTCAAGTTGAAGAAAGAGCTCTCCGACGGCGACGACAACGACGTCTAGTTCTTTGGTGGGGCGGTGAAGAAGCTGTTGATGCCGGGCATGATCTCGGCGGACTTGCCGTCGATGAACCTCCGGAAGGGGTGGCGCGCGTAGCGGCGGCCCTCGTCGTGGTTGTCCAGCACCCCGGCCGCCCTGTTCTCCTTGGTCACCCGGACCTCGGGGTTGGTGGTGATGTTGCGCACCAGCTGCATGACGCAGATCCCCACGGCCACGCCCGTCGCCGCAAAGATAGGGTACGCCTGCCAAGACCATGCTACCGTCGTGAGACCATGGCCATCACAAACCCAGCGAGCGAGATCGCTAAACTAAGCTAGATCAGATGAAATGAAAGAACACTGCATGGGAGGGAGCGGTGCGTACCTCGGGGCGGAGCCACCTCGCCTTCCACGCGCTGGAGGAAGCAGCGGCCGCCATTGGTGGGTTAGGTGGATCTCCCTTCCTTGCTCCTACGGTGGATCTGGTGTGATGCTTGCGAGGACGAAGGAGCGAGAGAGCTAGCCTGGCTGCCAACTAGCAGAGGGGGTGCTCTTTATACGTAGCGTGGGATCTTGGAGTAGGAAACAAGGCGCGTTTGGCGTCGTTGACGGCGGCGCGCGGCGGTGGGTGGCATTGGAAAGCAGGGAGGGGATTTTCTAATCGGGTGGGAACGTGGGGGCTGGTTGGCAACCACGACCTTTCACGTGCTCTACAGCTAAAGCGCCGCTGGTTCAACCCGAGCAACCGGCCGAAAGCGACGGTGACCACGGGAAGCAACGGTCGGAGGTTGCCGAGAGGCGTGGGCGGCGGGAGAGAGGAGGAAAGAAGGCCTTTCGCCTCCCGTCCAAGTGGGAGCACCGAATTGGAAGATGCTGGAGGAGAGGACAGGAGAAATCGAACGTACGTAGGCTGGCTCTACCGGCCGGGGGAGGTGTCGGTGGTGGGGTGAGCGAAGGAGACATGGGCGGACGCTACAGAGCACGGAGGGAATGCTCTCCTGGAAAACGTAGATCATTCCTTCTTATTTTTTTAGCAAAAAATAGACATTCCTACGAAGGAGAGGAGAGGAGAAAACAAAGTTTTAAATAGCGTGCTAAGCCTGTTAGCGGCGGACCTCTTTAAAATGGTATAGCGTTCGGTGCTATAGCGGGCTATTTAAAATGTTTGCTCACGTGTTTGCACAAAAGACCCTTAGAGTAGGACCTCTTCTAAACGATATAGCGTGCTATAGCGAAACTATAGCGGGCTATTTAAAACGATGGGAGAAATGGAACGTATGTAGGATGGTTCTGGCGAAAATGCTAGACACACAGACGAAACTTTACGGACCAGCTTACTTGTCCAGTTTTAATTGCGCTAAATAACCCCTCCTCATAATTAATTGCCCCCCTTCCCCCTGATTTTCACTGATGGTCTGGGCGGCCAGCCCGTAAACCCCCTGTAAATTGCCCCTTGATGTAGAAAAGTCCGTGGTTCTGGCAGGGGAGGGGGAGCTCCTAGTCGGTGCTGTAGGCGCCACTTGTCCAACGGGCGCCTACAGCGACCGGCAATGGGTCGCGGCCCAATTAAAAACATTGCTAACAATCTGCAGAAAAGAAATATAGGGGCTTATTTTCCTATAGCAATTCGTGAATATTGGGGTTCGAACCCCTAGCGCAAGGTATTCCATTGACAACGAAACAAGAAAAATCTCTATTTGACCTTCCTGTAGTTAACACATAGTACTATATATATCCAGTGTACATTATTTTAAAAATAAAATATAAATTCGAAACAGAATTCTATAAAAATACAGAAAACAGTTACGAATTTGAAAAAAAGATTCATAGAAATTCAAAAGAGTTTGTGGAAAAGAAAAGAGTTCATTGCTTTTAAAAAAAGCTCATCATCTTGAGAAAAAGTTCACAAAATTAAAAAAAGTTCATCGATTTAGAAAAAAAATCAAAAATTTGGAAAAGATTCCATCAATTTTTAAAAAAGTTCATTGAATTCAACACAAAAGTTCATCGGTTTGAAAAAGGTTCATCAAATTTGAAAATGGTTCATCTGTTTTTTTAAAGTTCATCAAATTTGAAAAAAAGTTCATCAATTTGGAAAAAATTACATTAAATTTGAAAAATGTTCATCCATTTTTTAAATAGTTCTTCAAATTTCAAAATTTTCATCCAAACTGAAAATAGTTCATGAAGTTTTAAAAATAATTCAAAAAATTTGAAAAAGTTCATCAAATTTAAAAAAAGTTCATTGATTTGAATAAAAACAATCAATTTTGAGAAAAAAATCATCCATTTTAAGAAAAATTCACAAATTTGAAAGAAATCATCAAACCGGGAATAAGAAAAAAGAAAAAAAGAGAAACAGAAAAAACGAAAAACGGAAAAAGGAAAAAGGATGGAAGAAATAAGAAAAGTTTGAAGGAGTTATCACGCCGGGCTTGTTGGCTCGGTGGTTATTGCCGCGTAGTTTTATCCGTGAGGTCTCGAGTTCGAATTGTGAGCACACTGTTATTCGCGTGATACACTAGCCACTCCAGTGTCTAGCGTTAGTTGCTCAACTTCTACTTCCTCTCCTTTTGTTCCTACGTTCCTCTTTCTTTTTCCCTTTTTTCGTCTTTCTTTTTTATTCGGAACGGTTTTTCTCTGTTTTTTATTCCCTTTAGTTTTTCGTTTTTTATTCAGAACGGTTTTGTTTGGTTTTTTAATCTTTAATCTTTATTTTCTTTTGCTAATTTGAACGAACTTTTTTAAAAAATCGATGAACTCTTTCTGAAATTGAAAAAATCTTTTCAAAATAGATGAACTCTTTTCAAAATCGACAAACTCTTTTCAAAATTGATGAACTTTTTCTCGAAATAGATGAACTCTTTTAAAAATTGACGAACTCTTTTCAAAATGGATGAACTCTTTTCAAAATCAATGAACTCTTTTCAAAATCGACGAACTCTTTTCCAAAATCGATGAACTCTTTTCAAAATCGACGAACTCTTTTCCAAAATCGATGAACTTTTTTAATCTTTAATCTTTATTTTCTTTTGCTAATTTGAACGAACTTTTTTAAAAAATCGATGAACTCTTTCTGAAATTGAAAAAATCTTTTCAAAATAGATGAACTCTTTTCAAAATCGACAAACTCTTTTCAAAATTGATGAACTTTTTCTCGAAATAGATGAACTCTTTTAAAAATTGGCGAACTCTTTTCAAAATGGATGAACTCTTTTCAAAATCAATGAACTCTTTTCAAAATTGACGAACTCTTTTCCAAAATCGATGAACTCTTTTCAAAATCGACGAACTCTTTTCCAAAATCGATGAACTCTTTTCAAAATCGATGAACTATTTTTCAAAATCGATGAACTTTTTTCAAAATCGATGAACTATTTTCACAATCGATGAATATTTTTTTCAAAATCGATGAACTTTTTTCAAAATGGATGAATTCTTTTCAAAATCAATGATTTTTTTTCCAAAATCAATGAAATATTTTTAAAAATCGATGAGCTTTATAAATTTTATGAACTTTTCTAAAAATATATGAACTTGTTCTCTAATTTACTTTTTGCAAAATAATTTATATTGGTTTTCCTGCAGTTTTAACGTTTTACTAATGAAACCTTAAGTAGGTCTGTTTTTGTAGAGTTTACAGAAGAGTTAGGATGGTCTAGTGGTTACCGCGATAAGTTCTGAATGAAGACTAAAGAAAGGTATGTATTTTAGTCACATGAATTTTGCGAATTGAAAATTTGGGCAAATTGACTCAGTTATATTTTCCGATAAAAGGTTTCCCCCGAGCCCCCTTCCAAAAGGAATAGAAGGCGAAAGCTAGACTTTACTTTTTGCAAAATAATTTATATTGGTTTTCCTGCAGTTTTAACATTTTACTAATGAAACCTTAAGTAGGTCTGTTTTTGTAGAGTTTACAGAAGAGTTAGGATGGTCTAATGGTTACCGCGATAAGTTCTGAATGATGTCATACTTGGTTCCAATCCCAGCTATGCCATATTTTCATTAGTTTTTGTAGAGTTTACAGAAGAGTTAGGACGGTCTGTTTTTTCTTCACGTTTCCTTATTCAGTCAGTTGTTGGGCCGGCCCACTAGGCGTCGCTAGCGAGCGCCGCTAGCGCCTACCGGCGCCGTATAGGAGCTCCCGTAGGAATTGCCCGGGGGAGGTGTCGGTGCTGGGAGAGCAATGCTACATCAACGGATTCTTACAAGGATTTTACAGGGTGAATTTGAGTTGGCAAAATGTGATTGGACAAAGGGAGAGGGCGGGGCCCCATCACCCTGAAAATCAAGGGGGGCCAAGTTTAGTTGAAAGGAAGGGTCCGTAAAAGCCCCGTATTAAGCTCGTCGATGTAGCATATTTGGTGGTGGGAGGGGGACCTCCTATGTGTCGCGTTCTAGCCTGGGCTGGCCCAGTACTACACTGTATCGCGGAATTGAAAATACAGAAAACAAAAATGCAAGCGCTTTTGCATGGAATCAAACCCTGGACCTATAGTGAAAGTGCGCACGACGATAGCCAACAGACCACACCAACTTTGATGACATACAAGCAGTGCACCGTTTTAAGAACTATCTACTCATACGGACATACTGTAGGCAAGTAAAATGACTGTAGGAGTAGACAGTAGCTAATGCATTTTTTTAAACAAACATTCTTCAAATTTTGAAATGTCTTTTGAAACCATAAACACTTTGAAAAATATATATGAGATGTTTCAAAAATTGAATATTTTTCTGAAGACACGAACATTTTTCGAAAAATTTGAACATATTTTGATATGTGTGAACATTTTTTTAATTTGTTTGAACATTTTTGAAAACTGCAAACATTGTTTTGATTGTGTGAACATTTTTTAGAAAGACGAACATTCTTCAGAAAGATGAACATTGTTTTGAAAGTGCAAACATTTTTCAGAAAGACGAATACACGAACATTATCTTGAAACGGGTGAATTGTTTTGAAATTTTTGAATATTTTTTGAAAACACGAACATTTTCTGAAAATATGATATTTTTCAATTTTACGAAATTTTTGAAAAAGCAAACACAAATTTAAAATTTGGAAACATTTATGAAAACATGAACAATTTTTTCAATTGGGAAATTTGTTTTGAACACACGAACATTTTTTTGAAAACTCCAAACATATTTTCAAATTTGAGAAACAATTTTGAATTCTGAGCATTTTTTAAATTTGCGAATTCTGAAAAAGAAACAGAAAAAGGAAAGAAAGGAAAAAAGAAGATAGAAACATAAAAGATAAAAACGAAAATAAAAAAGAAACAGAAAGGAAAGACGAAAAAAAACTAAAAGAAAACCAGCCTCGAAAAACAAACAGGAAAAAAGAAAACCGGTTCGGAAGGTTCCCAGAAGCAGGAGAAAACCACCCATCCGTAACCGCTTAATGGGCCCCGGCCCACTGAGCTCTTCGCGTCACTCGCCTCTGCAAACCTCCGTCAATCTGACACATGATGCGTCAAATAGGAAATCCTGGTGGGAGACATGGGCGGATGCTACAGACGAGCCGCCAAAACAGCCAATCTCGCATAGAGTCTGTTGGCTGGCCCAGTACTGCACTGTATCGCGGAATTGAAAATACAGAAAACAAAAATGCGATCGCTTTGCATGGAATCAAACCTTGGACCTCCAGTGGAAGTGCATGCAACGATAGCCAACAGACGACACCAACTTTGATGACATACAAGCAGCGCACAGTTTTAAGAACAATATCTACTCGTACGGACATACTGTAGGCAAGAAAAATGACTGTAGGATTACACAGTAGCTAATGCATTTTTTAAACAACCATTTTTCAAATTTTGCAATGTCTTTTGAAACCATGAAGACTTTGAAAAATATATATGAGATGTTTCAAAAGTTGAATGTTTTTCTGAAGACACGAACATTTTTCGAAAAAATTGAACATATTTTGATTTTTATGAATATTTTTTTTAATTTGTTTAAACATTTTTTAAAAATGCAAACATTGTTTTGATTGTGCGAACATTTTTCAGAAAGAATAATATTTTTTCAAATTGTGAATATTATCTTGAAACAGGTGAATTGCTTTGAAATTTATGAATATTTTTTGAAAACACGAACATTTTCTGAAAATGTGATATTTTTCAATTTTACGAAAATTTTGAAAAAGCAAACATTTTTTAAAATTGGGAAACATTTATGAAAACACGAACGTTTTTTTCAATTTGTGAATTTTGTTCTGAACACACGAACATTTTTTTTGAAAACTCCAAACATATTTTCATGTTTTAGAAATAATTTTGAATTCTGATCATTTTTTAAATTTGCGAATTTTGAAAAAGAAACAGAAAAAGGAAAGAAAAGAAAAAAGAAGATAGAAACAGAAAAGATAAAAATGAAAATAAAAAAAGAAACAGAAAGGAAAGACGAAAAAAGAAAAAAAAACTTAAATTAAACCAGCCTCGAAAAACAAACAGGAAAAAAGAATACCGGTTCGGAAGGTTCCCAGAAGTAGGAGAGAACCACCCATCCGCAACCGCTAAACGGGCCCCGGCCCACTGAGCTCTTCGCATCGCTCGCCTCTGCGAACCTTCGTCAATTTGACACATTATGCGTCAAATAGGAAATCCTGGTGGGAGACATGGGCGGATGCTATAGACTAGAGAGGAATGCCCGCCTGGAAAATGAATGCAGGCCCCAAAAGGATCTGTCTCAGCAGGTTTTCTCAGGCGAGCCGCCAAAACAGGCCATCTCGCAAAGAGTATGCGTGCATTTTTTTTTTACTTTTTACTTTTACATTTTTTCTAGTCGGATTGCCTCAATTTTGTTGATTCCACTACAAATCTGAGATCAGATTTTTAAACATGGCAAATCAAATATTTTTTAATGATAAATTACATGCCGTGAGCCTAGTAATTTTCCCTTCAGCAAACATGGTAAATTCTGGCATGCTCAGTTTTTTTGTTAGGATTTGCCATGCTTGTTGAAGGGGAATGTCATGCTCACAACACATAAATTTTCCATAAAAATAGTTCAATTTTCCATGCTTAAAAATCTGAAGTTAGGTTTTTTTAGTATTTTTTTTGTTCTAGTTGGTCCTTTTTCCTTCTTAAAGGAAACGTCATGAGCAAATAGAAGAGACTACACGGTCCATAAAGGCATGTATGTACATTGGTTTACAAGACAGTCTTATCTTAATCCTATGTAATCTAGAAAAGACAATAAATATGTTGTACGATGCTAACGAGGCATCACTAAACATGTGATGAAACATATTGTTGCTAAGAGATCATCTTTTTAATTAAGAGAAGACATGTTTTTTCTTATAATTTCTCTCTCCTCCATCTCAGCATTTATCCTACGTGCACTTCTAAAATAGCATCATTATACACGCCCTAACAGGCCAATACCACCACCACTGCCTCACTATGTCTAGGCTAATACTCACGCAAGCGATGGAACTATAGATGATTCAATGCTCAGTTGCACCCGGGTGTGAACAATGAAAATTTTAAAAATAAATAAAAAATAAAAATAAAAGTTTTCTTTGGCGTCCAAGATACTCGAATGTGTAATGTGCGTGTAAACATTTGTGGTGTTTGGATATTTGGGGAGGTCTTGTCAATGTAAGTGCATCTAGTGCCACCCCTAGTTGGTTTTAGAGTATTGACGACAAACTTGGTTGAGGAACTAATGTGTTTGTGAGAATTGCAGGATAACACAAGTAGAAGTCCCTCATTGATTCGGTTTACCTACCAGAGATGACTTCTAAAAATGTGTGAAGACATTGAAGATAATGGTGGTCTGTGAAGATATTCACATTGAAGACTATGACATGAGAAGACATCACATGAAGACTATGGAGTGCGAAGACATAGTTGTTTCGTAGTTTCCTTTTCTTCTTTGTTGAGTCATAGGAACCATCGCACTGTTAAGTGGGGTCCAAATGAACAAAGTTAGAGTGACTGATGTGATGCTCAACCAAATCGTATGTCTTCAAGCGAAGACAATGAGAGCAAATCTTATCCAGCGCTGGATAAGTCAGCTTAACTTGTAGCCCAAGTCAAGCTGCCGCATGTGTTTGAAATCTGACCGTTGGACACGTGTCAGTTCCTTAGTGACCCAGGGTCATTTCGGACAAATCAGGTCGGCTTGCCTCCTGGCTATAAATAGCCCACCCCTACACCATAAATTGAGAGTTAGGCATCACTGAAGCATTTGAGAGTTAGTGCACGGCTTTTGTCGTTTGAGAGCAACCCACCTCCGAAGCATTTGAGAGAGAAATCCTTGCGAGGACAAAGCCCTAAACACCCAGAGCCAAAGAGTGTTAGGCATCACTGAAGTCTTTTTGTCTGCATGACCTGAAGACTTGTTACACTTGAGGACTGTGAATCCTCCAGCCGGTTAGGCGTCGCGTTCTGAGCATCCAAGAGTCATTGTGGATTGCCGGTGAATGAAGTCTGTGAAGGTTTGGAAGTCTACCTTGAAGACTTACCAGAGTGATTGGGTGAGGACTGCGTGTCCTTACTCAAGGGGAATAAGGTGAAGACGCGGTCTTCTGAGTTGAATCTCAGCCTCCCTAACCAAACGTACAGTTGTCACAACAACTGGAACTGGTCCAACAAATCCTTGTCCTCACCAAGCAACTGGTTCTATCCTTTATCTCTCTTTACATACAGTTTGTCTTCGTGAAGTCATTGCCTGCTTGCATGATCTGATTGACTTCATTGTGTGAAGACTGTGCTAGTTATCTGCAGGGATAATCAAAGTCTCCGCTGTGTGTAGGGATAATCAAAGTCTCCACAAGAGATATCTGTGGTCCCAACTATGGCCGAACTCACGCTTTGAAGGCAAAGGCTGTTTCCTCATCTGAAGAAGAATCTGACCGCAGTTCTGAGGATCTTGAAGACATTGGAAAGGAACTTTCCATGCTGGTGAAGAAGTTCCAGAGGTTCACCAAGAAGAAAGGCTTCAGACAGTCTTCGAGATCCATCTCAAGAAATGATGAAGCTTCCTCCCGTGACTACAAGAAGAGAACGTGCCACAAGTGCAAGAAACCTGGTCACTACATCTCTGAATGTCAACAGTGGGACAATGAGAACAACAACAAGAACAAGAGCAAGGAATATGATTCTGATGACAACAAGAAGAAGAAATCCTCAAAGTCTTCTTCTAAGTCTTCGTCAAAGTCTTCATCACACAAGAAGAGCTCATCCAGCAAGGCTCGTGCGTTTGTTGGCAAGGAGATGGATTCAGAGGAGGAGTCTGCATCTGAGGAGGCGGAGGTGGAGTCTGAAGAGGAATCTCATTCAGGCATGGCAAGTCTAGCTCTAGCTTCAGCATACGTCGCCAAGTCCATCTTCAACACTGAAGACAATGGCCTCGACACCAACGCTGATGCTGATGATGAGGATGACTCTGCTCCCACCTACTGCTTCATGGCACGTAGTGCCAAGGTAAACTCACGCGATGCTTACTTTCAAACATCAAGTGAAGATGACTCTGAATGTGAATCCAAACCTAGCTACAAAACACTTGCTAAAATTGCAACAGAGCAACAGAATGCTATGGAGCATATTCAAAAATTGCTAGACAAAGGCGATGACCTGTTGGACGTGGAAATGACCCGATCTCAGTCCTTAATTAAAGACATTAAAATATTCATGTTAAGTACGAAGAACTTGAAAGTCGTCATGAAACGCTCTCAACTACTCATGAAAAGCTCTCCTATGATTATCTTCAAAGGAAGCAAGAGCTTGAGAACTTGAGATCCGCTCATGAAGATCTTCAAAAGGAGAACGAGTCACTCCGCGCTCAACAGACCAGTTCCGCTCAGGAAGGACTTGAACCACCATGTCTAAAATGTCTTGAGCGTGATAATGCTGTCTCTGTTGCTGTATGTCTACTGCTACTACTGTTGCTATGTCTTCAACTGCTGATGTGGAAACTAACCCCTCTTCTGAGGATACCACTACTATTGCAGATGAGAATGCCAGGTTGAAGACATTGCTTGAGGCAGGAATGTACAAAAGTCTCAAAGGGCATCAGACACTATGCGATGTCCTCAAGAAATAGATTCTGAACCGAAACCCTAGGAAAGAGGGTGTTGGGTTCGAGAGGAAAATGAATGTTGATGGTTCCTACTGGAAGCATGAGCAGTACCCCAAAACCACATGGGTTGCTGCAAAGGGACCTTCAGTGGATCCATCTACCTTATCTGGCTTCACTTGTGCTAACCCTATTATCATTGATGAATCCTTTGATGCAAACTATAAACTGTTCAAGAATCAAAATGGTAAAGTGTTTGCCAGGTATATTGGTACTAACTGCAGGAATGAACCCCCTTTGAAGAAGATCTGGGTGCCCAAGAGTTGTCTTGAAAATCTTCAGGTGAATGTCATCATGACACCACCTGGGAAGAAGAAAAACCCTAGACTAAACGCTTCATATGGTCCAAAGGCTTCATACAGACAGAGGACTCACCAGAGTCACCCTAACGCCAATGTTTTGCAGGGAAACCATACTCAGACCTATGAATATAAGCGTGTTTCATCAAACTGCTATGTTCATAAGACCAAGAACTATTTTGCTTATTCCTATGAGTATTATTCTCCTCCTGCAAGATTATTTGCTAGGGCTCCAAAGCCAAAATTCTCAGATGCTGCACTTAGACTCATTGCTTCTAAGCCACCCCTGAGGATGTGGGTGGCTAAGAAAAATTAACTCTCTTTTGCAGGGAAAGGTCTCCAGCCTGAAATCAAAGGCGTCTGATGCTTATGTTGGGGACCTTAAACATCTTGTGGGACGCAAGATAAAATGTCCAAATGGTCTTATTGTGTATTTCGTCCCAGGATTCCTTAACATACATCCTATTTATCCTAACCAGGATCTGATCTTTGATAATATGCTTGTTCGACAAATGTTTATGCTTCACACTTCCCTTGGTGAAGCCTATCCCCCAAACTGCACTGTAGGGTACGACACCAAAGGCTTCTGAGTGGATTATGGACAGTGGATGCACTAACCACATGACTGGTGATCGGAGTCTTCTTATGGACTCAACCCTACGACCATCTGACAAAAGTCATATCACATTTGCTGCACTGGTAAAAGCAAGGTATTGGGTCTAGGTAGAGTTGCAATCTCAAAGGATCAGCACATGGATAAAGTGATGCTTGTTGAATCCCTTGGTTTCAACTTAATGTCTGTCTCAATGCTTTATGATCTGAATATGGTAGTGATATTTGGAAAATATTGTTGCCTTGTGCTTATGGAATCTGACAAATCTCTAGTCTTTGAAGGATATCGAAAGGACGATTTGTACATGGTAGATTTCTCAGTGATGTCTACTACGCAACCTTCTCCTTGTAGACGTTGTTGGACCTCCAAGTGCACAGGTTTGTAGGACAATAGCAAATTTCCCTCAAGTGGATGACCTAAGGTTTATCAATCCGTAGGAGGTGTAGGATGAAGATGGTCTCTCTCAAACAACCCTGCAACCAAATAACAAAGAGTCTCTTGTGTCCCCAACACACCCAATACAATGGTAAATTGTATAGGTGCACTAGTTCGGCAAAGAGATGGTGATACAAGTGCAATATGGATGGTAGATATGGGTTTTTGTAAACTGAAAATATGAAAACAGCAAGGTAACAAGTGGTAAAAGTGAGCATAAACGTGTTGGGGAACGTTGCAGAAAACAAAAATTTTCCTGCGGTTTCACCAAGATCCATCTAGGAGTTCATCTAGCAACGAGTGATCGGATTGCATCTACATACCTTTGTAGATCACGCGCGGAAGCGTTCAAAGAACGGGGATGAGGAAGGCGTACTCGACGTGATCCAAATCACCGGAGATCCTAGCGCCGAACGGACGGCACCTCCGCGTTCAACACACGTACGGTCAGCGTGACGTCTCCTTCTTCTTGATCCAGCAAGGGGGAAGGAGAGGTTGAGGAAGATGGCTCCAGCAGCAGCACGACGGCGTGGTGGTGATGGAGCTGCAGTACTCCGGCAGGGCTTCACCAAGCTCTATGGAGGAGGAGGATGTGTTGGAGAGGGAGAGGGAGGCACCAAAGGCGTGGTGGTAGAGGCCCTCCTTCCCCCACTATATATAGGGAGCCTAGGGGGGGGGGGCGCCGGCCCTAGGAGATGCAATCTCCTAGGGGGGCGGCGGCCAAGGGAGGAGTCCATCCTCCCCAAGGCACCTAGGAGGTGCCTTCCCCTTTTACGACTCTTCCTTTCCTTATCTCTTGGCGCATGGGCCTCTTGGGGCTGGTGCCCTTGGCCCATATAGGCCAAGGCACACACCCCTACAGTCCATGTGGCCCCCCGGGGCAGGTGGCCCCACCCGGTGGACCCCCGGGACCCTTCCGGTGGTCCCGGTACAATACCGGTGACCCCGAAACTTGTCCCGATGGCCGAAATAGCACTTCCTATATATAGTTCTTTACCTCCGGACCATTCCGGAACTCCTTGTGACGTCCGGGATCTCATCCGGGACTCCGCACAACATTCGGGTTACTGCATATACATATCCCTACAACCCTAGCGTCACCGAACCTTAAGTGTGTAGACCCTACGGGTTCGGGAGACATGTAGACATGACCGTGATCGCTCTCCGGTCAATAACCAACAGCGGGATCTGGATACCCATGTTGGCTCCCACATGCTCCTCGATGATCTCATCGGATGAACCACGATGTCGAGAATTCAAGCAACCCCGTATACAATTCCCTTCGTCAATCGGTATGTTACTTGCCCGAGATTCGATTGTCGGTATCCCAATACCTCGTTCAATCTCGTCACCGGCAAGTCACTTTACTCGTACCGTAATGCATGATCCCGTAACCAGACACTTGGTCACTTTGAGCTCATTATGATGGTGCATCACCGAGTGGGCCTAGTGATACCTCTCCGTCATACGGAGTGACAAATCCCAGTCTTGATCTGTGTCAACCCAACAGACACTTTCAGAGATACCCGTAGTATACCTTTATAGTCACCCAGTTATGTTGTGACGTTTGGTACACCCAAAGCACTCCTACGGCATCCGGGAGTTACACGATCTCATGGTCTAAGGAAAGGATACTTGACATTGGAAAACTCTAGCAAGAACTATACGATCTTATGGCTATGTTTAGGATTGGGTCTTGTCCATCACATCATCTCCTAATGATGTGATCTCGTTATCAATGACATCCAATGCCCATAGTCAGGAAACCATGACTATCTGTTGATCAAGCGCTAGTCAAACTAGAGGCTTACTAGGGACATGTTGGGTGTCTGTTATTCACACATGTATTACGATTTCCGGATAACACAATTATAGCATGAATAAAGACAATTATCATGAACAAGGAAATATAATAATAATGCTTTTTATTATTGCTCTAGGGCATATTTCCAACAGTCTCCCACTTGCACTAGAGTCAATAATCTAGTTACATTGTGATGAATCGAACACCCATGGAATTCTGGTGTTGATCATGTTTTGCTCTAGGGAGAGGTTTAGTCAACGGATCTGCTAGATTCAGGTCCGTATGTACTTTACAAATATCTATGTCTCCATCTTGAACATTTTCACGAATGGAGTTGAAGCGACGCTTGATGTGCCTTGTCTTCTTGTGAAACCTGGGCTCCTTGGCAAGAGCAATAGCTCCAGAGTTGTCACAGAAGAGCTTGATCGGCCCCGACGCATTGGGTATGACTCCTAGGTCGGTGATGAACTCCTTCACCCAAATTGCTTCATGCGCTGCCTCCGAGGCTGCCATGTACTCCACTTCACATGTAGATCCCGCCACGACACTCTGCTTGCAACTGCACCAGCTTACTGCCCCACCATTCAAAATATACACGTATCCGGTTTGTGACTTAGAGTCATCCAGATCTGTGTCGAAGCTAGCGTCGACGTAACCTTTTACGACGAGCTCTTCGTCACCTCCATAAACGAGAAACATTTCCTTAGTCCTTTTCAGGTACTTTAGGATATTCTTGACCGCTGTCCAGTGTTCCTTGCCGGGATTACTTTGGTACCTTCCTACCAAACTTACGGCAAGGTTTACATCAGGTCTTGTACACAGCATGGCATACATAATAGAACCTATGGATGAGGCATAGGGGATGACACTCATCTCTTCTATATCTTCTGCCGTGGTCGGACATTGAGCTGAGCTCAATTTCACACCTTGCAACACAGGCAAGAACCCCTTCTTAGACTGATCCATATTGAACTTCTTCAATATCTTATCAAGGTATTTGCTTTTTGAAATACCTATGAGGCGTCTTGATCTATCTCTATAGATCTTGATGCCTAATATATAAGCAGCTTCTCCAAGGTCCTTCATTGAAAAACTCTTATTCAAGTAGGCCTTAATGCTGTCCAAGAGTTCTATATCATTTCCCATCAAAAGTATGTCATCTACATATAATATGAGAAATGCTACAGAGCTCCCACTCACTTTCTTGTAAACGCAGGCTTCTCCATAAGTCTGCGTAAACCCAAACGCTTTGATCATCTCATCAAAGCGAATGTTCCAACTCCGAGATGCTTGCACCAACCCATAAATCGAGCGTTGGAGCTTGCACACCTTGTTAGCATTCTTAGGATCGCCAAAACCTTCCGGCTACATCATATACAATTCTTCTTTAAGGAAACCATTAAGGAATGCCGTTTTGACGTCCATTTGCCATATCTCATAATCATAGGATGCGGCAATTGCTAACATGATTCGGACGGACTTTAGCTTCGCTACCGGTGAGAAAGTCTCATCGTAGTCAACCCCTTGAACTTGTCGATAACCCTTAGCGACAAGCCGAGCTTTATAGATGGTCACATTACCATCCGCGTCTGTCTTCTTCTTAAAGATCCATTTATTTTCTATGGCTCGCCGCTCAACGGGCAAGTCAGTCAAAGTCCATACTTCGTTTTCATACATGGATGCTATCTCGGATTTCATGGCTTCTAGCCATTTGTCGGAATCCGGGCCCGTCATCGCTTCTTCATAGTTCGAAGGTTCACCGTTGTCTAACAACATGATTTCCAAGACAGGGTTGCCGTACCACTCTGGTGCGGAACGTGTCCTTGTGGACCTACGAAGTTCAGTAGCAACTTGATCTGAAGTTTCATGATCATCATCATTAACTTCCTCTCTAGTCGGTGCAGGCATCTTAGGAACATTTTCTTGAGTTGCGCCATTTTCCGGTTCAAGAGGTAATACTTCATCAAGTTCTACTTTCCTCCCACTTACTTCTTTCGAGAGAAACTCTTTCTCTAGAAAGGACCCATTCTTGGCAACAAAGATCTTGCCTTCGGATCTGAGGTAGAAGGTATACCCAATAGTTTCTTTAGGGTATCCTATGAAGACGCATTTTTCCGATTTGGGTTCGAGCTTTTTAGGTTGAAGTTTCTTGACATAAGCATCGCATCCCCAAACTTTTAGAAATGACAGCTTAGGTTTCTTCCCAAACCATAATTCATACGGTGTCGTCTCAACGGATTTCGACGGAGCCCTATTTAAAGTGAAAGCGACAGTCTCTAAAGCATACCCCCAAAAAGATAGCGGTAAATCGGTAATAGACATCATAGATCGCACCATATCTAATAGAGTGAGATTACGATGTTCGGACACACCATTATGCTGAGGTGTTCCAGGCGGCGTGAGCTGTGAAACTATTCCACATTTTCTTAAGTGTGTGCCAAACTCATGACTCAAGTATTCTCCTCCATGATCTGATCGCAGGAACTTGATTTTCCTGTCACGTTGATTCTCAACCTCACTCTGAAATTCCTCGAACTTTTCAAAGGTCTCAGACTTGTGTTTCATTAAATAGATATACCCATATCTACTCAAGTCATCAGTGAGGGTGAGAACATAACGATAGCCACCGCGAGCCTCAACACTCATTGGACCGCACACATCAGTATGTATGATTTCCAATAAGTTGGTTGCTCGCTCCATTGTTCCTGAGAACGGAGTCTTGGTCATTTTACCCATGAGGCATGGTTCGCACGTGTCAAATGATTCGTAATCAAGAGACTCTAAAAGTCCATCAGCATGGAGCTTCTTCATGTGTTTGACACCTATGTGACCAAGGCGGCAGTGCCACAAGTATGTGGGACTATCATTATCAATCTTACATCTTTTGGTACTCACACTATGAACATGTGTAGCATTACGCTCGAGATTCATTAAGAATAAACCATTCACCATCGGAGCATGACCATAAAACATATCTCTCATATAAATAGAACAACCATTATTCTCGGATTTAAATGAGTAGCCATCTCGTATTAAACGAGATCTAGATACAATGTTCATGCTCAAAGCTGGCACTAAATAACAATTATTGAGGTTTAAAACTAATCCCGTAGGTAAATGTAGAGGTAGCGTGCCGACGGCGATCACATCGACCTTGGAACCATTCCCGACGCGCATCGTCACCTCGTCCTTCGCCAGTCTCCGCTTATTCCGCAGCTCCTGCTTTGAGTTACAAATGTGAGCAACTGCACCGGTATCAAATACCCAGGAGCTACTACGAGTACTGGTAAGGTACACATCAATTACATGTATATCACATATACCTTTCGTTTTGCCGGCCTTCTTGTCCGCTAAGTATTTGGGGCAGTTCCGCTTCCAGTGACCACTTTCCTTGCAATAAAAGCACTCAGTCTCGGGCTTGGGTCCATTCTTTGGCTTCTTCCCGGCAGCTTGCTTGCCGGGCGTGGCAACTCCCTTGCCGTCCTTCTTGAAGGTTTTCTTACCCTTGCCTTTCTTGAACTTAGTGGTTTTATTCACCATCAACACTTGATGTTCCTTTTTGACTTCTACCTCTGCTGATTTCAGCATGCAAATACTTCAGGAATGGTCTTTTCCATCCCCTGCATATTGAAGTTCATCACAAAGCTCTTGTAGCTCGGTGGAAGCGACTGAAGGATTCTGTCAATGACCGCGTCATCCGGGAGATTAACTCCCAGCTGAGTCAAGCGGTTATGCAACCCAGACATAGTGAGTATGCTCACTGACAGAACTGTTTTCCTCCATCTTACAGCTGAAGAACTTGTCGGAGACTTGATATCTCTCGACCCAGGCATGAGCTTGGAAAACCATTTTCAGCTCTTCGAACATCTCATATGCTCCGTGTCTCTCAAAACGCTTTTGGAGCCCCGGCTCTAAGCTGTAAAGCATGCCGCACTGAACGAGGGAGTAGTCATCGGTACGTGCCTGCCAAGCGTTCATAACGTCTTGTTCTGCAGGGAGAACAGGTGCATCACCTAGCGGTGCTTGTAGGACATAATCTTTCTTGGCAGCTATGAGGATGATCCTCAGGTTCCGGACCCAGTCCGTGTAGTTGCTGCCATCGTTGAGGACTACGTTGGCCATTTGATCTACAAGACATATTGTAAATATTTTAGACTAAGTTCATGATAATTAAGTTCATCTAATCAAATTATTCAATGAACTCTCACTTAGATAGACATCCCTCCTGTAATCTAAATATAACATGATCCGAGTTAACTAGGCCGTGTCCGATCATCACGTTAGACGGACTAGTCAACATCGGTGAACATCTTCATGTTGATCGTATCTTCTATACGACTCATGCTCGACCTTTCGGTCTTCTGTGTTCCGAGGCCATGTCTGTACATGCTAGGCTCGTCAAGTCAACCTAAGTGTTTGCATGTGTAAATCTGTCTTACACCCGTTGTATGTGAACGTTGGAATCTATCACACCCGATCATCACGTGGTGCTTCGAAACAACGAACTGTCGCAACGGTGCACAGTTAGGGGGAACACTTTCTTGAAATTATTATGAAGGATCATCTTATTTACTACCGTCGTTCTAAGCAAACAAGATGTACAAAACATGATAAACATCACATGCAATCAAATAATAAAAGTGACATGATATGGCCAATATCACATAGCTCCTTTGATCTCCATCTTGGGGCTCCATGATCATCTTGTCACCGGCATGACACCATGATCTCCATCATCATGATCTCCATCATCGTGTCTCCATGAAGTTGCTTGCCAACTATTACTTCTACTACTATGGCTAACACGTTTAGCAATAAAGTAAAGTAATTTACATGGCGTTTCTCAATGACACGCAGGTCACACAAAAAATAAAGACAACTCCTATGGCTCCTGCCGGTTGTCATACTCATCGACATGCAAGTCGTGATTCCTATTACAATAGCACGAACATCTCATACATCACATATATATCATTCATCATTCATCACAACTTTGGCCATATCACATCACAGAATACTTGCTGTAAGAACAAGTTAGACGTCCTCTAATTGTTGTTGCAAGTTTTACGTGGCTGCAAAAGGGTTCTAGCAAGAACATTTTCTTACCTACGTGAAAGCCACAACGTGATTTGTCAACTTCTATTTACGCTTCATAAGGACCCTTTTCATCGAATCCGCTCCAACTAAAGTGGGAGAGACAGACACCCGCCAGCCACCTTATGCAACTTGTGCATGTTAGTCGGTGGAACCGGTCTCACGTAAGCGTACGTGTAAGGTTGGTCCGGGCCGCTTCATCCCACAATATCGTTTAAGCAAGATAAGACTAGTAGCGGCAAGAAAGTTGACAACATCAACGCCCACAACAAATTTGTGTTCTACTCGTGCATAGAGAACTACGCATAGACCTAGCTCATGATGCCACTGTTGGGGAACGTTGCAGAAAACAAAAATTTTCCTACGGTTTCACCAAGATCCATCTAGGAGTTCATCTAGCAACGAGTGATCGGATTGCATCTACATACCTTTGTAGATCACGCGCGGAAGCGTTCAAAGAACGGGGATGAGGAAGGCGTACTCGACGTGATCCAAATCACCGGAGATCCTAGCGCCGAACGGACGGCACCTCCGCGTTCAACACACGTACGGTCAGCGTGACGTCTCCTTCTTCTTGATCCAGCAAGGGGGAAGGAGAGGTTGAGGAAGATGGCTCCAGCAGCAGCACGACGGCGTGGTGGTGATGGAGCTGCAGTACTCCAGCAGGGCTTCGCCAAGCTCTATGGAGGAGGAGGATGTGTTGGAGAGGGAGAGAGAGGCACCAAAGGCATGGTGGTAGAGGCCCTCCTTCCCCCACTATATATAGGGAGCCTAGGGGGGGCGCCGGCCCAAGGAGATGCAATCTCCTAGGGGGGCGGCAGCCAAGGGAGGAGTCCATCCTCCCCAAGGCACCTAGGAGGTGCCTTCCCCTTTTAGGACTCTTCCTTTCCTTATCTCTTGGCGCATGGGCCTCTTGGGGCTGGTGCCCTTGGCCCAAGGCGCACACCCCTACAGCCCATGTGGCCCCCCGGGGCAGGTGGACCCACCCGGTGGACCCCCGGGACCCTTCCGGTGGTCCCGGTACAATACCGGTGACCCCGAAACTTGTCCCGATGGCCGAAATAGCACTTCCTATATATAGTTCTTTACCTCCGGACCATTCCAGAACTCCTTGTGACGTCCGGGATCTCATCCGGGACTCCGAGCAACATTCGGGTTACTGCATATACATATCCCTACAACCCTAGCGTCACCGAACCTTAAGTGTGTAGACCCTACGGGTTCGGGAGACATGTAGACATGACCGTGATCGCTCTCCGGTCAATAACCAACAGCGGGATCTGGATACCCATGTTGGCTCCCACATTCTCCTCGATGATCTCATCGGATGAACCACGATGTCGAGGATTCAAGCAACCCCGTATACAATTCCCTTCGTCAATCGGTATGTTACTTGCCCGAGATTCGATTGTCGGTATCCCAATACCTCGTTCAATCTCGTCACCGGCAAGTCACTTTACTCGTACCATAATGCATGATCCCGTGACCAGACACTTGGTCACTTTGAGCTCATTATGATGATGCATCACCGAGTGGGCCCAGTGATACCTCTCCGTCATACGGAGTGACAAATCCCAGTCTTGATCCGTGTCAACCCAACAGACACTTTCGGAGATACCCGTAGTATACCTTTATAGTCACCCAGTTACATTGTGACGTTTGGTACACCCAAAGCACTCCTACGGCATCCGGGAGTTACACAATCTCATGGTCTAAGGAAAGGATACTTGACATTGGAAAACTCTAGCAAACGAACTATACGATCTTGTGCTATGTTTAGGATTGGGTCTTGTCCATCACATCATTCTCCTAATGATGTGATCTCGTTATCAATGACATCCAATGCCCATAGCCAGGAAACCATGACTATCTATTGATCAACGAGCTAGTCAACTAGAGGCTTACTAGGGACATGTTGGTGTCTATTATTCACACATGTATTACGATTTCCGGATAACACAATTATAGCATGAATAAAAGACAATCATCATGAACAAGGAAATATAATAATAATCCTTTTATTATTGCCTCTAGGGCATATTTCCAACAAAACGGTATTGCAATGCTAGGAGACAAGGCATAGGGTTCATACTTTCACTAGTGCAAGTTCTCTCAACAATAATAACATAGTTGGATCATATAACTATCCCTCAACATGCAACAAAGAGTCACTCCAAAGTCACTAATAAAGGAGAACAAACGAAGAGATTATGGTAGGGTACGAAACCACCTCAAAGTTATTCTTTCCAATCAATCCATTGGGCTATTCCTATAAGTGTCACAAACAACCCTAGAGTTCGTACTAGAATAACACCTTAAGATACAAATCAACCAAAACCCTAATGTCACCTAGATACTCCAATGTCACCTCAAGTATCCGTGGGTATGATTATACGATATGTATCACAAAATCTTAGATTCATCTATTCAACCAACACATAGAACCTCAAAGAGTGCCCCAAAGTTTCTACCGGAGAATCATGACGAAAACGTGTGCCAACCCCTATGCATAGGTTCATGGACGGAACCGCAAGTTGATCACCAAAACATACATCAAGTGAATCACGTGATATCCCATTGTCACCACAGATACGCACGCAAGACATACATCAAGTGTTCTCAAGTCATTAAAGACTCAATCCGATAAGATTACTTCAAAGGGAAAACTCAATCCATTACAAGAGAGTAGAGGGGGAGAAGAAACATAAGATCCACCTATAATAGCAAAGCTCGCGATACATCAAAATCGTGCCAAATCAAGAACACGAGAGAGAGAGAGAGATCAAACACATAGCTACTGGTACATACCCTCAGCCCCGAGGGTGAACTACTCCCTCCTCGTCATGGAGAGCGCCGGGATGATGAAGATGGCCACCGGTGAGGGTTCCCCCCCTCCGGCAGGGTGTCAGAATAGGGTCCCGATTGACTTTTTGTCGCTATAGAGGCTTGCGGCGGCGGAACTCCCGATCTATTCTCTTCATCGATGTTTTTAGGGTACGTGGGTATATATGGGTGCAGGAAGTACATCGGTGGAGCTTTGGGGGCCCCACGAGGCAGGGGGCACGCCCTAGGGGGGTGCCCCCACCCTCGTGAGCACCTCCCTTTTCTCCTGACGTGGGGTCCAAGTCCATCCGGTAGCTTTCCTTCTAAAAATAACTTCTCTAGTTGATTTCGTTCCGTTTCGACTCCGTTTGATATTACTTTTCTTCGAAACACTGAAATAGGAAAAAAACAGCAAATCTGGGATGGGCCTCCAGTTAATAGGTTAGTCCCAAAAATAATATAAAAGTGGATAATAAAGCCCAATATGGTCCAAAACAGTAGATAATATAGCATGGAGCAATCAAAAATTATAGATACGTTGGAGACGTATCAAGCATCCCCAAGCTTAATTCTTGCTCGTCCTCCAGTAGGTAAATGATAAAAAAGAATTTTTGATGCGGAGTGTTACTTGGCTTAATTTCAATGTAATTCCTCTTAATTATGGTATGAATATTCAGATCCGAAAGATTCAAGATAAAAGTTCATATTGACATAAAAATAATAATACTTCAAGCATACTAACTAAGCAATCATGTCTTCTCAAAATAATATGGCCAAAGAAAGTTATCCCTACAAAATCATATAGTCTGGCTATGCTCTATCTTCACCACACAAAGTATTTAAATCATGCACAACCCCGATGACAAGCCAAGCAATTGTTTCATACTATTAACATTCTCAAAACTTTTCAATCTTCACGCAATACATGAGCGTGAGCCATGGATATAGCACTATATGTGGAATATAATGGTGGTTGTAGAGAAGACAAAAAGAGGGGAAGATAGTCTCACATCAACTAGGCGTATCAACGGGCTATGGAGATGCCCATCAATAGATATCAATGTGAGTGAGTAGGGATTGCCATGCAACGGATGCACTAAAGCTATAAGTATATGAAAGCTCAACAAAAGAAACTAAGGGCCTCTTTCTAAGTGGGTGTGCATCAACTCGCCTTGCTCACGAAGACCTAAGGATTTTGAGGAAGCCCATTATTGGAATATAGACAGCCAAGTTCTATAATGTAAAATTCCCACTAGTATATGAAAGTGACAAAATGAGAGACTCTCTATCATGAAGATCATGGTGCTACTTTGAAGCACAAGTGTGGTAAAAGGATAGTAGCATTGCCCCTTCTCTCTTTTTCTCTCATTTTTTTTATTTTTTATATTTTTATTTGGGCCTTTTCACCTTTTTTTATGGCCTCTTTTTTTTTTTTTTTTTTTTTTTTTTTTCCGGAGTCTCATCCCGACTTGTGGGGGAATCATAGTCTCCATCATCCTTTCCTCACTTGGGACAATGCTATAAAAATGATGATCATCACACTTTTTATTTACTTACAACTCAACAATTACAACATACTTAGAACAAATTATGACTCTATATGAATGCCTCCGGCGGTGTACCGGGAAGTGCAATGACTCATGAGTGACATGTATGAAAGAATTATGAACGGTGGCTTTGCCACAAATACAATGTCAACTACATGATCATGCAAAGCAATATGATAATGATGGAGCGTGTCATAATAAACGGAATGGTGGAAAGTTGCATGGCAATATATCTCGGAATGGCTATGGAAATGCCATGATAGGTAGGTATGGTGGCTGTTTTGAGGAAGGTATATGGTGGGTGTATGATACCGGCGAAAGGTGCGCGGTATTAGAGAGGCTAGCAATGGTGGGAGGAAGAAGAGTGTGTATAATCCATGGACTCAACATTAGTCATAAAGAACTCATATACTTATTGCAAAAATCTAGAAGTTATCAAAGCAAAGTATTACGCACATGCTCCTAGGGGGATAGATTGGTAGGAAAATACCATCGCTCGTCCCCGACCGCCACTCATAAGGAAGACAATCAATAAATAAATCATGCTCCGACTTCATCACATAACGGTTCACCATACGTGCATGCTACGGGAATCACAAACTTTAACACAAGTATTTCTCAAATTCACAACTACTCAACTAGCATGACTCTAATATCACCATCTTCATATCTCAAAACAATTATCAAGCATCAAACTTCTCTTAGTATTCAACGCACTCAAAAGAAAGTTTTACAAATCTTGAATACCAAGCATATTATTATTATTAAGCAAATTACCATGCTATTTAAGACTCTCAAAATAATCTAAGTGAAGCATGAGAGATCAATAGTTTCTATAAAACAAATCCACCACCATGCTCTAAAAGATATAAGTGAGGCACTAGAGCAAAACTATAAAGCTCAAAAGATATAAGTGAAGATCAATGAGGAGTCGAATAATTATGTAACTATGTGAAGACTCTCCCATTTAATAATTTCAGATCTTGATACTTTATTCAAACAGCAAGCAAAGCTAAAGAAAATAAAATGACGCTCCAAGCAAAACACATATCATGTGGTGAATAAAAATATAGCTCCAAGTAAAGTTACCGATGAACGAAGACGAAAGAGGGGATGCCTTCCGGGGCACCCCCAAGCTTAGGCTCTTGGTTATCATTGAATATTATCTTGGGGTGCCTTGGTCATCCCCAAGCTTAGGATCTTGCCACTCCTTATTCCATAGTCCATCGAATCTTTACCCAAAACTTGAAAACTTCACAACATAAAACTTAACAGAAAACTCGTGAGCTCCGTTAGCGAAAGAAAACAAAACATCACTTCAAGGTACTGTAATGAACTCATTCTTTATTTATATTGGTGTTAAAACTAATGTATTCCAACTTCTCTATGGTTTATAAACTATTTTACTAGCCATAGATTAATCAAAATA
Organism: Triticum urartu; assembly: GCF_003073215.2. Classification (NCBI taxonomy): domain Eukaryota; kingdom Viridiplantae; phylum Streptophyta; class Magnoliopsida; order Poales; family Poaceae; genus Triticum; species Triticum urartu. The sequence continues at coordinate 555,927,107 of NC_053022.1, read as the reverse complement.
AGCAAACAACACACGAAAAACAGAATCTGTCAAAAACAGAACAGTCTGTAGTAATCTGTAACTAACGCAAACTTCTGGAATTCCAAAAATTCTAAAATAAATTGGTGGACCTGAGGAATTTGTCTAGTAATCATCTGCAAAAATAATCAACTAAATATCACTCTCCAGTAAAAAGTTTTAGCTAATCTCGTGAGCGCTAAAGTTTCTGTTTTTTTACAGCATGATCGTAAAGACTTCACCCAAGTCTTCCCAAAGGTTCTACTTGGCACAAACACTAATTAAAACAGAAAACCACATCTAACTAGAGGCTATATGGATTATTTATTCCTAAACAGAACCAAAAGCAAGAAACTAAAATAAGATAAGGTTGCCTCCCAACAAGTGCTATCGTTTAACGCCCCTAGCCAGGCATGATGATTTCAATGATGCTCACAAAAAGATAAGAATCGAAATATAAAGAGAGCATCATGAAGAATATGACTAGCACATTTAAGTCTAACCCACTTCCTATGCATAGGGATTTTGTGAGCAAACAACTTATGAGAACAATAATCAACTTGCATAGGAAGGTAAAGCAAGCATAACTTCAAGATTTTAGGCACATAGAGAGGAAACTTGATATTATTGCAATTCCTACAAGCAATTGTTCCTACCTCATAATACTTTTCAGTAGCATCATGAATGAATTCAACAATATAATCAGCACCTAAAGCATTCTTTTCATGATCTACAAGCATACAAATTTTATTACTCTCCACATAAGCAAAATTCTTCTCTTCAATAGTAATGGGAGCAAATTCAACAAAATAACTATCATATGATTGAAAATTAAGATCAAGATGAGAAGTTTCATGGTTATCATTATTCTTTAAAGCATACGTGTCATCACAATAATCATCATAGATAGAAGGCATGCTTTTATCATAATAAATTTTCTCATCAAAACTTGGGGGACAAAAAATATCATCTTCATCAAACATAGCTTCCCCAAGCTTGTGGCTTTGCATATCATTAGCATCATGGATATTCAAGGAATTCATACTAACAACATTGCAAACATGCTCATCATTCAAAGATTTAGTGCCAAACATTTTAATACATTCTTCTTGTAACACTTTGGCACAATTTTCCTTTCCATCATACTCACGAAAGATATTAAAAAGATGAAGTGTATGAGACAAACTCAATTCCATTTTTTTATAGTTTTATTTTATAAACTAAACTAGTGCTAAAAAAAGAAACAAAAAGATTCGATTGCAAGATCTAAAGATATACCTTCAAGCACTCACCTCCCCGGCAACGGCACCAGAAAAGAGCTTGATGTCTACTACGCAACCTTCTCCTTGTAGATGTTGTTGGGCCTCCAAGTGCAGAGGTTTGTAGGACAGTAGCAAATTTCCCTCAAGTGGATGACCTAAGGTTTATCAATCCGTAGGAGGTGTAGGATGAAGATGGTCTCTCTCAAACAACCCTGCAACCAAATAACAAAGAGTCACTTGTGTCCCCAACACACCCAATACAATGGTAAATTGTATAGGTGCACTAGTTCGGTGAAGAGATGGTGATACAAGTGCAATATGGATGGTAGATTGGGTTTTTGTAAACTGAAAATATAAAAACAGCAAGGTAACAAGTGGTAAAAGTGAGCATAAACGGTATTGCAATGCTAGGAAACAAGGCCTAGGGTTCATACTTTCACTAGTGCAAGTTCTCTCAACAATAATAACGTAGTTGGATCATAGAACTATCCCTCAACATGCAACAAAGAGTCACTCCAAAGTCACTAATAGAGGAGAACAAACGAAAAGATTATGGTAGGGTACAAAACCACCTCAAAGTTATTCTTTCCAATCAATCCATTGGGCTATTCCTATAAGTGTCACAAACAGCCCTAGAGTTCGTACTAGAATAACACCTTAAGATACAAATCGACCAAAACCCTAATGTCACCTAGATACTCCAATGTCACCTCAAGTATCCGTGGGTATGATTATACGATATGCATCACAAAATCTCAGATTCATCTATTCAACCAACACATAGAACCTCAAAGAGTGCCCCAAAGTTTCTACCGGAGAATCATGACGAAAACGTGTGCCAACCCCTATGCATAGGTTCATGGGCGGAACCCACAAGTTGATCACCAAAACATACATCAAGTGAATCACGTGATATCCCATTGTCACCACAGATACGCACGTCAAGACATACATCAAGTGTTCTCAAGTCATTAAAGACTCAATCCGATAAGATTACTTCAAAGGGAAAACTCAATCCATTACAAGAGAGTAGAGGGGGAGAAGAAACATAAGATCCATCTATAATAGCAAAGCTCGCGATACATCAAGATCGTGCCAAATCAAGAACACGAGATAGAGAGAGAGAGAGATCAAACACATAGCTACTGGTACATACCCTTAGCCCCGAGGGTGAACTACTCCCTCCTCGTCATGGAGAGCGCCGGGATGATGAAGATGGCCACCGGTGAGGGTTCCCCCCCTCCGGCAGGGTGCCGGAACAGGGTCCCGATTGACTTTTGGTGGCTACAGAGGCTTGCGGCGGCGGAACTCCCGATCTATTCTCTTCATCGACGTTTTTAGGGTACGTGGGTATATATGGGTGCAGGAAGTACGTGGGTGGAGCTTCGGGGGCCCTAGGAGGCAGGGGGCGCGCCCTAGGGGGGGTGGGGTGCCCCCCACCCTCGTGAGCACCTCTCTTTGCTCCTGACGTGGGGTCCAAGTCCATCCGGTAGCTTTCCTTCCAAAAATAACTTCTCCAGTTGATTTCGTTCCGTTTCGACTCCGTTTGATATTACTTTTCTTCGAAACACTGAAATAGGCAAAAAACAACAAATCTGGGCTGGGCCTTCGGTTAATAGGTTAGTCCCAGAAACAATATAAAAGTGGATAATAAAGCCCAATATGGTTCAAAACAGTAGATAATATAGCATGGAGCAATCAAAAATTATAGATACGTTGGAGACGTATCACTCAGCAGGACCACAATTGGCCGTATGTCTTCTAGCAAAAGCTTCAGAGTGTTGGCTCTAGCATCGGAGGCTAGGGCATGCTGGCATGAGGAACTTGTACACTCTCGCGAATAAGAAGCATGTCTTAGGCATCGAAGGCGTCAAGTTCAAGAAGGATCATCTGTGTGGTGCCTGCGAAGCTGGAAAGATGACGAGGGCCAAGCATCCCTCGAAGACAATCATGACGACATCACGTCCCTTCGAACTGCTTCACATGGACCTATTCGGCCCTACTCACTACTCTACTCTTACTACCACTGCTTGTCTCTATGGCTTCGTTATTGTTGATGATTACTCAAGATATACCTGGGTGCATATAATTCTCTACAAGACTGAGGTGCAGGATGTCTTCAGACGATTTGCCAATCGTGCCATGATGAACTATGGCATCAAGATCAAGCACATCAGAAGTGACAATGGCACAGAGTTCAAGAACACCGGCCTCGACACCTATCTTGATACGTTGGTCATCACTCATGAGTTCTTAGCTCCATGCACACCTCAGCAGAATGGCATCGTGGAGCGCAAGAACAGAACCCTCATTGAGATGGCTCGGACGATGCTTAACGAGTACAACACTCCAAGGAAGTTCTGGCCTGAAGCCATTGATACTGCATGCCATGTCATCAACCGTGTTTATCTTCACAAGCTTCTAAAGAAGACATCATATGAGCTACTAACTGGTAAGAAGCCAAACGTAAGCTACTTCAGAGTATTTGGTGCTAGGTGCTGGATCAAGGATCCGCATCACACTTCAAAATTTGCACCGAAAGCAAATGAAGGTTTTATGCTTGGTTACGGAAAGGATTCGCACTCCTATAGTGTCTTCAACCTCTTTCACTATAAAGTGGTTGAAACTGTGGATGTGCGGTTCGATGAAACTAACGGCTCGCAAAGAGAGCACCTGCCAAATGTGCTAGATGAATTCTCACCAAGTGAATCCATCAAGCTTATGGGTACTGGAGAAATCATACCTTCAGAGGCACAGGCTTAAGAAGAACTCATCATTTCTGCACCTAATCAAAACCCGAAGACACTGCTCAGCCCGAAGTCAATACTGATGATGAAGACAATGATCAGCCAGAGCAAAGTCTTCGTCCAGTACATCCTCGTGTTGCAAATGAAGTACATATTGAGAAGATAATTGATAGCATCAATGCACCTGGTCCACTCACTCGTTCAAGAGCAACACAGCTAGCAAATTTCTATGGGCACTTTGCATTTGTCTCTATATCTAAACACAAGAAAGTTGCTGAAGCCTTCATGGAACCTGAATGGATTCAAGCGATGCAAGAAGAGCTTCAACAGTTCGAGCTGAACAATGTGTGGGAATTGGTTAAGAGTCCTGACCCACGAAAGCATAACATCATTGGCACAAAATGGATCTATCGCAACAAACAAGATGAGCATGGTTAAGTTGTCAGAAACAAGGCTCATCTCGTTGCTCAAGGCTACACTCAAGTAGAAGGGATTGACTTCGATGAAACCTTTGCTCCCGTGGCTAGGCTTGAAGAGTGCCTTTCTGAATGGATGTGAATCATCACAACATCCTTCTGTATCAAATGGATGTGAAGAGTGCCTTTCTGAATGGCAAGATTAAAGAAGAAGTGTATGTCGCACAGCACCTGGCTTTGAGGACCCAAAATGTCTTGATATGGTATACAAGCTCAACAAGGCACTGTATGGCCTCAAACAAGCCCCTCGCGCTTGGTATGACACACTCAAAGACTTCCTAAAGAGCAAAGGCTTCAAACCTGGTTCTCTGGATCCTACGCTCTTCACGAAGACATATGATGGAGAACTGTTTGTATGCCAGATCTATGTGGATGACATTATATTCGGCTGCACTGACAGGAGATACAATGATGATTTTGGACACATGATGCGAGAACAATATCAGATGTCCATGATGGGAGAGCTGAAATTCTTCCTTGGTCTTCAAATCCGTCAACAAAGCAATGTCATCTTCATATCACAAGAGAAATACCTCAAAGATTGCCTGAAGAAGTTTTGGATGCAAGACTGCAAAGGATATACGACGCCGATGCCAACCAAAGGTCACCAGGGTCCCGATGACAATGGTAAAGAGTTCGATCAAAAGGTATACCGCCATGATTGGTTCTTTACTCTATTTATGTGCATCTAGGCCAGATATAGTGCTTAGCGTTTGTATGTGTGCCCGATTTCAAGCGGCACCAAAGGAATCGCATCACTTAGCAGTGAAGCGAATTCTTCGATATTTGGCTTACACCCCAACACTAGGATTATGGTATCCAAAAGGCTCAGAGTTTGATCTAGTTGGATTCTTAGATGCTGATTATGCTGGTGACAAGGTTGATCGCAAGTCCACATCAGACACATGTCATTTTCTTGGACGATCTTTTGTCTGTTGGTCTTCAAAAAAGCAGAACTGTGTATCTCTCTCCACTGCTGAATCTGAATACATTGCTGCTGGATCTTGCTGCGCTCAACTTCTATGGATGAAGCAAACTCTCAAGGACTATGGCATCCATGTGAAGCAAGTGCCACTTTACTGCGACAATGAAAGCGCCATCAAGATTGCCAACAACCCAGTCCAGCACTCAAAGACAAAGCATATTCAGATCCGTCATCACTTTCTCAGAGATCATGTCATGAAGGAAGATATTGATATCATTCATGTCAACACTGAAGAGCAATTGGCAGATATCTTCACAAAGCCCTTGGATGAGAAAATGTTTCGTAAATTGCGGTGTGAGCTAAATATCTTAGAATACTCGAATGTCCTGTAATTGGACACACATCCTAATGCTTATGCATGTTGATGACTTAGATGTGCAACACACGGAGTAACGTATATCTTCAATCAATGAAGACATACATTTTAAGTGTGAATACATTAATGCGGAATTTGACTTCGGAGCGCCACGATAATTGTGCGCTGTGTCTGGGTCTAATACTTCTTATACGGTGGGTAACGCCACCACCAAATTCTTGTTTGGTGTGTTTCAATGGCGTCCTGATTGCATAGTCTTTGCATTTGGTTTGTCTTCAACACTGATTTGGTTTCATGTTTATCTTCACAATATTGAGTTAGTCTGATACCACTTGTGTTTTGTATGTTGTATGTAGTATCCGTCGAAAGCAAGAGTATGTAGTATATAATAATGATTAGGTAGTATATATACTAATTTTTAGGTAGTATATACCATCTTTTGAGTATACTCTTTTTTACGTACAAATATGTACATATTTTATAAATATAACAAAAACTATGGGCTCATATGCAATTTTTTCATGTAACTTGCTTTGAAATATCTTAAATATAATATACGAATATATTTAAAATGATAAAAGTAGTATATATAGTACCCGATGGTAGTATATGAGACATATGGGGTAACTATCACCGGGTGGTAGGATGAATTTTCCCTATATATATATATATAGGAAAATGGGTTGGTACTCCGAGGAATACATACTCCTAGCTCCATCCACCGTGACCATCATGCATGGAGTTTCTATTCGGTTGCACCATGCAAATCCGTTAGCTATTAATTAATTAATGCAATACTAATTAACTAACTGATTCCTGAAAAATAGCTCTCGGTTAGCTAATTCATGTTATTAGCGATGCGTTTATATTTATTGGGTATGAATCAACGACCGGGTGTGCTAGACCTTCCGGAGGAAAAGCGTGGCTGACGGTGGCTCACACGAAGTTGCAGTCTATGACTCGACAGCATCGACACAGACCGTGCGGCCGGCGGTGGATGGATGAGCTCCTCGCCAAGCACGCAGGCCGTGGCACGGCGACGGAGACGACATGCGGTCAGCTGTGGCTCCACGACGTACTCATCTTGTAAGGTAGGCACTCAAGAAAATTCCCAGGTGTTCTGTTAATTCATATCTCAGGATTTTGCACACTACGCATGGCTTGCCCGTCGACGGCGGCGGCGGCGGCGGCGGCGATATCCTTCTGTCCCCATCTGATAGAAACAACAGCGGGTGCCTATCAATACATGTATGTTTGTGTAGATCGGATAGTGTGGGCGGTGGTGCATGTATCGTGGATACGTAGTATACTCCATCGATCTACTACTAGGTGTAATTCCAGTGCATGTACGGCGATCTTTTCATCTAATCACTCAGCTAATAAGTATGTGAACGTGCCTGGTTCATTCCATTAGTAAACTGCTTCTTTATCCATTCAATTAACAGAATGTCTCCAAGTGCAGATATCACGCACAAGATGATGAAGTGTGTTTGGCTGATCTAAATCACAGCTGATGCATTAGACTACGGCGACCGGCTGCTGTCGTTTTTTCTTCTTTGTGGCTTGTGAAAGGTCTTTGGGACAGGAGATGGTCAACCGTGTGATTTTCTTATTTTGAAGAACTAATTTGACACAAACAGAGACATTTGTGTCTTGTAGCTTCTTGCTTCTATGCAATATACTCCAGAATTTTTTGCTCAGCAATGGCAGAATATTTGTAACTTACTCTGGAACAAGTCGTCCGGTCCAACACTCCTTTTTTTTGTAATTCTTGTTATTGAAGTTATTAACTACCTTATTAGTCTGCTCTATAGTTTAGTGTACTGCCTTTTCATTTTATACTTCATTCTGATTTATGTTTTCACTTACCGAATTATCATCCCCTTCATAGAACAATTTTTGGTATGTACTCACTCAGAAATGTAGCTGTATGCGCAGTCATAAAAATTGTAGTATGCATGCACTCCCAACAAAGCAGTATATACCATCTTGATAAAATATATAAATATACTCATGTATAAAGTAGTAGTATATACCATCTCAGTAAAATATAGTATATACTCACTAACAAAAAAGTAGTATATACTCACTGGCTAACAAAATAGTATATGACATCTCATTAAAATGTGGTACATACTCACCTTAAAAAGTAGTATATACCCACTCCACAAAAAAGTAGTATATACTCATGTATAGCACTTAGTTGGAAGCAGTATATATTCTCTAAATTTTTACCCACTAAGTAAATACTCCAAAGTGGTATCACGTGGAGCACTTTCACATACTGCACGCATGAAAGATACAATTACTTAAATGTTTGAGTGACGCATGGACAGTTCCTAATTTCTAGGGAGTGGATAACGCATGCATTGGAATTAATTGTACTGTGTAACAAATTTGACGGATGGGTCAACTCCTTCAACCTTATCCGTTAAGATGGGAGTACATACTCTTGGGAGTATAAAAGAGGAGTCTTATATATAGCTATTCATCACCCAGGGTGCAGAATAAGTTATTCTTCACCCGAGGTAATCTTACGGTCATTTCATAATTAAATTACATTTGAAATTCAAACAGTTACATTCTTATTGATTCACTACGTAAAATTTGGTATAAAAAATAAAAATATAGGTCATAAGACAAGAAAATTTGAAGTTTATGTATATTTTACGCTATGTTTTTACGTTTGTAATTTTACACAACATAAAATATTTTTTTACGGTAATTATATATTTTCTGACAGTCTCTTTTTATGTCAGAAATAAGACAAAACTTACGGAACGTAAAATTACATTGCATTGATGGTAAAATAGACGGGGGTGAAGAATAACTATTCCTTACCCAGGGTGACGAATAGCCAATCCTATTTTATATTAAAAAATTGCAAGTGAGCCCATAATTTTATTGTATATGTGAAATACGTACATATTTGTACGCGAAATATAGTATGCATTAAATATTATACATACTACTAAAAAAGTAATACGTATAGTACCTAAACATTCTTATATACTATATACTATGCGTACATACTCTTCGATGTGATAGATACTATCTAGAACGTATGAAACAAAAGTGGGAGTAATATATATATACATGTTCTGTCCTCTACAACATTCATTTATAGCTATGTATTCATGATTGAATATTTTCTTGAACTAAGTGAATGTGGTCGAACCCTAACCTCTTCTATGCTTCTACCTCAAACTCTATCTATCCAAATCATATGCATTCTATTGAAACCTGTCATTTGTCTTCTCTGAGTCCTTGCCAGCAGAAGACAAAGAGACAAACTTTTAAATCTGTTTTTAATGCCATATCCTTTTTGCCTGAATGCCGGAGAAGCCGGAACGACCACCCGACAATCCAAGCGTGCGTGGGAACATGGATCAACTCCTAATGAGTTACATGCAAGCCACGTGTCCTTCAGATGTGAACCACAAGGGGCACCCGCGTAACGCTGTGTTGTCCCTTTCCTTATAAATACACAACTCACTGCGGTCATTATCTTCTCTTCCACCTCGTCACCTCACACAAAACCCTAGCGCCTCCGCTAGCTCGCGTCGATGCCGGAGACGAAGCGCTTAGCTGCCGCGACATCTTCGACGCCGTCCTCACGCCGACCGCGGACCTCGTCCTCTCCACCGCCGCCGTAGGTGTCTTCCGCCGCCAAGTTAGGGCGTGGGAGATTGAACTGTTCGACCTCTCTCTCCATCTCGTCTAGCAATTCATAAGCGGTAATTAAAACTTACTTTTTACTGCCTTTTTGATCCGTCAAATCCATCCATTTCTACTAAAAGTAGTTTCTTCACGTTCATATCTGGATCTATCCATATCTGCATCTCATATCATGCCATGTATATTCACTTATGCTTCACAACTAGTTAGATTCCTCACTTGTACTTATTCATGGATCTGTACAAGTCTGGAACTGACTCTCTTCAAATAAGTGAATGTCTTCGCACTATGAGGTCAATGTCTTCAAACTGATTTATCTTCAAAATCTGTTGAGAATGCATATGACCTCTTCCCCTTCCCTCGCACCGTAATGCTGTCACAAGTACGTGTTCGTGGGAAAATCCCTTGGTTCTCATAGTCTGCATTCATTTGCAGAGTTCTTGCAGCGTCACATCCACTCTCCTGAAGCCAGTTCCTGTCTGACCAGCAAGAGGAAGCCATCCACAGTCTTGAAGCCGTTCAGTCTGAATCCAATGGCCACTGAAAAGCCTATAAGGAAGGGCGGCAGGCAGCACCGTGGAGATACAGCTAAGGATCTACCTCCTGATCTATTCAAAATGTACAAGACAGATCCTGTGGATTCAAAGATACTGGGTCGAAGAATGGTTCAAGTACAGATTTGTGACTGCTGAATATGTTGAAAAGAATGCTATCAAGCGGCCATGGGGAGATATTTTGTACCGAAATCTACAGCCCAAGTCCAAGCCCGAAGCCATTGCTCAAGGCTTCTATCTGTGCATGGTCCGAGGGCCACAGCCAGATAACGCCAATCCATCATCTTTGTTATGGTATCATGACGACAATCTCTTCAAGCGCAACTATCAATTTGCAAAAGAATCAGCTATGAAGAACAAGAAGGACCTTGGACTCAATTTCAACCCTGGTCCGTCTGCTCCAAGGGCTGATGGCACCCGTGATGCTAATCCCAATGAAATTGGCCCCTTCTACAACCTCGATGGCCTTCTCACTCACATAGCTGTACAGGGGGGCACTGTGGAGCACTCAGCTGATGACGCAGATTCTGACGAAGCGCCAGCTCCACCAAAGCCGCATAAGAAGAAGAAGACAAAGGCTACGAAGCCCTCTGTCCCACCAAAAGTTTTGCGTGTGAAACCATTGGCAACTACACCTCCTGAACCCAGTGTGCAATCTGAAGATCTTTCTCGTGTCTCCAAGAAGACGGAGAAGCCCATGAAGAAACCCATGAAGATTTCTGGGCATGAACTGACTCCCGTTGTCGTTCTCAGGAACGAGGAAATCACCATTGATCTGTCAAGTGACAAAGACTTTGGTGATGAAGCCCTTGAGATGCTGCTCAAGAGCAAGCAAGAGGCGGAGATCTTCAACGATCTGCCCCTCTTTGATGTGGACATACTAAACAATTTCTTTGATGAATGGTTTCACAACCCGAGCGTCAGCATTGATGATCTTCAGCTTCCTGTGGACATCAGCGTCACCTTCCATGGAGCCATTGCAAATGAAGTGGCCCTGGCTCAGAAAATCGTCGAGTTGAAAAACAAGATTGATTATGAGAAGGCACGGTTCATGAAGAACATGGCAAAGCTCAACGTGGCTGATGTTCAAAGCTTCAAGAAGATGTTGCATGAGCTCAAGGAATAGTTTCACAAGAAGCGTGAAGAAGCTAAAGGCTCAAGAGAGTGCATGAAGTACTTTGCGCAGAAATGCGTTCAAGCTCACAATGAGGCTGAGAAGCGCAAGGCTTTTGGGCACCCTGTCATTGACCCCAAGATGGCTGCCAAACAAAAGAAGAAGCCTGCTGCTGTCCGAACTGAAGCACCAAGGCAGGAAGAACCTCGTATTGTCTTCCCTGCCAGCATGACAGGCTCGAAGACTAAGGTCCCCTCAGCAGCTTCAGAACAAAAGAAGACAAGGGCAGCTGAAGCCGAAGCCAAGAAGCGCAAGCACAAGGATGCTTCTGATGATGCACCATCAAAGAAGAAATTGAAGAAGTCTTCAAAGAAAGAGCGTGCTGCGGCCTCTGAGCCCCTTGTGGTTGAGCCCATTTCTGTTGCCCGTTTGGCCTCCACCAACCAAGAACGTCAACTTGTGATCCACGAGCCTGCTTTCACAGAGGCACCTGAAGATGAAGATGTTCCAGCTGTTGACCCCATCACAGCTGAAGACATTGGTCGTGAAGACAATGTTGAAGATGATAAAGTCCTTCCTCAACTTGAGCATCAACTGGTATCATCGCCTGTTCTTATAAACAACGAACGCACCAGCATTGGTCGTTCTTTGACGCCAATTGCTCAGGATGATTCGTGGGCAGACCGCCCTCAAGAAGACACCCCCATTCATGAAGACATACCCAGAACTCCAACACCTCAAGTCACCACTCTGGTGCTTGACGATGATAGCTACGTGGTACAGACCACTCCGTCTCCATAGGCGTCGCCCGCTTTCCGCAGGCTTCGTAAAGGCCCCGGGCCACAGGTCACCATGTCGAGCATTCCAGAAGGGGAAGTGCAACACAACTCAGCAACACGTCAAGTGTTTCCTGAAGCCACCCCAACTGTGAATGTCTCCGAGTCTGAAGCCAAAGCTACTGAAGACATTCCGGCTGCATCAGCCGATGAAGAAACTGAAGAAGAAAGAAGAGAAGAAAGAGTTGCCACACCACCTACCACTGATCAAGTTGTTCTCGAGGAGAATGAGTCTGTGCCCAACCCTCCTGTTGTTGAAGAAATGGATTTGAAACTACTGAGGCGGCCACAAACACTGATGCCGAAGCCAATGAAACTGTCATGGCTGAAGACCATGTGGCGCCTGACAACAATGTGGCACTTGAAGATAATATGGAATCTGAAGCCAATGTGCTGCCTGAAGCTCAAGTTCAACCTGAAGCCACTGTGCAAGCTGAAGCCACCGTTTCATCTCCCAAGCCTCACACAATTGAACAGGCCTTTGATCATGGACAACTGGTCACTGTGAAATGGCCCGTCATGGTGCCTCCCACTGCTCCCGGACCTCAATATGACTATAATGTGGAGCAGAGGCCACAAGTTCAGAAGCCAAAGTCAAGGCTGCCAAGGCTTCCAGGGACTGTACATTGCCTGGATCATTCAGCGTCAATAGCTTCAGGGCACACAATACCTTCTTTGACAGTGCCAAGAATTCAGGCTTCTTCTGGAGCTATCAGCAGCGCAACTACTACTCATGCATCCTATACAATCAAGAGCGAATCTTTCCCCACATGCGCCTTGATTGTGAAGCTATTGCCGGGCTGCCCTGTCTTGAAGAAGCCCTTGATTGCTTCAGGGAGGTTGGTCTTCTACCCTTTGTCACTGACAAGGAGCACTGGAATGAAGAACTGCTGCTGCAATTCTATGCCACACTTCATATTCACGGCTACAACAGGGATCTGAAGACATGTGTTCTTGAGTGGATGACATGAGATGTGCATCATGAAGCCAAAGCTCAAGACATCATTGAGCTTACTTTCCTGCCCACTCCAGGCGACTTCTATGAGCCTGGTTGTCAGTGTCATCGCGATGAACTGCATAGTATCTTTTAGCGGCCTGAACCAAATATGAGTTAGATGCTCAGCATGATGAAGCCATTGCCCCAAGATGCTGAATATCCCAAGGAATTCTTCGTCAAGGACCTCGAGTACTTGCCCCACACAGTCTATCACATTCTGAGGCATACTCTATGGCCAATCAAGGGATATACTGCTGAAGCCAAACTTGAAGGAGCCATGAAGACTTTGGTGTTTTACATCATCAATGGCATTACTACCTCTTGAGCACTGCGTTGGATTTCCTTGAAGAAGAAAGGGTGATGCAGCAGAGTAGAGTAAGTATTTCCCTCAGTTTTTGAGAACCAAGGTATCAATCCAGTAGGAGGCTACACGCAAGTCCCTCGTACCTACACAAAACAAATAGCTCCACGCAACCAACGTGATTAGGGGTTGTCAATCCCTTCACGGTCACTTACGAGAGTGAGATCTGATAGAGATGATAGATAATATTTTTGGTATTTTTTGTATAAAGATGCAAAGTAAAATAAAAGGCAAAGTAAAAAAAGCAAAGCAATAATAAAGTGATGGAAGATTGATATGATGAGAATAGACCCGGGGGCCATAGATTTCACTAGTGGCTTCTCTCAAGAGCATAAGTATTCTACGGTGGGTGAACAAATTACTATTGAGCAATTGACAGAATTGAGCATAGTTATGAGAATATCTAGGTATGATCATGTATATAGGCATCACGTCCGAGACAAGTAGACCGACTCCTGCCTGCATCTACTACTATTACTCCACTCACCGACCGCTATCCAGCATGCATCTAGAGTATTAAGTTCAAGAAAACAGAGTAACGCCTTAAGCAAGATGACATGATGTAGAGGGATAAATTCATGCAATATGATAAAAAACCCATCTTGTTATCCTCGATGGCAACAATACAATACGTGCCTTGCTGCCCCTACTGTCACCGGGAAAGGACACCTCAAGATTGAACCCAAAGCTAAGCACTTCTCCTATTGCAAGAAGAACCAATCTAGTAGGCCAAACCAAACTGATAATTCAAAGATACTTGCAAAGATAACCAATCATACATAAAAGAATTTAGAGAAGATTCAAATATTGTTCATAGATAATCTTGATCATAAACCCACAATTCATCGATCTCAACAAACACACCGCAAAAAGAAGATTACATTGAATAGATCTCCACGAGAGAGGGGGAGAACATTGTATTGAGATCCAAAAAGAGAGAAGAAGCCATCTAGCTACTAACTATGGACCCGAAGGTCTAAGGTAAACTACTCACACTTCATCGGAGGGGCTATGGTGATGATGTAGAAGCCCTCCGTGGTGGATTCCCCTTCCGGCGGAGCTCCGGAACAGGCCCCAAGATGGGATCTCGTGGGTACAGAAGGTTGTGGCGGTGTAATTAGGTTTTTGGCTCCGTATCTGATCGTTTGGGGGTACGTAGGTATATATAGGAGGAAGGAGTACGTCGGTGGAGCAAAGGGGGGCCCACGAGGCAGGGGGCGCGCCCTCCACCCTCGTGGCCGCCTCCTTTCTTTCTTGATGGAGGGTCCAAGTCTCCTGGATCATATTCGGTGAGAAAATCACATTCCCGAAGGTTTCATTCCATTTGGACTCCGTTTGATATTCCGTTTCTTTGAAACACTGAAATAGGCAAAAAACAACAAATCTGGGCTGGGCCTCCGGTTAATAGGTTAGTCCAAAAGTAATATAAAAGTGGAAAATAAAGCCCAATATGGTCCAAAATAGTAGATAATATAGCATGGAGCAATCAAAAATTATAGATACGTTGGAGACGTATCAGGCATCAGATTCAACACCTAGGATTTCTTCATCAGACAACTTGCTGCATCTGGGATTGATCTGTTTGGACCGAAGTTTTATGCTCCATGGGTGATGCGCCTGATCAAGCTTCACTCTACTATTTTTTTAAGGAAGGACAATAGGAAAGGCTCCTACTATATTTTCATATATATATATGAACAGGGTGTTACAAGTGCTTTACATTTTACAGGTGGGTATCAGCCTGCCCAGACAGATTGGGTCAGGGAGATATGGGGTGGGGGTGTTACCACTACTGCAACTCAGAAATAAAAGAAGAAATGAAAGCATGGTGACCCCCTAGTCCTATGTTGGAGGAGGTCAAAATCGTCCTTAAATCTTTTCAGCCACCCACTGATGGTTGGAGCAATCCTCCTAAAATGTTTATTGTTTCTTTCCTTCCAAAGACTCCAAGCAGCCACCAAAAAGATTTCAAAGAAGAGTGGGCTCCCCCAAGAGTTTTTAGCCTGTTGAAGCAGTTGGAGATGGCAGGTGAAGGAGGGCCAGCTAATACCAAGTTTTTGCCAGCAAGATTGACTGAAGGGGCAAGTGAAGATCATATGGTCCATCGTTTCCTCGTCGTGGTTGCCACAAAGCAGACAACTGTGGTCATCTCCTATATTGTAGTGTCGACGTTTGAGCATGTCACGTGTGTTCAATCTGTCGTTCATGAGAAGCCAGCCAAAAACTTTGATCCTCATGATGCAACGAGAGTGCCATAGAAGAAAGAAAGCTGGATGGGCGTTGGCGTCTCGAAAAAAGAATATGCAGTAGTCGGCTGGTTGATAAACAGATTTCCCCCAGGTATAGTGCCAGACATCGTTGACCGATGCGGATGGGTGCATGTGCGTGGAAATCCGTTGAATGTCTCGTACCTCGTCCAGGGCTTGAGGAGAGAGCGGTAGATGAAAGGCTTCTGACAATGCCGTGCTCTCCAAGAAATCTTTGCCGGTCTCGTCCTCATGCATGGCAAAGGAGAACGCGTGGGGATGCGAGTTTTCCATAACGTCCACCGCCCAAAGATCTTTCCAAACTAGAGCAGTTGTGCCCGAAACCACCCGGACTTGTGTGATCCCTCGAAAGATAGGGGTGAGCTTTAGGATGTCCCACCACCAGAACGAGCCAACTGGATTCGTGGCATGAGGGACTTTGTTGGCATAGTATGTGTTCCAAATAATATGCACCCAAGGGACGTCGAGCTTGTTGTAAAACTTGTGTAAAAATTTCATGAGCAGAGCATCATTTTGCACCTTAATGTTGATAACACCCAGGCCACCATGCTTTTTGGGTTTGCAAACCATGTCCCATGCGGCAAGGGAGTTGCACTTATCCCCTTGCTCCGTCTTTTTGGTCCAGAGACATCTCCTTCTGATTTTATCGAGCATCTCAATCAGTTTGGGTGAGAACTTGAGTGTGCACATGGAGTAACTGAGGAGGGATGTGACAGTAGCATTAAGCCAAGAGAGTTTGCCACCGTAGGACATCATCGCAATCGTGGAGGTGAGGCGTCGTTCAGCACTGCACACTAGAGGCATTAGATCTAGTACGGTCGGTTTAGTTGTGCCGAGAGGAAGTCCAAGGTAAGTGAACAACATGGACCCAATTGAACATCCAAAAAGGTTTTCAAATGCCAGGGCGGTTTCCTCCGACAGATTGATTGGGTCAGCGTAGATTTGTGGAAGTTAATCCGGAGGCCGATGGAGGAGGCATAGTCCACAAGGATTCCTTTGATGACCGCAACTTGCTGAGGGCATGCAGGCATAGCCAGTATCGTGTCGTCGGCATATTGGATTACTGGATAGTCCATTTGACCAGCGCAAGGGAAGGGCAGCTGAATTTTTCCTTGCCTAAATGCGTCATTGATAGCTGCTTGGAGGAGATCAGCTGCAATCACGAAGATCAATGTAGACAGCGGGTCCCCCTGCCGTACACCGGTGCGGCAATGAAATTGGCGGCCGAGCACACCATTCAATAGAACCGATGAACGCCCGGTCGAGAAGATGCATTTGATCCTAGAGAGCCACTTATCATTGAAACCCAAGTGTTTCATAATGTTCAGCATGGGAGCATGCTCAATTGTATCGAAGGCTTTGGCGAAGTCCAGTTTCAGCAAGATAATTTCCTTCTTCGATGCATGGCATTGGTGTATATATTGGAAGGCCCAAGCAAGGCAGTCCTGTATCGTTCTCCCTTTTATAAAGCCATACTGGTTCTTGTGGATAATCTTTAGAATTACTCGTTGCAGGCGGTTGGCAAGCAGCTTAGTGATCATCTTAATGCAGCAGTTGAGGAGTGTGATCGGGCGGTAGTCATTGACAGTTTCAGGTGAGATGGACTTTGGAATTAATGTTATCAGACCATCATTTATGCTAGTGAGATCCAAGTCCCCTTGATGGAAAGCCTCACAAAGGTTGTAAAAGTCATGTTTGAAAATAGGCCAGCATGCTTTAAGAAATGCTCCACTAAAACCATCGGGGCCGGGTGCTCGATCAGCCGACATTTCTTTAACAACCGCATCAATATCTTTGTGGGTAAATGGCTTAGTTAGCTGGTCAAGATCATCATGGCGCTGCAGAACGTTAGGTAAGTTAAATTTCATTTCTGCAGGTCGTTAAGTACTCAGGCGATCAGTGTAAGTTTGGAACAGGAGCGCTTCTTTCCCCTCGTGAGTGTCAATGAGGGAGCCATCCTCTTTTCTGAAACTTGCGATGTTGTTGCGACGATACCTTTCAATGGCAACATCCTGAAAATTTTGGTATTCTCATCTCCGAACTTGATCCACCTAATTGTGCAGCGCTTCTTCTAGTACTGGTTTTGGTATTTAAGGAGGTGCAACAAATGTTTCTTGATGATATTCCGGAAGTTTGTCTCTGGGATTGTTAGGGCTCTGTTATTTTCAAGTTCATCAAGATGCGCTAGGGTCTCGTTGCAATTAGCAATGGCTACTGAGAGTCGAGAGAGGTTTTGCTCCAGAGTTTTAGGGCGTGGCGCGGAGCTTTGAATTTACGACATAGAATGATCGCAATGTTGTGGGCTCTAACTGGTCTGTTCCAAACCTCTTGGACAAGATTCATGAAGCCAGGGTGCAAAATCCAAAAGGGCTCAAAGCGAAACACCTTGCTACGAGGAATTCATGTTTGGATGGAGATAATGCAGGGTACATGATCGGAGACAGGCTTACCAAGAGGCTTGACCAGGGTATTGGGGTACACGTTGGTCCAATGCAGCGAGGTAAAGAACCAGTCGAGCTGTTCAAGTAGTGGATCTTGTTGCATATTGCTCCATGTATATGATCGGCCTTTGATAGGTAATTCAACAAGGCTTTTGTTGGGAATATACCCTGCGGTATAAACCGCCGGATGTATGACCCGGCTGGAGTTTGGCGATTCACTGGCGACTTGCTTGGACCTGGCGGTTTACGATTCATTGGTAATCCGGCAGGCGGGTCAGAGGAGCGACAAGACCCGGTGGCCCAACGGGCGGTTCATGAAAGGTCGGCTCATATTATGGTGGGCCGGTTTAAGATGAAGATATAATGAATATTCTCCTATAAAAAAAACAAGACTAGGACTCCAGTTGTAATAGAGTAATTCTAATCCAACTAGGACTAGTCATGTGAACCGCCCCTTCAACATATATAAGGAGGGGCAGGGCTCCCCAAGAGGGACAAGCAATAATCTCTAAGGCTAGACACAACTAGGAGAGCCGGTTTACGGCGACTCCCTCATGAGTATAATGAGACCTAGCCACAAACAACATGTAGGGTTATTACTGGATGATGTTTCCCGGGGCCCGAAGCTGTCTAAACCCTTGTCTTTGTGATGATCCGCCCCGCGTCTCTCGTCCCGATCAACCCCTTTCAAGCTATCACATAGATACGCTGGCCTCACGACTAAGTCCTGACACTAAGGACATCTGCCGTGACAAATCCACGACAGTTGGCGCCCATCGTGGGGCCCGCGCATGGTGGTGTTGAGTTCTTAGAAGAATCTTAACTAGGGTTTCGAGAAGTTTGTAAAATTTTCGGATGAAGAAAGACTCAATTTTGAAGGATCTGCATCGTATCCGTGGCAAGCAGCTGGAGCGACATATGCGAGATTTGATCTAAGAAAGATTACGGTTGTGTGGAGCGAGCCTGCTGCGATCGGACGATCCGTCAGATCCGGATCAATTTTCATGAGCCACCAAGACCAACAGCAATTATTTTTTCAGATCCGCCGAGTTACCGCCGCCGCGTACGTACATCAAGACGAAGTTGATTTGCTACAAAATCATCTGAGACCAAATCGATTTTCTTTGGTCAACTCTGATTGCTGCAAGGAATCTACTAGAAGATTAATTCAAGGGCTATGGAAGGAAAAGCGGCTACATGGGATCCGATCAGAGGCAAACCATCAGCTTAAGCATTGCAAACCTTGGCCAATACGGATCCGCTAGTCACGACCCGGACACGGATGGTCCACGGGCTCGGTCTTCTACTGCGACTCGCATTGTTGAACCACCGGGCTCCGTCGTCGCCAGCTCGAACCTATAAAACCGGTCTTACGGCGCCTCAAGTTGCCGGCACCCCGAGCAGCGACCACGGGCTTCCCCTACAGCGCTTCAACGGAGAAGTGCCGTGGACCGCCGCCGTGTTCACCTCTGCACCTTCCGCAGCAGCCGACTGCAGCTGCCTTGTCCATCGTTGGAAAGAAAGAGGAAAAGAAAGAGACAGAATAACAGCCATGTACTCGCATGCATGAGACATCCACTAGCGACGCGGCCCCCACAAACCATTGACTTTCCAAAGCATAGCACGTGAAAAGTACTACCACAGGTTGCCATTTCAAATAACGTGAGGCTATACTGGTCCATCATCACTAGTATTCGTACTCTTCTGGACCTCTCCAGTCTGCGTATGGATCATCTGTCGAATGGACATGATATACAATTACACACAGATCATCTACCGTCCAGATCATCAGGATAATTTTCACTACAAAGGTGATTTATACGGCGGGTACGGAGTGCACGTAAGCAACAGGGGCGGAGCCAGGATTTCACCATGGGGGGGGGCGAGGAACACATTGAAGCACACATGAGACATAACACAAAAATATTTCAAGTCTTGAATATTGTATCGATATCAAACATGTAATAGTATAAGCTTTACAATAAAAAGACTACATTTCTACTAGTTTGAATGCAGATCTACGCCCCCCAGCCGGTCGATCAAACAAATCAATAATCTCATTAACATTGAACTTTGCAGCTATTTCCTTCCCAATGTATACAACCATGTAAGGTCGAAGAAAATTGTCACCCATTTTACTTCGGAGACGTGTCTTGATAATCTTCATTGCTGAAAAAGCTCTCTCCGCAGTTGCAGTTGACACCGGGAGAGTGATGACCAAGCGCAATAATCTATCAACCATTGGATACACAGAGGCTTTACCTGTTTTATGCAATGCAACGGTCAAATCAGCCAGTGATGACGAAGAATTCAGCTCTGGATGGTTGCAAACATCTAACTGATAGTGTGGAAGTTGTGACTCCAGGCGAGCCTGCTCTTGACTAGAAAAATCCGCTGGATAGAATTTGTCCACAAGCATGCAAATCTTTGATATGTCAAACGAGTCATGCCTTGGATCCAAGGATGCACAGAGTGTCATTAGCTCTGTTGTCTGAACGCTAAAACGGTCATTTAGCTCAACCAGTTGTTGATCTATCGCCACATTGAACACATCTGCTTTGTAGTGGTGAAGCACCGTGATGTTATTATGTTTATTCCGAGACTTAGTCACATGAACATACCTGTAAATTACAAATACAGTATATGTGTTAGAGTAAAGCATATGTGATCAATATTATTCTATTATACAGTAGAGGAAAGGGAGTAAGGGACATACTTGCGACTCATATCGGGGATCTCAACTTCATGCTTCACACAAAAGGTCTTAACCTCCTCTATGAGAGGTTCCCATCCTTCCTCTCTTAGATCAGCGAGGAGCACCTTAGTGTTAGAGAGTGTATCTAATGCATTCAAAATGTCCATAGATTTCTTCTGGAGTGTTTGGCACAAGACATCTGTGATTTTCATAATCCTCTCCACGAGGTGCAAAATGAACACAAAATCAAAAGAAACAATTATCCTTAGGGCGCCTCCAGCATCTCCACGGGAATATTGTGTCACCGAACGATCATTCGCTATACTTCGTAGGACTGTAATTGTGGCACCAAACATCTTCCTCAAGCTCCGAATTGACTTGAAGTGCAAACTCCATCTAGTGTCTGCTGGTCTCTGTAAAGAACCTATCTGGTTTGCCCCTTTTCCCGTATCAAGATCCCCCAGTTCAATTTCACGTGCAATTTCGGTGGCTTGATTTGCTAGTAACTCATCATTGCGTTTAGGTGAAGCACTAACAACATTTATGACAAAATTGGCATGTTGAAAAAAATTATGCACTTCATGTACCTCTCGTGATGCTGCAACAAGGGCCAATTGAAGCTGATGCGCCATACAATGAATGTAATATGCATAAGGGCACGCCTTCAGAATTAAAGCCTTCAATCCGTTCCACTCCCCTCGCATATTACTGGCCCCGTCATAGGCCTGACCTCTGATATCTTCCACATTTAAATTGTTATCTGCTAGAACAGTGCAAATTGTCTCCTTGAGAGTCAATGCAAGAGTGTCATTCACATGAATGACATCAACAAAACGCTCCTGTATGAACCCTTCAGTGTCAGGAAACCGGAGGACCAACGCCATTTGCTCTTTCTTGGATTCATCGCGAGCTTCGTCAACCATTATACAAAATTTGCTATCACCAATTTCTTCTCTAATTGTTCTTTGCACCTTTCGAGAAAGTATAGCAAGAATTTCCTCTTGAACCTGATGAGATGTGTACTTTGCATTTCCAGGAGCATTTTCCAAGACAACATCTTTCACCTCCTTGTTATAAGAAGCCAAAAGTTTTACCAGTTCTAGGAAATTACCCCGGTTAATGGATCCCGGAGATTCATCATGCCCTCTAAAAGCACAAGCCTGGAATGTTAACCACCTGCATCATGTCATATAATTGTTTTGTTAGGATACTACAAGATATACTATTTTAATTATTGTAACATAAGATGGAAGAAAAATATTGCTTACCGGATGGAATCAATTGTAACTTTGAGCCTTAGCCTTGCATCTAAAATCGTTTTTGCGGTTGCTTTCCCATACACCTTATCAATATGAGTCATGCTGTTTTTGAAATTATCATAACAACGAACTGAGAAGTTATGGGCTGAACCAGCATCTTTACCCATATGAGTTAAAAAAGCACACTCTTTCCCATTATTCACCTTCTTCCAACTCAAGCCATTCAAAATCCTTGAACCAACTGTACTGGAAACACCGACGATGTTTTGGTGGATCATCATTATATGGATACTCTCTCATGTATGGCATGTATCGGCCTTCAGAAATATAGAATTGGCGTGCTTCATTTTGCTTATCAAGAGGGAGTTCCCAAATCTGTTTGCGCTTTCCAGGGTCTCGCTCGAATGGTGTGCTTCCGATTCTTTGTTGTTCTAGAACTTCTACTTCTACAGATGCCTCAATATTTTGCTTGGGGGGTGGCATATCAACTGAACTGAGATTGGGGACACTGTTATCAGTGGGTTGCTCTGTGACATCGACCTCCACGGTTGCATTTGCATTTTCAACTGTAGAGTTTGAAGCAATTGGCTTGAAAAAATTACTTATCGGTGGTGTCTTCTTCTTCCTCATGACCTATGTAGTTCTTATATAAGTACAAAGCAGATATGTAATCTGGAATTGGTGTGACAAGTGCCAAAATATACTAAGTCACTAACCACTAAGTAGTAAGTACTAACAGTTGATCAATTGATTTATTGAATCAAACTGACGAGTAGTATGAACCTGACAATAATACCTCCTTCTCTGATCACGGGACAGGATCAGTTAGGAATTCGGTGTGGGCTTGTGGCGATTCCGTGCGGCTGCCTGTACTGGATTGATGCGCGGTCAGCGGCAGCTTCGCGAATCAGCAATCGACGACGGGCGAAACACGGCGGCGCGACGCCCGGCGGCCGGCGTCAATGAAGCCCTAGCGCCAGCGGCTAGCGGCGCGTCGCGGACGAAAGAGTCCAGGTCTCCAGGAAGCTAGTCGCGTGCGTGTCGTTCATCGTTGATCGATTGAGATGTGGATGCTACCAGCGTATACACGTCGTATGCAGGCTGCAGCCTCGGCCCTTGGCCCTTCTTGCGTTTTGGGCTTGACATGAGTTTAGCCCATGCACTAATGGCCTGATGGCCGGATAATTATGCCTAAACTATTAGTACTAGTCCCCGCTGGAGTTCGTTGGGGGGGGGGGGGGGGGGGGGCCCCCCCCCCCCCCCCCCCCTCAACACACTGGACTGACTCGTTGTCCGTGTCCACGGCCGGCTCACCCGTGTCCGTGACGTTTTTTCAACACGGCTGCCGACTCACTCGTCCGCACCGGTTTACAACGCCGCGGCCAACTCGTCCGTCCAACAAAAAAAATACCAGGTGCTATCCTTTCTATGTATTTTATCAGCACATATTAAATCATTTAAGAACAATTACTCTGGTCTGTGATATTTTTTCCAGGACCGATATTTCTTACAAAAAGGTGTTGCAGAAGGGGCGTGGGCAAGTATTATTTTTTGCACTAGCGCTCATCCTGCGCAGGTTGCCACCCCCGCTATATCAACACATGCGATTGATTTATTGTCCGCCCCCACGGCCGATTCTCCCGCACGCACCGGCTTACAATGCCGCGGCCGATTCATCTATCGGTGCCGCCTCTGATACGGTGGACGTCTTTACCATCCGTCTCTCGCGATCCGGTCTAAATCAACACACCGGGCCGCACCTGTTTGCCTAAGCTGTTTACTGAGTATAAAGTCAGTCACTGCTTGGGTAGCCCAGTTTTCTTCCAATAACTCTGGAGAAAATTATCATATACTATCAACCGCCGTCTGCACTGGGTGGCCCAATGGGCAGACGCACAAGTCGACGCACAAGACGCACAAGTGGCCCAAATAGCCAGTTGGAAGGAACCATTGGCCGAGTTGCTGACACGGCTCATACGGGATCATTTATAACCCGCCACAATCACCTCAACCTTCTGTGGATTCACATCGTGCTATCAACACCAATGATATACAAGTTATGCCAGTTTATATCACGGTCAAGTATGGAGTCTCAAACCAACTCCTCGAATCACCTTTGAGACTCGGGGGCTACGATGACATGACTTAGCAAATCTTGCCAGTTTCAACAAATTTAAAAACCCCAGGACGATGGAGGGAAAGATAACCCGGTCCCGGAGGCTACTGTTATATTGATGAAAATTTAAAGGCCGTCAGAAAATTTCCCGCTTAGAAAGTATATGACAGTTACAAAATCCCGGCTCAATGAAGAAGTTCCGGGTCATCAGAAAGAATTCCGGTTTAAAATCCGGCTCAAGGGAAGTCAATCTCACTGAAACTCTCAAATATCTGGTTTACAATCCGGTTCAAGGGAAATCTATTCTCCCACAAAGCTCCGAAGCTCTCAAATCCAGTTTAAAAATGTCCGGTTCAAAAAGGAATTAACTTTTCGCAAGTTCGAGTTTAAAGGCCGTCAGAAAATTTCCGGCTGAAAATGAAGATTCCGGTTTAAAATCCGGTTCAAGGGAAAGATGTCTCCCACAAAGCTTTGAAGCTCTCAATATCCGGTTCAAAATCCCGGTTCAAGAAGAATTTATCTCTTGCAAAAAGTTAAAGGTTGCCGAAGAGGACCTGCTGCCATGATGCGCGGTTCAAACATGGGTATCCTGCCTTATTGGTTTATCATATTATTGATCACTTGGGGGCTTGGTCGTATTCGAACCATAGCTACACCTCTTGATCGGCTCAAGGCCAAAAGAAAATTACTTAGGGGCCAAAGAGAGTGTTGCAAAAGCACAACTCAAACATAGGCACCCACTGAGCACAACTCAAAATATTGCTTGGGGATTCTTTGCTATCGCTTTGAACAAATAATCTACACTTGTAATAGGCTACCAAGCCACGGCTTGGAAGCCTGGTGTATACACCTAAAACCCTGGGTTAGCCTGCCTTTTTAAGTAGGTCACTCCGTCCAGGTAAACCTGGTATGACCTGCCGAACTTCGACAAGTCAATCTCATAAGACCCTGAACTTGTCAAAGTTAAAACGACGATTGGTTAAGGATTGAGGACCATCTTAAAAGGCTTTGTGAAATGGTTTAACTCAGTGGCCTGGCAGCCCATGAAAAGCCTCGAATTTGGGGCCTGGCAGCCCGTGAAAAGCCTCGACTACAAGTTTTTCATATGCTTTTGTTTGCCAAGTTTTTCTCTTTTGATGACATTTATCATGTTTTGATAAACCGGCGTTCATTAACCCGGCTCGGCTTTCAACTACAATTTGTCAGTACATGATCAATTATAATCCGGCGTTTCTTAACCCGGTCTGGTTTCGACTATAAGTCGCCAGTATTATATATGGTTAATCCGGTGTTTATCACAACTCGATACAGTTTTATCATAAACCGGCACACTATGGAAGGAGTTATCAGTACTCAAGATTTGGGTTATCACCCTTACTACAAAAATTTGGTAAACCAACGATGTGATTCAATGTCACAGGTATGATATATTTCATATTTGATTATTCTTAAGTGCAGCCTTGGTTATAAACCCGGGTTATATGTTGGGCATTATGACCCGTCTGGCGGTAAACCACCAGGACACTTTAAACTTGTTGTATGCAAAAACAGGTTGAATAAAGCATGATTATAAATCACCGGCGTTTATTAACCCGACCTGGTTTTCGACTATAAGTCGCCAGTATGATGATAAATTATCCAGTGTTTATTAACCCAGACTGGCTTGGGATTATAAGTCACCAGTATATATTTGGATTGCACCACTGGAATCACGCGCTCATAAATCATTGGATTATATTATTCAAATCTTCAAATAGCCAACATGGCTGGATTTTATTATGGTTATCACTAACCAGTGTTATGATTAAGGTTTTCAAAGTCGCTTTGGCGCAATGGCTATTATATTATCAATGGATATGATTTATTCTACAATTGAAGGAATAGTCCCGAGTCGCTGTAGGCTTACAACCCGGCAGGGGGGGCTACATTATTCACGTTGAGATTTCACCAAACATGCAAGTCTCATGTTGCTGCAAGCATGCACCATGACACTTGGGGGCTAATGCAAAGTCATTTTTTGCTCACCTTACTGAAGACCCGACTCATCACATTGTAATGAGCCGACCCTTGGGGGCTACCAATTGCTCCTGTCAACAATTCAAGGCAATTACAAAGTCCCAAGTTGCTGCAAGCATGACAACCCGACACTTGGGGGCTACATAATATGGAATATTCAGTTGTGATTAATGACTGTGATGAACAATCTGGATTTCTTCAAGGTTGCAACATTTATATTGAAACAAGTCTTAAGCTATCACTATGTTCTCCTCTTAAGACTTGGGGGCTACAGGTAATATGCATATAAAGGAGGAACATCTTCATAACCCGGGATCATCAGTTTTTATAAAGGGCAAATCAGGAAGATTAATTGTGTGACCCGGCGTTGGCAACAATCATAACCCGGCGTCTATAAACGGTCATGACCCGGGATCATTAGTTTTTGTAACCCGGCAATTTTGGCAATGATAAACCGACAAGTTCTACATTTTCAATCCGGCTGATATCAGTTGAATATTTGAAGACCAATATTTTTGTCAAATCAGTGCATTGAAGGCTGATTCAAATGGATTCTTTATTTACAAAATATCTTCTGCAAGCAAATTGATTATGAAGCTGGTCTATTGACTCGGATTTTCTAGAAGAAGGAAATAACAAGGACTTAAGGATGATCATATGCCAGCTTACAAGAATATTTAACCTGGAGCGCAACCTGTCAAATTCGTTCTTGTGTTTATGTTGCAGGATCAGTTTAACATGGATAAATCCAAATTAAACTGGGGGCTAATGTCAGGGATATACCCCGCGGTATAAACCGCCGAATGTATGACCCGGCTGGAGTTTGGCGATTTACTGGCGACCCGCTTGGACCTGGCGGTTTACGATTCATTAGTAATCCGGCAGGCGGGTTAGAGGAGCGACAAGACCCGGTGGCCCAACGGGCGGTTCATGAAAGGCCGGCTCATGTTATGGTGGGCCGGTTTAAGAGGAAGACATAAGGAATATTCTCCTACAAAGGAAGCAAGACTAAGACTCCACTTGTAATAGAGTAATCCTAATCCAACTAGGACTAGTTATGTGAACCGCTCCTTCAACATATATAAGGAGGGGCAGGGCTCCCCAAGAGGAACAAGCAATAATCTCTAAGGCTAGACACAACTAGGAGAGCCGGTTTACGGCGACTCCCTCATGAGCATAATGAGACCTGGCCCCAAACGGCATGTAGGGTTGTTACCGGATGATGTTTCGCGGGGCCCGAAGATGTCAAAACCCTTGTTTTGTGTGATGATCCGCCCCGCGTATCTCGTCCCGATCAACCCCTCTCAAGCTACCACATAGATGTGCTGGCCTCACGACTAAGTCCTGACACTAAGGACATCTGCCGTGACAAATCCACGATAGCTTTGCTTACGGATAATGTCATTGAAAGTACACATGTCATTCGAACACCCCCCGGCTTGTTTCGATTGTCAGGCGCACGAATGTAATTGAAATCGCCAACTAGAAGCCAATCTTGTGAGCTAAGTATATCCAGATTATAAAGCCAATTGGTAAATGTAAGACGCGCATCACCCGAGCAGGGGCCATATACATTAACCAGCGTCCAAGTATGAGAGGACAAAGTGCTAGTGAAGTTAATGACCAATGCAAAATCAGACGAGAACACCACATCACCAGTAAACATAGAGCTTTTCCATATAGTAATTAAGCCCCCCGAAGCTCCTTGAGATGGAACATATGCAAACTGATCAAATTGTCTAGGGCAACATGATTTAATAAAGGATAACTCAAAAGAGGTTTTCTTTGTCTCTCCGATGCAAGCTACCGAACAACCACTGGATCTAATGGCGTTATTAAGAGCTAGCTGCTTATCATCAGAATTGATGCCACGGATATTCCAACAGAGCACTTCCCAGCTACGCAAAAGGGGCATGGAGAACAAATGGACTATGCCCTAGAGGGGCCGTCCTCACCAGGCAGATCATCAGTAACCAAAGTACCTGAGTGAGTGGTCGAAGCAGTAGGTGGTGCAGGAGCCGCAGTAAGGAGTTCTTCAGTCAGTTCAGCCGTAGGAACAACACATCTGCCAAGGAGATTCACTCTACTGTTGACTATCAGCCCTCAGCGCGCAACCATCTTGTCTTTCTGCATGAGGTTGATCTGTTCGTCGAAACCATCTATCCAGAGCCTGCCAAGGAGCTGCTATATCTTCACAATGTTGATCATCAAAGCTTCACGCAGCCCATAGAAGGCATTCATGTTCCAAATGCTGCTACCCCTGCTTATCCTCTGGCTGGCAATATGTGTGTGCCCCATCGTGCAAACACCGAAGCCACTGATAGTACAGTTGCCCAAAGGCCTCAGAAGTGTTCTCGTGTTCTCAATGACCGAGAGCTTCTTGTTGCCTTACATCAGAAGCAGGATAAGCATCACATCAGAAACTTGTCCACCAAGAACTCATTCGTTGCCCATGAAGCCTGTCGATGGTCTTGGAAGAGTCTCACACTCCTATGCCCTGAAGAAGATCTTCGCGAAGATGGCTTCACAGAGGGCTTCAAATTTGATTCCAGACCTCCCCAGAATGCAAGCTGGCGTCGGACTCCTTCCATAGAAGACTCTGAGTATTCATCTTCGGCTGCAACTGGCTTCACCAACCATGGCTTCACTACATCTCGACACTGCACCAGGCCCTTCTGCACCACCGAACTCCAATGACGACCCTGCACCTTCATCTACTCCTGATGGGAACGAGTAGATACTCTATTCTTCAAACCTTTTTGGTCCTTACTGACAAAAGGGGGAGAAGCGTATGAGTTGATAGTCTTCAAGCGGGTCCTTATGGGTGGTTGCACTATTTTTTTGCCAAGTGTTTATAACTCTCGTCTTTGATACATTTGGTTCTTTGGGGTTGTAACACTTAAACTCGATGGTCGTCTACTACTTTTTCTGATACTCTTTGATGCGATGATAAATTCCACATGAAGTCATTTTGCAGACGTCCATTTTTCATTATGCATGTCATTATCTTCGTTATATCTTTATATGCATGATGAATTGTCTTCATAAGTGAAGAGGATCTCCACAAAGTAAAACCCGCCATGTGCATTTGCATTCAAAGGCAAACTACTTATATGCACATCTTCAGGGGGAGCCTTTTACTACTTATGAAGACAATGCCTTAATTCTCAAACTTTCACATACTTTTATCCCCTTTGAAAACTTCAACCAGTTTGTCATCAATCACCAAAAAGGGGGAGATTGTAAGTGCATCTAGTGCCACCCCTAGTTGGTTTTGGAGTATTGACGATAAACTTGGTTGAGGGACTAATGTGTTTGTGAGAATTGCAGGATAACACAGGTAGAAGTCTCTCATTGATTCGGTTTACCTATCAGAGATGACTCCTAAAAATGTGTGAAGACATTGAAGATAATGGTGTTCTGTGAAGATATTCACATTGAAGACTATGACATGAAAAGACATTGCATGAAGACTATGGAGTGCGAAGACATAGTTGTTTCGTAGTTTCCTTTTCTTCTTTGTTGAGTCATAGGAACCACCACACTGTTAAGTGGGGTCCAAGTGAACAAAGTCAGAGTGACTGATGTGATGCTCAACCAAATCCTATGTCTTCGAGCGAAGACAATGAGAGCAAATCTTATCCAGAGCTGGATAAGTCAGCTTAACTTGTAGCCCAAGTCAAGCTGCCGCATGTGTTTGAAATCTGACCGTTGGACACGTGTCAGTTCCTTAGTGACCCAGGGTCATTTCAGACAAATCAGGTCGGGTTGCCTCGTGGCTATAAATAGCCCACCCCCCTACACCATAAATTGGTGGCTGCTCAGAGTTAGTGCACGACTTTTGTCATTTGAGAGCAACCCACCTCCGAAGCATTTGAGAGAGAAATCCTTGCGAGGACAAAGCCCTAAACACCCAGAGCCAAAGAGTGTTAGGCATCACTGAAGTCTTTTTGTCTGCGTGACCTGAAGACTTGTTACACTTGAGAACTGTGAATCCTCCAGCCGGTTAGGCGTCGCGTTCTGAGCATCCAAGAGTCATTGTGGATTGCCGGTGAACGAAGTCTGTCAAGATTTGGAAGTCTACCTTGAAAACTTACCAGAGTGATTGGGCGAGGACTATGTGTCCTTAGCTCAAGGGGAATAAGGTGAAGACGCGGTCTTCTGAGTTGAATCTCAGCCTCCCTAACCAGACGTACAGTTGTCACAGCAACTGGAACTGGTCCAACAAATCCTTGTCCTCACCAAGCAACTGGTTCTATCCTTTACCTCTCTTTACTTACAGTTTGTCTTCGTGAAGTCATTGCCTGCTTGCATGATCTGATTGACTTCATTGTGTGAAGACTGTTGTTGTTTGGCTTCATACTATCTTCCATCCTGATCCATACTACCTAGCTGCTAATAGTTTTCGTGCTTTCACTTCATTGCTTACTTGACTATGGCTTGTCTAGTGTAGTCTACCTTCTGCTGTATATCAATGGGTTCATTTTTACTGTTTGTCTTCAAAGCCCCCGTGTTGTGAAGACTTTCATAAAAATCGCCTATTCACCCCCCGTCTAGTCGATAACTAGCACTTTCAGTGAAAAAAATTTGGTTGTGAAAAAACTTTAAAAGAGAGCACTATCTCGATTGTCTTTTTCCATCGAGGTATTTGAATGTCCAAACAGCGCAAAAATTTGCACGTAACATGGGCACCTGAGCATCCTTCATGCCAAAAATGCAGTTTTTTAACTATTATTTTTAACTTACTATTCATTGGGTGTAGCCCGGACGCAGATGCGCATTACCGTGGAACTATAGCCTACTCGCGCTTTCTCGACCGTTCGACCCTAGAGGAACTAAAGCTAGCTCGTTTTGAAGAACCGACATCAAAGTGTATGGAACATGCTTCATCGTTTTGCCCCCCATCTCCACCTGCATCACAACAGCAACAATGTCGTGCGTCGATCGGATAACCCTACCGTCCAGAAGTGATCGTGCCAACCTGTTATTCGGATACAGTAGCCATGTGACCCTTCCAGGGCTATGGCGGATGGAGTTGATGTGAGTGCCAGCCGGGCTGAATCACGATTTATGTGTAAAATGCCTTGTCCCGAACCCCGAGTCACTTCCATTTTCAAGTACAAGTCTTTGTGTCACCGGCCTTCATGTCTACGACTCCAAGGTTTTTGATATTTTACGGTGGACTGTTTGGATGATACAGCCACACTGATGAAAAAAGTCATATGAATGTCCTCAAAAAGATTTCGAACGCACAACATCCTTCAACTTAAGACCCTTACGGAAAGATCTTTTGTTGTCATACATGTCGACCCCAGGAACACTTACCTCCTTGACAATGAGCATGGGGATTAACTTCCTAAATCTTGGAACATCTACATGAAAAAGAACTATGCCTGACTGAGCGAATCTTCTCTCGGAAAGGGATGTAACCTTGTTACAGTCCTTGCTTCTAGGGATATTGATACAAAGATCGAGTATGGTTCGTGCGTTGTTTTTGTTTTCTACCATGACAAATCAATTGATTTTTCGCAGGTCAAGGATCGAACAAATTTACTTAGTTCTACATTGTTGTGATATTGTTCTATGAAAGTGAATCGGCTGTACCTAAGGGTTATATATATGTTTACTTAGGGATAGACTATTGTTTTTTATTGCACGAGAGGGATATACTATTGTTATTACTAAAGTTTGTACTCATTTTGCTGAAATGTTTTTTTAATCAAAATATGCACTTCTAATGATTTAACTTGCTAAATATATTCATATACCTGAACTAGACATAAATATGTACACTTTTCAGATTGAAAGTGACTGCAAGCAGACAAAGACAAGCAAAGCCCAATCCACGGGAGTCGGAATCCGGAATGGGACTAACGGTAACAATGGATGTGGAGACGGACAAGTTTGCACGAAAATTTTATATGCCAACAAGGGAGCTTTACCCAGATGTCCTAATGGTTCGTGTGTCGAGCCCAATTAGTCGTTGGTTTCCCTTTTTTTTTACCTCTTTTTATTTGTTCCTACTTATTATTTTTCTTCCAGTTCCTGCTTTTAAATTTATTCTTTTAATATTTTATTATGCCAACATTTGATTTTTTTCATTGGATATAAGATCAGTTCATTTTTGATACACATGAACATAAAAAAACATTGACAAGGAGATTACTATATCTCACAATTTAAAACGAACTTCTTTCTACATGAACGTTCTTTTTCAAATAGATGATACATTGTTCTTCAAATACATGATCATTTCTTCCCATATTCAGGAACATTTTTTTGGTGCACGTGTATTTGCAACACATAAATACGACCTATTTTAAAATTTTCTATAAAATCATTCAAAAATTAAATCTAAATTTCAAAATTTGAAAAAAACCCAGGAAAACAAACATTTTAAACTCCATTTTTCAATTAAATTGATGTATTTTACTTTCCCTTTGGTCTTTACATTTTAAAATATTTAATGAACATACATCGACATATATACAAACAATGTTTTGATCTATGATTTTTCTAAAAGGATTCATACTCGTTTTTATACCTGAATTTATCATTTATTGTTATTGGAACTTAATTTTAAGGTGCGCAGAACATTTTATTTCACACATATGAACATGTCTATGTATGTATGTTAACAATATATGTGAGAGTGATATAAAACACGAGTGTTCAACTTCCTACACGCCTAACTAAAAGTGATATTTCACTTAAGGTGAGAAACTCCATACTAAGAAACTTTCATTAAGCAAGGTTAAAATCTAAGACATTATTGGACATTTGGGGTTTTGAGGTTGGTCAAATTGAAGCAACCAAGCGGCTTATGCGGGACGTCATATGATAGACACCTTATGGTACACATTATTGCCACATAAGGTCCAAGTCTGTGCGAAAATAACAAACAAAGTAAGAGGGCAACGATTAAATTAGGAAGCAAATGAATGGTTTGAAAGTGCCCCATCAACCGGGGGGGGGGGGGGGGGGGGGGCAACTGCCTAGCTCCCAGAAATCCTCAAATCCGGCTTCTCGATCTCACCTCCAGCTTCCCGACGAAAATAGTGGATCAGAAAAACCGTTCGGCAATAACCTAGATTCTGGCCTGTTAGGGAGCGAAGGTAGTTGCTGCGTTCTATTCTTCCCTGGACGAAGCGTTTTCTTTCACTTTGTGATGGCAGCTCACCGTAAATAACTCGAACTCCAGCTTCTGCGATTTCTGGGATCCACGAAACACCCGCTCCCAGTTTTTGTACTATGACCCGCCTTAGATCTGGGAAGCTAGCTTCTGGGAGCTGACCTGTTCGGCCCAGCTGCGCTCGCTGATTCAGAGAAGCCAGGAGCTGATATATTAAGCTAAACTATCAGTCCTCCAATACCAACGTCGCCCTCTAGTACGAGTGCGGGTACGAGCACGTGCCGTCTTACAAATCTGAACTATTAAAGTTTTTTAGTGTTAAATAGGGAAATAAAATTGAAGATAGTTTTAAATATGGAATTCTTTCTTCTATTAGGTGCTGGTTTGGTTTGGTACGTTTTTATACATGAATTTATTTGTTTAGTGTTATTGGAACTTATTTTAATGTGCACTGGCATTTTATTTCACACATATGAACATGTCTAATGTATGTATGTGAACATTTTTTAATTTTTCTCTCAAAATGAACGACTTTTTAAAACATGAATTCGTGGTGTTAACATAGGACCAATTTATTGATGCACGATGATAAAATTATTCCACACATAATCACGTATGAACATATATGTGTATGTACGTGAGCATTTCTTTTTCATTTTTTATTTCCACCAATTTTCTGGAATGATTTTTACAACATTTTTTACAAACATATAAAATATTTTAGCCCCTGAAATAAGGGTGCATCTATACATATGCATGTGCTTGCCTTGCCTCAAGGGGGGTGTTTAATCGGCCAACCCAATTGTCTTGTGTTCCTTAGTTTTGTTCATTTTTTATTTTTCTTTTTATTTTGAAATAGTATAAATATATACATTTTGAAAATTAATTTACTTAAATTTATAAAAAATCACCTCACATTAAGAAATGCTCATCACATGTAAGGATTTATTAGCGCAATTTTAAAGAATGTTCATTCCATTAAAAAACATGGCATTCAGAAAATGTTAACATGTTTAAAATTTGTCATTGCATTTTTTATAAACTTTCATGAAATTATAAAACATGTTCATGTAATTTGTAGAAATGTTCAGAGCATTCAAAAAAGTGTTCATGACATTTGAAAAAGGTTCATGCATTTAAAATTATGTTTCATGATAGGTTTAAACAAGTCATGAAATGTTAAAATTTGTTTGTGCAATTTGAGAAAAATGTTCATAACATATAAAAAACGTTCTTGCCACTTATAAAAAAGTTGTAACACTTAAGAGATGTTTGCACTTTTAAAAATAATGTTCATGTAATTTTTGAAAAACGTTCGATGTGTACTTCAAAATGTTAACTGTATATTTAAAAAATGTTAACCATGCTTACAAATGTTTAACACAATTCAGAAAAATATTTACCAGGGATTTTTAGAAATGAAAATGTTCAACGTCTACGTGAAAATGTTCATAATAAGGCAATGAAAGGAGAAAAGGAAGATCATTCGTGGTTGTATTGCACTTTGATGATTTGAAAGTGTGAATAGTAAAGGATTAAGTGGAGCCTCACATTATTTTGGCATGATGACATGCTTGTAGACACACTTCCAGTAGATGAACGCTACATTAATGTTGTTATTTGAAAGAAAAATAATGGGGCTCTTTGGTGCCTCACTTGTGCGTATGGAGAACCTAGAGCGGAGAATAGGTACCTAGTGTTATCAATGACAGAAATGTTGAGAGCGCAGTCGGCTTTTCAAACACACCGAGACCTAAACATCAAATGAATACCTTTCGTGATGTTTTAATGGATTTTGAATTGGTTGATCTGGGATTCTCGGGGCTGCCCTATACATATGATAAAAGAGCGCAGGAACTGTGCATGTTCAGGTGAGACTAGACGTGTAGTTGCCACTAACGATTGGAGGAACCATTTTCCCGTCACATCAGTGCAATGCATGGTATCAGGTTTTGATCATATTACTATACTAGGGAAGGGTGCAGTTGACGTTCTCTTGAGTAGACGCTCAAGTTGCAGACAATACTAATACATGTGGGAGACGGAACATGCATTGCCCAAAATTATTAAAGATGCTTTGGAATATCTAGGTTCAATGCATAATCTGGGAGATGTGAAGTTGGCACTTTGCAAAAAACTACGACTTCTATTTTCATTTGAGTAAATCTAAGTCTTGAAATGTCACCGAGGAAGCAGAAAAATCTTGCACCAGATTAAAGGAACTTGTGGATATGAACACGGACATACAAAAAATAAGAGTTGTAACTGACGGAATGAATGGTATGTTTTATACATAAGAAATGATGTGGATACAAAGGTTTCTCTGAAACAGGGGGAGCTGAACACTAAGTATTTCATAGTAGGGAAGTCTGGAGGGCACACAAGCATATAATTAAAAACTTATCTGATGACGATGGCAGTATGCCTTCTGATGAGTCTGTTATGGTGCAAATGCACACTTCTTGTTTTCAGGAATTCTTCTTGTCATACCCAAGATTAAATATTATAATATTATAGACCTCTCTGAACCCCAAGTTGATGGGAACATGAATAATAAAGCATGCTTTGATCTTACTGATAAAGAATATCTGATGCTCCCTTTTAGATAGGACCTTCAAAGGCCACAGATCCGGATAGCTTTCTGGCTAGGTTCTTCAAGTGGAAGTTTAGTATTGTCAAGAACAACATTATTTTAGCAGTAAAGGGGTTTTTTGGACAGAGGTAATGCCAATGATACATCAATTGTTCTAAATCCGAAGGTTCCAAATACGAGTAAGCTTGCTCATTTTAGGCCAATAATCTTATGTAATGTTGTTTATAAAGTTGTTTGTCTAGTGAATAGACTTATGCCTATCTTGGATGGTAATTTCTATGGATTAGAGTGATTTTGTACCAGGAAGGGTGATAACAGGCAATGGTTTAGTGGCTTTCTAATGAATTCATCACATCAAGCAGGAGAAATATCCCACCAAGAGTTTTTCCTCTTGGATTCATTTGCACTGTCACATGGTTTATGAAAAGGTGATCCATCATCACCCATTCTTGTTCTTATTTGTCGCTAAAGGACTTTATATTCTACTTAAGAAAGGTGTTGACTTAGCTAGCTAGTATTTCTCCACTCAAAGTTACTCATCGAGCTTCTGGTATTTCACACCTTTTTTGTGTGTGTATGATTTCCTATTGTTCTTCAAAGGCATACAACGTGAGGGCTATGATAGAGGCATATGCTATGGCAATATGACAGTGCATAAACACTACAAACTGTTCTCTTCTTTTTCATGAAGCTTCTCCTGCTAATGTACAAAAGAAAGTCCGGGCGGTTGATGTGGTCACTTCAAGCTTTAAACAAAAGTACCTCGGTCTAGTGGCGCCTAATGGTTGTATAAATAGTGGCAAATTCCAGACTTAGCAGGCCAAGTTAATGAACCGTATCTTGTCCGGGCGGTTGATGTGGTCACTTCAAGCTTTAAACAAAAGTACCTCGGTCTACCGGCCCCTAATGGTTGCATAAATAGTGACAAATTCCAAACTTAGCATGCCAAGTTAATGAACCGTATCTTGCAACGGGGAGATGGTCGTCGTGCTCAGTATAGTAATGTAGTGCCAATTAAATCAGCCGCTCAAGCACTACCAATGTATTTTATGGGAGTGTCTTCAAGATGCCATTCTTGGTGTGTGACGATGTAGTAAGTTGGTACATAGTTTTTCGTTGGGATCATGACACGTTAAAAACAAAACTCACTGGAAATCTTGTGAAGCAATGTTGAACCAAAAAGACCATGGAGGAATCACTTTTCAAGATTTTAGGCTTTTTAATCAAGCCCTATTAGCTCGGCAAGCCTGGAGTATGTTGACTAAGCATGACAGTTTATGCTCTCGAGTTCTCAAGGCACATTACTATCCAAATGGGCGCTAGGGAGATATTATATTTGTTGGGAACACAACCTCTTCTTGGGAAGCCATTAGCAATGTGCGTAGCATCTGTATGTGGAGGGAGAATTGGATAAATCGTGATCTTGTTTAACAATTGATCACATCTCATGGAAGATTTCGTATTCAATGAGTTTTAGGTTTATTGGGTGGCATGGACGCCTAAGAAATCTAGAGTGTTCAGTGTTAGTGATGCTTATAATGTTGCCTTGGTTGAATCTGATGAAGTAGATTCTGTGACTAGTGGGCGTCATGGGATACTATTTGGAAGAGCCCGGTATTGGCAAAAGTTAGGCTCTTTGATTGCAAAATTATAATGAATTCTCTACCAAAGTGGTGTACTGAGAAGAAAATAAACCTTGAAACAAACATGTGTTAGCTTTGTGGAAATCAATGGCTGAAATCTGAAGCCTACCACGTGTGGAGGATATAAAAATATTGGGTCAAAGTTGTTATTGCGTGCCACTAGTGAGCTCCTGGAAACAAAACGTATGATGTTCCTCATTCTTTTGTGGAGATGCTGGCACGTTCGGCACGAGAATGTGATAATATCCCTCCTGCCATTGAAATATCTCCATGATGCATATACAGCTACCTTAGCTCGCTCATGATGATTGAGCAGCACGTGGAGATGATGTGCTGAAAGGAAAGGGGTGTTATCATATGTGTCATTCATGGCCAGTGGCGGAGCCAGAAAAATCGGACAAGGGGGGCGGAGTATTGTTAAAGCTTGTTGGGGTGGGCCAATCCATCAAAAAACACCATTTTAGCAGGAAAAATCACTGTTACTATTCATGTTAGGCCTAAATCTGTGATGTTAGGGGGGGGGGGGGGGGGGGGGGCAGGGCCCTGGCTGGCACCCCTGTCTCTGCCACTGTTCATGGCCAGTGCAAAAGAGCTTAACAATACCCCAGTTGTAAGTATGCAAGTTTCATGGAAGCCGCCTCTTGTTGGCTGGTAAATCGATGATTACTTGCTAGTGTTTGGATGGTTCTAAGGGACCACATGGGCATCTTTAGCTCCTATCGGTACATATACATTTTCTCAACTCCGCTTGAATCAGAGATAGCGGCATGCGTAGAAGGTATATCTCCGCTTTGCAATAGTGCACCACTCCGGGTTATATTGAAGTGGATTGTTTGGTATCAGTCAACATGATGAACAATACAGATAAGGATAGATTAGCGTATTCGGCTATGATTCAGGAGGTCAAATCTTTGATGCTCACTAGTGAATCTTGTACTACTCATACTAGTAGGTGTCAGAACAATGTAAGCCACTACTTGGCAACTTATGCTCTACTAGAAACGCACATATCGGTCTGGCTCCGTTCAGGTCAAGGGGATGTGGAGGATCTATGTAGAGCTGATTGTAATCATGGTTGATGAGTAATGCAAAATTCTATTTGCAACTATACATGTATATGTGTATGCACACTTTGTTTCCAGATTTTTTGCCATGTGAAAAGAAGTTTTCGAGAACAACAAATAGAGGGCTACCTAGAGCCTACCCATCAAATGACTTTTTTTTTGCATATTGGTTACCCTATCTGAGTATGATATCCAGCACATAGAACGATTCTTCACTAAAGGAGAACATTCATTATGTCATGTTACCTAATTGATGATTATAAAGAGAGAACCCATTCGGTGCCTAGGCTCATTTGCAGCCCTGAAGATTTTTTTTGAAAACAAATACCAGAAAAAATAAAAAATTCCAAAAAAAAGTTGCATGGTAGATAGTTTGGTGTGTGAGGTCCGCTCCAAATTGCAGATTATTTGGATATCTTAGTAGCTCTCAAAAAACAAATTTGGGTTATGTAAAAAATACTATTCATATATTGGTCTGACTCAATTTATCTTTTTTACTGAGAGCTACTCAAATGTCCAAATAATTTTAAATTTGGAGTGCACCTCACGCACCAAATTATCTACCATGCAAAAAATTGGATTTCTTTGGAATTGTTTGTATTTTTTGTGATTTTTTTCTTGACAAGCTGCAGATGAGCGTGGGCTCAGAAATGGATATTAAGATTATAAATAAATAAAACGGTAGCTGCTAGCTTATTAGTTATTATCTTAGCATCTCCGCCTCCGATCCGGCGACCAGTTTCTGTGCTGAGAGGTGGGTCGAGGAGGATCATGGATCTTCATGTTCATGGGAAGTCTTGGTCTATTTTATTAGATTTTGATGTCCTTGTATCATTCATCTAGGAGGTGGAGGCGATGAAACAGTGGAATAAGTGCATTCGGTCATTCATATAAGAGCAGAGGTTTGATTTCTCCATATCGATTCATTGGATTGTGTACAGAAGTATCGACCGTGATGTTTTTTGCTTTCGCTCATGGAGGCGCCAATGGCCTTTATCAATAAGATATGCGACGATGCTTTTCTCCATCGATGTGGGGTTTGTTCTACTCGTCTGGCATTCACTTTCTCCATGCCGACGGTAGACGTGGTTTCGATCGTCATCGTTGGCATCAGTGGCGGAGCTACAGTAAACTAGTTGGGCTGGCGAAGATGGCCCAAGCTGAAGGAAACACATTTTCTCTCTCTTAGAAGGCCCAGTTTATTCCCTACTCTTTATAGATTTGGCCATGAGCTGGGCGGGCAATGACCCATTTGGCCTGGCTGTAGCTCCGCCACCGGCTGGCATCTCCTAGCAACATGGCGTGACTTCCCGACCACAATTACATCGGCCCTTAACTCTGACAATGTCGAGCAGGTGCGGCGTAGTGCTAGGATCACGACAGTCTCTTGGCGCTTGCGGGTCGGAGACAACGATGAACTCCCTCTTGATATATTTGTATTTTTTGTTTCATTGAAGGTGATCTTGTAAGGCTCAGTCTTGATCAATATATGTCTTTCGGTAAAAGAAAAAAATATAAGTATATTTAGGCAAAAATTAACTACTTATACACTCGTACGTACATCAAAAAATTATTCAAATGAAGAAGTGTATAATGAATGTACGTACGTGTCAATACAATCTTATCTTATTTCTGCGATTTGGCAGGACATTAATTTTGGTGATGAGACATTTAGACACCCTTAAAAACTATCTGGATTTTTGAATATTTCCCAAACAAGCTTCTTCCCCGCGCAACGCCACCAACGGCCCGATCCGCTCGCCCCTCCCCCCTGCCCTAGCCCTAGCCCCCATTCCTCCTTATAAATACGCCCACTCCTCCCAGCCGCAAACCACACCCGCAGCCTCATCTGCATCGCAATTCCCCATCTTCTTTCTCCTAGACAGATCTAAAGAAGAGCAGATCCATTCTCCATTCCTCTATCCAAAGCTCTAGCTAGATGATAAACCTGTCCCTCATCGGCTCGGAGTGCTACTCCGGCGCCGGCCACAGCACGCTCGAAGCCGACGACCCGTCGGACGGCCTGTTGACCGATGTCCCTGAACCGGACGCCGCGTGGTTAGAGGAGATGGCCGATTATTTGTTTGGAGGAGATGCTGCGCCGGTGGCGGTCGTGGCGGTGAATGACAGGGTGGAAGAGGGGGCTGCGGTGTCTGAGCCGGTGCCCGTGGAGGCTGCTAAGGAGGCCGCGGTGAACCTCCAGGGGAAGAAGAAGAGGACAACCAAGGGGACAGTCGCGGCGCGGGGGTCCAAGAGGCAGCGCTCGCCGTTGGGTCCTAATGAGACCACCAGCGGCGGCAGCAATCAAGGCGCGGGGAGCGACGCTATGTACGATCACCAGATGCCGCTTGCCACGGGGATGAAGGTTGCCGGCGGCGGAAGGCGGCGGAGGAAGAAGGAGGACCCCGGCAGCGTCTCGTGGGAGTGGGAGTGGGACAAGGAGGTGGGCCTCGCGAGCTACCCGGCGTTACAGTTCTGGCTCCTTTTCCACATGCTCCCCAGGACGTTCGACTCCCTGTGCAAGCTGCTCGCCCGCGTCGTCGGCAGGGATGAAACCAAGCGGCACCCGCGCGAACGCGAACCCGTCCCCGTGCGCAAGCGCGTCGCCGTCGCCGTCTGGCGCCTCGCCTCGGGGGAGTCGCTCCGCGAGATCGAGAAGCGCTTCGGCATCGCGCTCTGCACCTGCCAGAAGATCGTGCGCGAGGTCTGCTCAGCCATCAAGGACGTAATGTTCCATCAGGAGGTCGGCTGGCCGGACGCCGCCCGCATGGCGACGATCGCCGCCAAGTTCCAGGCCCTGTCGGGCATCCGGGGCATCGCCGGCGCCGTCTACACCACCCACGTCGCCATCATCGCACCCCACGAAAACCGCATGGGCTACCATAACAGCCACGCCACGGCGCGCAACAACGGCAGGGACTCCTACAGCGTCACTGTCCAGGCGTCCATGGACGCGGACGGGACCTTCACCAACGTGTTCGCCGGCCGCCCCGGCGGCGACTCCGACGAGGAAATCCTCCTCGGGTCGTCGCTGAACAAGGCCGACCGTGCTGGGGACATCCTTGCCCAGGGCATGCGCCTGGTCGGCGGCGCTAGCTACCCGCTCCTTGACTGGACGCTGGTGCCCTACTCCGGCGAGAACCTGACGACGGCGCAGCACAGCCTCAACGAGGGCGTCGCAGTGGTGCGCGACGTCGCCGTGAACGGGATTCGGAGGTTCAAGGCGCGCTGGGGCTGCCTCCAGATGCGCAGCGAGGTCAAGGTGGGAGACCTTGAAACGGAACTCTACGCGTGCGCTGTCCTCCACAACTTCTGCGAGCGCAGCGGCGACCCTCTCAACTTCGAGCTACTGCGGGGCTTGGAGCTCCACGATGACGAAGGCATGGTCGCCGATAACCCCGTGCACTCCACCGCCGCAGTGCAGGCGCGCGACACCCTCGCACAAGACATGATGGAACAGCTAGCTGGCTACTAGCCAGCCAGCTGGTGTGCCGCCGTGCGCGGAAGGAAGCCGACCAAGGGTTCATATCGGAAGAGCAAGCTATATATTGCGAATAAGTTTTCCTTGATCCAGTCCCCATTTTCAGACTCGTGCTTTCGTGGGAGCCAATTCATCATCATCAGTTTTGTCAATCATATTATATATCCAGCAAATTACAGTCTGCTTGTATTTCATTTTATTATCCGGCTAATGTACTATATATTGAGAGATCGCTCCTTCTCTACATGGTATCATATATATACTTTGTTGTTCTTTGGTTAGCATGAAATCCTCATCATGCAAGTACGATGATCTATGTGTGTACTAGTGTTGAAACCTTTGAATGGTTAATGGACAAGTAAGAAGCTTTAGACCCTGTTTGGTTCATAAGTCCTAAGACTTTTTTAATCTCAACTTATAAGTCCCAAGTCCCTAAAAAGTTCCTACCTGTTTGGTTTCCGGGACTTATAAGTCCCTATAAAATCATATTACAACTATAAGTCCCTATATCATAAGTCCCAAATGCCCATTTTAAGTCCCTATAAATCCCTCTTGTTTGGTTTAGATAGGACTTATAGGGACTTTTTTAAGTCCCTAAACCAATAAGTCCCTGAAAACAAACACCCTCTTAGAGCGAGCCTGCTGGTAATGCATGCATGGTGGGCTACCTTCCAATTTCTCAGTCCCCCTACAGGAAGCATAATTTCAACCAAGATTAATACCTACCATCTTCAAGCAAGGCCTGCATAACCTTGTATAAGTCTTAGATCATCACTCTATGAAATCTCGATGAGCTTAGGTTGCTAGCTGTGTGATATACACCTAGATTAATTATTTGTAACCATTCGTATATATGATCTCTGTGCATGCATTTGATAAATAAATAAAAATCATATGAAACGATCGACTCGTAAATAAGGAAGGAAACACATATGAATGTATGTTCATTACATTGACAACCATGCGAGGGTGAACCAGCTTCCAAAACATGTCAACAGTACTTACAAGCTTGGTTACTTTCCTAAATAATACCCCTTCCTATTTAATTTTCCACGTCAATTCTATCTAGTATTTGGTGTATTTCCTTCATACACTATTCCATGCCAATAGGACCCCCCCCCCCCCCCCCCATGATTCCAAAGGATTATTAATCACCCATCAGTAATTACTCCTCAAGTACATTCACACACAAAAAATACTCCTCAAATGAACGTTGTATCTTGTATATGGAAATTTCAGTTCCAAATTATCCTCAAATCAGTGCTTTGTTCACTGTCTGCAAAAACAAAACACCGAAGAAAAATGAATGGAGTGCACCCAACATCTCTTTTAGGGAAACTACTACAACCAAAATTAGTTGATGCTCATAGCTTGAATCAATTGCCCCGCATGTTAGAAAACATAAACCTTGATTTGATAGATATAGATATATCTGTATTTCTTTTCGGAAAGAGGGCAGTGTCCTTGGCCTATGCATCCAGTGATGCACACAACCATATCTTTATTGATTATTATATGATGTCAGACGAAGTCTAACATCCATGCCAAATGCTTACAAAAATAAAGAAAACCTGAGGCCATCCAAATTGGATCTACCTCACTACAGGATCTCCACAAACCCTACTACATCTGATCAAAAGATAATATACTACTCCTAGACAAAGCCTACAAGAAGAAATCATTGTACGTTTACCGATGTTGAAGACTTCAACCAAAAGTTGAACATGGGATTTTCATCCCCGAGGCCAAGCTTCGAGCCAACACCGTTAATAAGGGCATGCCACTCGTACGCCGATGATAACCCACAAGTATAGGGGATCAATTGTAGCCTCTTTCGATAAGTAAGAGTGTCGAACCCAACGAGGAGCTAAAGGTAGAACAAATATTCCCTCAAGTTCTATCGACCACCGATACAACTCTACGCACGCTTGACGTTTGCTTTACCGGAAACAAGTATGAAACTAGAAGTACTTTGTAGGAGTTTTTAGGTAAGCTTGCAAGAAAGTAAAGAGCACGTAAATAAAAGCTAGGGGCTGTTTAGATGAAGACACAACTAAATTAGTTTTAGTAGAGAGCTTTTGTCAACAAGAAGGTTATTTGTCCCTAGGCAATCGATAACTAGACTGGTAATCATTATTGCAATTTTATTTGAGGGAGAGGCATAAGCTAACATACTTTCTCTACTTGGATCACACTACTAGGAAAAGGCCTACTAATGACGCACCTAATTTGGCCATTAATGGCGCATTAGTGGTGCGCCATTAGTAGCACGCCATTAGTATATTTTACTAATGGCGTACCACAGATGCGCCATTAGTATCTGGTATACTAATGGCGCACCCTAGATGCGCCATTAGTATATACAACAATGCGCCATTAGTATGCCTCCCAGGGGGCCATGTATACCCAGGTGCTTTGGCATACTAATGGCGCACGAGAGCAAGATGCGCCATTAGTAACTTCGGCATACTAATGGCGCACTCTTTAATGATGCGCCATTAGTATCCTTTGGCATACTAATGGCGCACTATGATGTGATGCGCCATTAGTATGAATATTAGGTTTTTTTTATTTTTTTATTTTCTGTTTTTTGCACAGGTTACAAAATGTATAATTGGACAAAATATAGACAGCACACATCAACAACAGATTCATCGAATACAATAGAAGATTAGTCTCTGAATACAATTCATCATTTTAGTCTCCGAATACAAGTCATCATATTAGTCTCCGAATTGAAAAGACCGAACAAAGATAGTACATTATATTACAAGTCTCGAGACCGCGAGTTTGTCTTCACATTGCAAGTCGATATCGATCATCTAAACTACCATCACATAGAAGAGAGCTGCGGTCATCACGATGAG
Source organism: Triticum urartu (assembly GCF_003073215.2). Lineage (NCBI taxonomy): Eukaryota > Viridiplantae > Streptophyta > Magnoliopsida > Poales > Poaceae > Triticum > Triticum urartu. Next base: position 555,882,210 of record NC_053022.1, on the reverse strand, counting down.
CATCATCACGATGAAACTCGTCTTCATCCGGTTCCTCCAACGCTCCCTCCCCTCTCCCGCTAGATAGCGGGCGTATCTAGATTTGGCCTCGGCCCTAGTGGCGTACCCTTTGTAACTGTTACCGCTGAATCGGTGAACCTGTCTCCGACACTCCTCCCAGTCGTCGTAGACTCCGGGAACCTTACCCTTGTACACGACATACCACGGCATCGCTATGCAGTAGCCAAACGAAACGTTAGTACCAATTCACAGACAATACATAAGCAATATATAAGTATGCAACAAAACGATCGGAAGAGAAAAGGAAGACATTAATAGCATCGATTACATCTTAAGTTGAACGACTCTCGAAACCAAAGAGACATACTACAAGTTCATTAAAGTTTAATTACAACATGAGACTCAAGGGACCGGAGCGTGGATGAAGCCGCCGTCTATCGTGGGAGTCATGAAAGAACGGGCGTTGTCAGCCTACATTTGTAGGATTGTGTCGATGTCACTGTTGGACGGTTGATTTCTGAGGTAGAACTGCCCCGCGGTACGAAGGACATCTTGATGGATGATTTCCGCAAACTCCAACTGGATGCGAAAGAATTCTTGTCTGATGTCCGCGTCCTGGATTGCCGACACGCTCGCGGCCCAATCTTTGAGTCTACTCGGTAGCAGAAGTTGATGATGGTCCCGTACGATCGCCCGCATGTGATGGATGGCGTAGTAGGAACCCTTCTGACCGCCAGGCGGCTGCTTGACGCAGCAAAACGTCGTATTGTGGGAGAACACGTTCTTCCCGTACTTACGAATAGGCCTGGTGAAGGTGCCTCCAGATTTGACGTAGCCGGGGAGAACATCATCAAGAACCTTCTTGACATTTGTGTAGTCTACGTTCGACTGACGGTCCGGGTCGAAATACGTGGCCATGGAATATTTGGGGCTTAGGAGGATGAGCGTGCAACGTGTGTCACTGCAGAAAACACGGAATGTTAAAAGAAAAACAATCGAAATCTAAGAATTCATATGTTACGGGGCGGTTGAGGGGAGGACTTACTCGGGAAAGTAAGGCACGAGGAAGTTATCCTTATCTTGGTTTGCCAGAATGACGCCTTCGAGGTAAGAACTCGCGACTTGCCGGTCCCCAGCGCTGCCCAAGATCTTGGCACGCATGTAGAAGGGGTCGACTATCACGATGTCCGGGGTCTTGTCGCGAATGATCCGCATCTCCATACTCAGCGAAAATAGCCGAACGAAGGTGTAGTGCAGCGGATGAAGGTTCAACATAGCGTGGATGTCATCAAACCGCAGGACGATCGTACCCCCGATGGAGTTATCCACAAAGCCCTTGCCCTCTGGCACCTTGGCCGCGAAAACCGGGTATGCCACATCCTTCTCTCCGAGACGCCGCTTCTCCAAAGAAAGAACACTGTCATGCAGACTCCGCATAGCACCGGTTGCAGCATCGAGCATATTTCTCGGTAGCATCGGCCTACCCGCCACATGCACCCTCCTCGAGATATCCTCAGGTGAAGGTGGCCCGTCCTGAGCACGGATCGTACTCGGTGCCGGCTGGCCCGCACCCTTGTTAGTCTTTCTTTTGCGTGCCTTCTTCTTCTCCTGTAATGGGACCGAGTTCTGCTCACAGACCGCCTTCTTGAGTGTGTTGGGGCTGATCATATTTTGCACCTCGCCTATCTGAGGCTCGGTGAAGTCGGCAGCTGGAGGCGTCTCCTGAGAGCTGAACTGCAGACAACGCCTGTTGCAACTTGGCTTCTCCACGGTACCAGCTAGATCGCGCATGTCTTTTGTTGGGTTGGGTTCTTGAGAAGGAGGCCCCATGAAGTCGCCACCGTACCCATGATCGGCAAAGTACTGATCGACGTTGGCAAATGTATCATCGTCGTCGTCGTTCTGATCCTGTGCCATATGCATGTTTGGATCCAGTGGCATAGGGATGTCCGGCACCGTTGCGGCGGTCTTGCCATGGGGCCGACTTGGCGCCGGCACGACTGGCGGTGTTGTATTTGGGGTGGTGTCCCCCGCCCCCAAACGAATCTGGCTCTTCGGCCAAAGCAGGGGCCAGCTCAGGCAGGCACTGAGGGTCATCACGTCATCATCGTCGGCCCCGACGGGTCGAATCGGAGGTAACAACTCGTCGCAACCTGGCAGCACCCGAACCAGTTGAACCCTAAACAAGTTGGGTGGCATCTGGGTACCGTGGAACAAGGGGTTGTTCACGAAGTGCAGGAGAGTGCACGGAACGTCGGCGGCGCCCTGCGAAAACATGTAGGGCATCAGGGATGCCCAGTCAAAGGCAAGGAGATGAAGTCCTCGGCCGAGAGAGGCTTAATTAGTTACCATGATGATGGCGTCGAGCTCGGCTAATGTCGAGGCACCGCCAACGGCGGGCGTGCAGTTGACGGAGGGGCCGCTTGCTGCAGAGGTGCCGGCCGACGTACACCCGGGTGCATTAAGCTCCCGTGCCGGCGTCGGAGACACCAATGCCGCCTCCGCCGGAGACACCAATGGCCCCGCCATCGCGTTCTGCGAGTTGCTGGCCGTGAAGCTAGGAATCGGGGGCGGCCCCTATTGGCCACCCGCAATCCACGCACTAATCCCCTGGATCAAGGTAGGCACAATGGCGGTGATCGTCGCTCCGAGTTGTTGTTGCACTTGCTCTTGGACAATCTCCAGAATCCGCGCCACCTGTGCCCTGAGTTCTTGAACCTCGCGCGCCTGACTTTCCGAGCTGGTCTTTTTCTCCTTTCGCCCACCAGTGTTATAGTATGACGACCATTTTGTCGACAAGCCTTTGCCGGCCACACGACCAGCTGACGTCGGCTTACTGAGCTTATCCTTGTTCTTCATTACATTCAACGCCCTATTTAGAGTGGTGTCCCAAGGGTTGCTCTTAGTCGACCCCACGCTACTGCTTTCAGTCGCCTGTGGAAGGAATGTGAACCATTTAGAAATTTGGCTTCATTAATTAGAATGCAACCATATGGAGCTAATTACGCGGGGGTGTATTCCTTACCAGAACAAGCTCAAGCGCCCTGGTCTTCGGATCCGTGGTAAGCTCCTTTGTTTTCGGGTCCTTCTTGTACCGGGCCCTGACAAAGTTCCTGGTCTGCTTGTCACCGTATTTATCGAAGAGGGGCGGTAGGCCTTGCTTGGCACGGTCCGCCTCCTCCTTGTCCCATATAGGCTCCGCCACTCTGTAACCGCCGGGACCGAGTGTGTGTTCCCCTAAGTTCAGCTCCCGCATTTCTTTCCCCCACTTACTTGATTCGGAGCCTGCGGTGCTTGAGCAATTGATCTTGAAGTCGTTGTAGTCATCTTCGGTGATCGAAGGATTTTTCTCCTTGATCTTCTCATAACTCTCACCTTTCTCGATCATTCTCTTCACATTGCTTTTCCAAGTAGACAGGGCCGTGCTCATCTTCGTGAGGGCAGCATTGTTCACTTTATTCCCTTTGAGGCTTGTGTTTTGAAATTCAGCGGGGAACTTGTATCGTTCGTGCAGCTTCGTGAAGAGGAGGTTGCGCAAATTCCCTCGGTCAGGATGCCTGAGGTTCTCGGTGTTGATCGAGACAGTGCTCCAGAGAATGCACCCGAGCTGAAGCGAGTACCCCTTGACTATTCGTTCGGGCGCCGTTGGATTCCCGTTGGAGTCCACTTCAGTAACTTCCTCCTTGAGGGTGCGGAGCACGGTCGGGCGCCGGTCCTTCCGTTGCCTCTTCGGTTGGCTGCCATCTGTGCGTGCGCCGCCATCATCAGTGGTGGCATCCTCGGCGGCACCATCAGTGGTGGCATCAGTGGGGTCATCCTCGACGGTACCATCAGTGTTCTCAGGATCGGTGGGGAAGGCGGCGTCCTCATACAAGTGAGGTTGTTCCTCCATCTCCTGGGACAGCTCCCAGAATTTCTTGCCGCCCGAACCCCCGGCCTCATCGTTGTTGGCCATGTCAAGGAACAAGATCATGGTCTCATCATTTAGGGTTTGTCGACACCGAGGCATCCTAAAAGCTAAGCTTTTATCATTGAGGGTTTTTCGACGCCGAGGCACCCTAAAAGCCTAAGCTTTCATCATTTCGGTTTTTATCGACACCGAGGCACCCTAAAAGCCATGCATTAGTCACAAGTACGCCGGGGCACTTGATCCTACTTAATTAACTACTAAGATACCCCGGCCCATGCATTAGTCACAAGTACCCCATATGTCCTATTTTTAGCAAAGTCATGCTAAAATTCACGAAAAATTTCAGCATGACCTTTGCTGAAAATAGGACATATGGAGTACCCGAATTTGCCGGAACGGAAGTTAATCGACATTCCAGCAAACTCAAGGGCCTCTCGGGTGGACAAGGCAAAAAAGGACACGATGGTCGGAGACATGACCTTTGCCTAACAGTTCTGAACTCCTGCCAAAACTGAACACAACATATATATACCAAGCATCTTGCCAGCTAGTAGACCAGCTAGTAGACCATCATTTGTCAGGCCAAATTGAGGCCAAACAGAAAACCAATGTGGGCATGGCACAAAGTCCATGACCCGGAACAGGAGACATACCAAGCACTAAATGAGGACAGAAACAGAAAATAGTTAAACTGTTAGGCATTATGTGTCACAGGTACTGCTACAGTTTTAAATAAGAAGATAAAAAAGAAAGTTGATGTACAAAACCTCAAAACAATGCAAAGTGCTGTGGGCTAAAAAACAATTACAGTAGACTAAAAAACAGGAATCATTATCTTCTATATGAAGCTGAACTAGGCAGACTGAACTGATTTTGATTTTCAAGTTCCAAAGTACCATCAAAACCATTGGTTTACGTATCAAGGTTCAGTATGGACTTTTTACTTATGAAATGATTCCCCACCCCTAGCAAACAACTATCTTCAGACAACCTTCTAGCATCTGTCCATAAACCCAACAGGCACAATGTTGTGCCTGTTAACCACGTACTGATTTAATCCAACAGCAGTTCATACTATTTGCTAGTCTTAACTCCTAACTGAAAGTCTGAAACAGATTATCAAAAGTTTGGAACAATTACAGTAGGCTAGAAAATAGGAACCTATGTGAAGCTGAACTAGGCAGACTGAACTAATTTGGGTTTTCAAATTCCAAAGTCTTCCACTAGCAGCATATCGTATTAAAGCACAGTAGCATCAAAACGAATAGTTCCCATATCAAGGTTTAGTGTGGATTTTAAATCTGTCCATAATAGCATCAAAGAACTGATTTGATTCAACAACTTTTACTGAAAGTCTGAAACACATTAGGAAAAGTTTCAGACCACATAAACTGTTTTTCAGACTAGTAGTTTCGAATACCCAAACTTTTACTAAATTTGGAATTTGGAGGTCACCGACCTCTTCATCCCTTTTACTGTCAAAAGACTACTAATAGCACAAGTGACATGAAAATTCAGGAGTACGAGATCACAAAGGCCATGTCATGCTTGGCAATATTTGTTTACTGAAACTAAATGAACATTTTACTGGTAGTGTACCAATAGTGTAATCTAGGTATTGTACTGATATTTCTGTTTCTTTGAACATTTTACTGTCAATAAAAATGATGTACTGCTGCTTTCAGTTAATTCAAATTAGCTAAAACCTTTTACTGTCAAATAGTGCTAATGTTTACTCTATGAAATAAACTACTCCTCCTCTCTTCTCTTCTTCAGTTAATTAGGAATAGTTTTAGAGGTAACTAACTGAAACTATTTATCATGTTGACAACAGTAGCATGTGGACCTATCATGGTGATTTCATATCAAAATAGAGGAGTACTCCTGTTCATTTGGAGAACTCATACAACAATTGTTATGCATCAAACTTGGGATCAACAGCAGCAAGAATCAAGCCCAATACAGAGAGGAGAGGAGCAGCAGAAGTGGACAGCGCAGCGCTGACCTCGAGCTCTTGATTGGAGTGGGGGGAGGCGGCCGGCGAGGGATCTGTGGCTCCGGCGATGGTGGTGTGGACGGGGCGGCGTCCGGGCGGCGAGGTCGCGTCGGGGCGGGGGCGGGGCGGCGTCGGGGCGGCGGGGCAGCGTCGAGGCGGCGGGGCAGCGGCGTCGGGAGAGGAGAGGGGAAGGGGATCGAGGGCGAGGGCGAGGGAGAGAGAGGGGATAGGGAGGGGCCGGGGAGGGAATATGGATGGGGCACGGCACAATACTAATGGCGCACCACCCCTCGGTGCGCCATAAGTACATCCATACTAATGGCGCACCTCACCCTGGTGCGCCATTAGTATTTTTTTTCTTATAGCAATGGCACAATACTAATGGCGCACCACCCTTCGGTGCGCCATAAGTACATCCATACTAATGCCGCACCTCATCGTGGTGCGCCATAAGTAATATTTTTTTATAAGACAGTAATAATTTTTTTAAAAATATCATCAAACAGTAATGCTGGTGGAGCGGGGGAGGGTGCGCGGGGTGCGGGGGGTCGGCGGCGGCGGTTGAGTAGGGGAATCGAGGGTGCGGGGGGTCGGCGGCGGCGGCCGGTGGACCGGGGGGTGCTCGGCGGCGAGGGGGACCGGATCTGGCGAGGTGGGATAGCGATCGAGATGGAGGGGAATCGAGATCGAGTGTCCATGAAATTTAAAAATATTCATGATAGTTCAAAAAGTGCCCATGAAATACAATCGAGAAATGAAGGCTACGATTTAAATACAATCGATCTTAGCTAGCTATCTGTTCACAATCTTCTTGCCCTTCTTTTTCGCAAATGGAGTTCTTCTGTGGAACGGACGTCCTTTAGGTAGGGTGGTCCTGCTTCTTCTTGTGGTGTATGCTGCTACTTCATCATCGTCGTCATGTTCGATCCTCGGGTCGCCGTACTTGTCGAAGTCTTGTTCATTGGCCACTCCATCCATTCCGATGATCTTCCTTTTGCCTCTCCTCATGACAACATGACTGGGCTTTGACGGGTTGGTAATGAAGAAGCATTGGTCCACTTGGGAAGCCAGTACCCATGGCTCATTTTTCGCGGTGACGTTTGCGCCCGCGGTTTTGGATTTGGCTTCGGGTATAACCATGGTGGTGAAATACCGGTCTTCTTTTAGGACGCTCTTGGCCCATCTGACACGGAACATCGGGACCTTCTCTCCAGCGTAGCTCAGCTCCCAGATCTCCTCGATCCTTCCGTAGTATCTGTCCTTGTCGTTACCGGTGTAGGATTCCATCGTTACCCCGGAGTTCTGATAACCATCGCCCTTCATGTCCTTGGCCTCGGTGTAGAATGTGTAGCCGTTGATATCGTACGCCTCATAGGTCATCAGGTTGTGCTCGGCGCCCTGTGACAAGGCGAATATGAGTTGTTCTTCTGCGGAAGAATCCTCATGTAAAGGGTACGACAGAAGCTTCTGCTTGAACCAACGCGTGAAACATGAGTTGTGCTCTTTGAGTATATCTCCGTCCATCCTCTGTTGGCCTCGGTCATTGTACGTCTTCTTAATAAAGGTTTTGTGCTGTAGCACCCAAGGATCGACCACGTCTATGTGTTGTAGCGCGACTAGGTTTGCTCTTTCAAAGTGGGCGAGTCGACCCTCGAAGTCGACATGCATTTCGCGACGACCCTCACGGTGACCCCATCCAGCGAGCCTATCGAGGTGCCTGTTGACGGGCAGACCAACGGGGTTCTCGATGCCTAGATAATTCGTGCAGTAGGAGATGCACTCTTCGGTCAGAAAGCCCCTGGCTATGCTTCCCTCTGGACGTGACATGTTGCGAACGTATCCTTTGATGGCATCATTCATCCTTTCGAACGGCATCATGCTGTGCAGGAACGCCGGCCCGAGTTGGATGATATCGTCCACGATATGGACCAGCAGATGCACCATAACGTCGAAGAATGCGGGCGGGAAGTACATCTCAAGCTCGCATAGTATCACCACGATCTCTTCCTGTAGCCTTCTGAGTTGCCTCACGCCAACAGACTTCCGAGAGATGACGTCGAAAAAGTTGCATAGGCCAAATAGGGTTTCACAGACGTGCGCGTCCATGATCCCACAGATTGCAACTGGAAGTATCTGCTTCATCAGCACGTGACAGTCATGAGACTTCATCCCGCTGAACTTCAGCTTCGCTGGGTCTAGGCATCTGCTTATCTTCCCCGCGTAACCGTAAGGAAGTTTTACTCCTACGAGGCAGGTGAAAAACTGCTCGATCTCCTCCTGACTTAGAGTGAAGCACGCGGGAGGGTAGTCATTTCCGGTCTTCTTGGCCTTCTTGCCTTTGCGACGACTTTCCGTGTCCTGCTTCGCCTCATCATGATCATCATCATGATCATCATATATAGCGTGAAGCTCCTGCCTGATGCCCATTGATTTCAAGTCTGCCCTTGCTTTCGGCCCATCTTTGGTCCTCTCTGGCATGTTGAGCAGGGTACCAAGCAGACTCTCGCACAAGTTCTTCGTGATATGCATGACATCAAGGCTGTGAGGCACATGGTGGATCTTCCAGTACGGCAAGTCCCAGAAAACAGACCTCGTTTTCCATACCTTCAGCAGCGGCTCTGGCGCCTTTCGCTTCTTTCCCGGCTCTGGCGCCTTTTGCTTCTTTCCCGGCAGTGGGCAGTCTTTCCAATTTTTTAACAGCTCATCTATTTCCTCGCCGCTCCTCGTACGCGGGCGTCCTCGGGGTTCGGTTTCACCATCGAACAGATCCTTGCGTTTTCTCCACGGGTCATCGTCGCGAAGCCACCTTCGATGTGCCATGAACACGGTTTTCGAAGACCCGGGATCTCTATCTAGCTGGCGATACGTTGTGTCATCCATGCACCTGACGCATCCAGAAAATCCGTGGACCACCTGCCCCGCGACATATCCGTAACCGAGATAGTCGTGCACCGTCGTGAGCAGCGCGACTCCCATAGGGAAATATTCTTTTTCTGCGGCGTCCCACGTATTGGCTGGCGTTTTCCACAGTGCGTCAAGCTCCTCTTTCAGCAGCCCCAGATACAGATTGATGTCGTTCCCTGGTTGTTTCGGTCCTTCAATTAGCATACTCATGTGAATGTACTTCCTCTTCATGCACAACCAGGGGGGAAGGTTGTACATCCACACAAACATAGGCCAGGTGCTATGTGTGCTTCTCTGGCTGCCAAACGGATTGACTCCATCGGTGCTCGCGCCCAGCACGATGTTCCTTGGATCGTTCCCAAATTCTGGGTCTTCGAAGTTCAACGCTTGCCACTGGCTCGCATCCTTAGGGTGACTCAGCATCTTGTCTTTTTTATCTATCTCCGGATCATTTGCGTCATCTTCTCGCTTCTTCTCCTCCCTATCCGCGTGCCAACGCAGGAGCTTTGCTACCTTAGGGTCCACGAAATACCGCTGCAGACGAGGAGTGATCGGAAAGTACCACACCACTTTTCGAGGAGCTTTCTTCCTCTTCTTGTATCGAGTGACGCCGCACACCGGACATATGGTAGACTCCGCGTGCTCGTCCCGATAAATGATGCAATTGTTCATGCACACATGGTATTTCACGTGCGGTAAATCTAGAGGACACACGATTTTCTTCGCCTCCTCCAAACTGGTCGGGCACTTGTTCCCCTCGGGAAGACGTTCGTGCCAGAATGACATGTTCTCGTCGAAGCATGCGTCGGTTATTTTGTGTTTTACCTTCATCTCCAGAGCCATGAGCGTTACTTTCAGGCGGGTATCCTCGGGCCTGCATCCTTCATACAATGGAGTAACCGCGTCTAACTCAAGTTGATCCATCTTGGCTTTCTCTCGGGCGGCAGCTCTTGCGTTATCCGTCTACTTGAGAAGCAGCTCTTGAATATGAGGGTCCTGCACCCAGCCCATCGATGGTCCAGCGTCGTCTGCTCCGCTGGCATCATCATCTTCATGATCATGCTCGTCGACTGCTCCGGCATCTTCCTCATCATCATGTCCTGCATCTTCTACATGATGACTATGTACAGCATCACCGTCGTGATCATCTCCTGGGGATTCTTCGTCTTCTCGCCCGCCCGAGCCGCGGTGGTTGTCTTGCCGCCCTTCCTCATTTCTTGCCCGGCCCCCATGGACGACTTCGTAGTCATCTTCATCACCTTGACACCGATAGCCATCCATGAAACCACGCAAGAGCAGGTGGTCCCGCACCTGCCCGGATTCCGGGTCCGCAATAAGGCTCTTCAGCTTGCATCTTCGACACGGACATCTTATCTCCGTCTCGTTCTTTTGAAGCATCTCGGCCTTCGCGGACCTCAAAAACCTATTCACGATGCCTTCGGTCATCATGCGGACCATGGTCGCCTGCGGGGTAGAGCAAAACGATATTTTAGAACCAAGAAAAAATTTGGCATGACTTTCCCTAAAAATAGGACCAAAAAGAATGCTTAATGCCAAAATTCTCGCCGAAACGGAAATGAATCAACATTCCGGCAAAATATTGGCAACTATCGAATTTCAAATACCGGTACACCTCCAAACACAAACACATATGCAACACCACAAACATATGCAACACCACGAACATACATAGATCTAGCTAGGCCATAAAAAGTGCATGTGCACATTGTTGTAGGGAGAACAACATAAATATAGCTTCCCCCCTTACCTTACCTATCAAAACAAGGTAATTTAACCACTTAAATTGAATGAATCTATGGTGGAAATGAGGTGAAAAAGAGGAGGCACCCGAGACAAGGAGGAGGTGGAGAGAATGAAGTGGGGAGAAAGTGAGTGTGGGTAGGAGAGGCTGTCCAAAATATCTTGTTGCTGCCCACTTACTAATGGCGCACCAACTCTAAATGCGCCATTAGTAATCCAGGTTACTAATGGCACACCTCCGGGTGGTGCGCCATTAGTAGTTTCGCAAAAAAATACTAATGGCGCACTGTCCCACAGTGCGCCATTACTAGTTTAAACTAGTAATGGCGCACGGTGGAACAGTGCGCCATTAGTAGTTTTACAAAAAAGGGAATAAAAAATATAATAAAAAAACAATATTAGGGGCGCTCTTTCCGGCAGGTGCGCCATTACTAGTTACAACTAGTAATGGCGCACTGTGTCTGGATGCGCCATTAGTATGTTTGGACAGGCGCACTAGTTAAATTTTTTTGATACTAATGGCGCACCCGGGGCCAGGTGCGCCATTAGTAGTTTCAACTCTAATGGCGTATCAGAAGGTGGTGCGCCATTAGTATATACTAATGGCGCACCGCTTGTCTGGTGCGCCATTAGTGTCAATCGCATCTATAGCCCTTTTTCTAGTAGTCTCATATGCACTTATGATTGGAACTCTAGCAAGCATCCGCAACTACTAAACATTCATTAAGGTAAAACCCAACCATAGCATTAAAGTATCAAGTCCCCTTTATCCCATACGCAAACAACCTATGTACTCGGGTTTGTGCTTCTGTCACTCACGCCACCCACCATAAGCAAATCATAAGCATATTGCAAACCCTACAGCGGGAATCCCTCACGCTTGCGCGACACTGAGAGCACCATAGGACAGCACCAATAATAAAACATACAACTCAAACCAATCACGATCATCAAATAGCCATTAGGACCAAACAGATCTACTCAAACATCATAGGATAGCCATACATCATAGGGAAATAATATATAGCGTTGAGCACCATGTTTAAGTAGAGATTACAGCGGGTAAGAGAGAGGTTACACCGCTGCATAGAGGGGGGAAGAGTTGGCGATGATGGCAGTGAAGTTGTTGGTGAAGATGGCGGTGATGGTGATGGCCCCGGCAGCGCTCCGGCGCCACCAGAAGCAAGGGGGAGAGGGCCCCCTTCTTCTTCTTCTTCTTCTTCTTCTTCTTCCTTGACCTCCTCCCTAGATGGGAGAAGGGTTTCCCCTCTGGTCCTTGGCTCCCATGGCGTGGGAGGGGCGAGAGCCCCTCCGAGATTTGATCTATCTCTCTGTCTCTCTCTGGTTCTGCGTTCTCTCCTAGCTCTGTTTCACCATTTCGTGTATATATGGAGATCCGTAACTCCGATTGGCCTGAAACCTTCGCCGTGATTTTTTTTCCGAATATTAGCTTTCTTGCGGCAAAAGAAGAGCATCAACCGCCTTAAGGTGGGCTCACGAGGGTAGGGTGCGCGCCTAGGGGGGGGCGCCCCCCTGCCTCGTGACCACCTCGGGCACTGGTTCGCGTTGATTTTCCTTCCAAATTTTCCATATTTTCTAAAAATAAGCTCCATCCATTTTTATCCCGTTTGGACTCCGTTTGATATGGATATTTTGCGAAACCAAAAACATGCAACAGACAGGAACTGGCACTGGGCACTGGATCAATATGTTAGTCCCAAAAATAATATAAAAAGTTGCCAAAAAGTATATGAAAGTTGAATAATATTGGCATGGAACAATAAAAAATTATAGATACGTCGGAGACGTATCAGCATCCCCAAGCTTAATTCCTGCTCGTCCTCGAGTAGGTAAATGATAAAAAAGATAATTTCTGATGTGGAATGCTACCTAGCATAATCTTGATCATATATCTAATCATGGCATGAATAAGAAGACACGAGTGATTCAAAGCAATAAGCTATCCTTTGACATAAAATAATAATTCTTCAAGCATACCAACCAAGCAATTATGTCTTATTGAAATAACATAGCCAAAGAAAGCTCATCCCTACAAAATCATATAGTCTGGTTATGCTCCATCTTCACCACACAAAGCATTCACATCATGCACAACCCTGATGACAAGCCAAGCAATTGTTTCATACTTTTGACGTTCTCAAACCTTTTCAACTTTCACGCAATACATGAGAGTGATCCATGGACATAGCACTATAGGTGGAATAGAATATGATGATGGGGGTTATGTGGAGAAGACAAAGAAGGAGAAGGTCTCACATTGACACGGCTAATCAACGGGCTATGGAGATGCCCATCAATAGATATCAATGTGAGTGAGTAGGGATTGCCATGCAACGGATGCACTAGAGCTATAAGTATATGAAAGCTCAACAAAAGAAACTAAGTGGGTGTGCATCCAACTCGCTTGCTCACGAAGACCTAGGGCATTTTGAGGAAGCCCATCATTGGAATATACAAGCCAAGTTCTATAATGTAAAATTCCCACTAGTATGTGAAAGTGACAAAATGAGAGACTCTCTATATGTAGAACATGGTGCTACTTTGAAGCACAAGTGTGGTAAAAGGATAGTAACATTGCCCCTTCTCTCTTTTCTCTCTCTTTTCTTCTTTTTTTTTCTTTTTTTGGGCCTTCTCTTTTTTTGGCCTTTCTCTTTTTTTTTTATTTTTTTTCGTCCGGAGTCTCATCCCGACTTGTGGGGGAATCATAGTCTCCATCATCCTTTCCTCACTGGGGCAATGCTCTAATAATGATGATCATCACACTTTTATTTACTTACAACTCAATATTACAACTCGATATCTAGAACAAAGATATGACTCTATATATATGAATGGCTCCGGCGGTGTACCGGGATGTGCAATGATCTAGCGTAGCAATGACATCAAAAAATGGACAAGCCATGAAAACATCATGCTAGCTATCTTACGATCATGCAAAGCAATATGACAATAAATGCTCAAGTCATGTATATGATGATGATGGAAGTTGCATGGCAATATATCTCGGAATGGCTATGGAAATGCCATAATAGGTAGGTATGGTGGCTGTTTTGAGGAAGATATAAGGAGGTTTATGTGTGATAGAGTGTATCATATCACGGGGTTGGGATGCACTGGCGAAGTTCGCACCAACTCTCGAGGTGAGAAAGGGCAATGCACGTTACCGAAGAGGCTAGCAATGATGGAAGGGTGAGAGTGCGTATAATCCATGGACTCAACATTAGTCATAAAGAACTCATATACTTATTGCAAAAATCTATTAGTCATCGAAACAAAGTACTACGCGCATGCTCCTAGGGGGGTAGATTGGTAGGAAAAGACCATCGCTCGTCCCCGACCGCCACTCATAAGGAAGCCAATGAATAAACACCTCATGCTCCGACTTCGTTACATAACGATTCACCATACGTGCATGCTACGGGACATGCAAACCTCAACACAAGTATTTCTCAATTTCACAATTACTCAACTATCATGACTCTAATATCACCATCTTTATATCGCAAAACTATTGCAAGGAATCAAACATATATATTCAGCGATCTACAAGTTTATGTAGGATTTTATGACTAACCATGTGAATGACCAGTTCCTGTCATCTCTCTAAATAGATATAAGTGAAGCAAGAGATTTTAATTCTTTCTACAAAAGATATGCCCATGCCCTAACAAATATAAGTGAAGCAAAAGAGCATTCTACAAATGGAGGTTGTCTAAGTAAAGAGAAACAGGCAATCCAAACTTCAAATGATATAAGTGAAGCACATGAAGCATTCTATAAAGCCATACTCAAAAGATATAAGTGAAGTGCAAAGAGCATTCTACAAATCAACCAAGGACTATCTCATACCAACATGGTGCATAAAAGAAAAATAAAAACCTAAATGCAAAAGACGCTCCAAGATTGCACATATCGCATGAACGAAACGAATCCTGAAAACATACCGATATTTGTTGAAGAAAGAGGGGATGCCTCCCCAGCATCCCTAAGCTTAGACGCTTGAGTCTCCTTGAATATTTACTTGGGGTGCCTCAGGCATCCCCAAGCTTGAGCTCTTGCCTCTCTTCCTTCTTCTCACATCGAGACCTTCTCGATCATCGAACACTTCATCCACACAAAACTTTAACAGAAAACTCGGTAAGATCCGTTAGTATAATAAAGCAAATCAATACTCTAAGTACTGTTGCAAACCAATTCATATTTTGTTTTTGCATTGTTTCTACTATAATATAACTTTTTCAGGGCTTAATCCACTGATATAAATTGATAGTTTCATCAAAACAAGCAAACTATGCATCAAAAACAGAATCTGTCTAAAACAGAACAGTCTGTAATAATCTGAACATTCACCATACTTATGATACTTGAACAATTCTGCCAAAATTAGGAAAAATAAAAAATTTGTAAGGCAAGACAGTGCAAAAAGAATCAGAACCATTTGACGTCCCAGTAAAAAATTAAAATTCATGCACTACAGCCAAAGTTTCTGTCCTGCACCGCACAAACCAACAAGCATCGTAAACATCCTAAAGGCAAACCTTGGCACATTATTTTTATAATACAATGGAATTGTACAAGGGGATAATTATTTTTGTTGAAAAGTTTCTGTAATCAAGATTCACAAAGTTGCCGTGAGCATGAACAAAGTTCAAGGAGCTCTCCCACTTCAACAATGCTTGTCTTTCTCACTTTCACTTTCCTTTTTGAAAAAGTTTTGGGTTCCCCTCTTTATTTTTGTTGTTTTTAAACTATATGAAAGCACTCAACAGAAATAAATGACTCTCTAAAACTTCCGGGTTGTCTCCCTGGCAGCGCTTTCTTTAAAGCCATTAAGCTAGGCATATAGTGCTCAAGTAGTGAATCCACCCGGATCCCAAGGTATATCAAAGCCAATTTTAATTAACAATGATTTGGTATTTAGTAGTGAGCACAAAGTAACATATATCAAGCAATGAAGAAGTCTAACTCTCTTCCTATGCATCGGCATGTCATAAAAGAACAATTCATGCACACCTAGTAAAGGCCAATGCATAGTATAAACAGTTGCTTGCAATTTTATCATGTTGGAAACATAGAGAGGTGGAGATATAGTTCCTCTCTCATAATAATTGCAAGTATAAGCAGCAAGCACATGCATATTATATCTATCAAAATCATCATGTGCAACGGTAAAAGGCAATCCATCAATGTAATCCTTAATAAGTGCAAACTTCTCCGATATAGTGTAGTTTGGAGAATTCAAAAAGATAATAGGACTACCATGCGTGGGTGCACTAGCAACAATTTCATGTTTAACATAGGGAACTATAGCAAGTTCATCTCCATAAGCATAATTCATATTGGCATCTTGGCCACAAGCATAGCAAGCATCATCAAAAAGGGATATTTCAAAAGAATCATAGGGATCAAAATAGTCATCATAGCAATCATCCTTCGGTAAGCACGAAGGGGAATTAAACAATGTATGAGTTGAAGAGTTACTCTCATTAGAAGGTGGGAACGGGTAGCTAATCCGCTCTTCCTCCTTTTGTTCTTCGCTCTTCTCATCATCTTTTTCATCCAATGAGCTCATAGTTTCATCAATTTCTTCTTCCATATGTTCCTGCAAAATATTAGTCTCTTCTTGGACAGCGGAGAGTTTCTCAATAAGTGAATTAATTTCATAATTGTATTTATAATTCTCATAGCAATATTTGAGGATAGTTAAATTTTCAGATCTATAAACAACATCATCAAAATCATCAAACTCTTTAAACATAGATTCAATTTCATAAGCACCCATAAAAGCAACAAATTCTTCTATTTGTTCCACATCATAGTAATCATATGTACCTCTAGCATAAGAAGCCAAGGTTTCATTATCATTAAATTTGCATGAAAAGGGGAGGTGTGGAGAATTCATCCTAGAGCAACAAGTATAATCATATTTCGAGCATAGTTGTCTAGCATACCACTTCAATATATAACTTTGATCCCATAATAGTTTCCCTTTTTGTGTCAAGCGATAATCCATAAAGTATTCACGTTGATCCAAGGTTACTCCCATTACCAAATTGAATGAGTTTTTCTCAGGATTATCAAAGTGGTACATAATATTTTTCACATATTGAGCATCGAGGGTTTTAGGAGGTTCCCCATCTCCATGAGCAGAAAGTACACCTAATTTTTTTGGTATTTCATGTTCCATATCCATAACTAAAGATAAACAACAAATAAGAATAGCAAATAAAAATTACTTAGTGATAAAGCAAACAAGCACACACGAGAATATTCACCCCACGCTATTGCTCCCCGGCAACGGCGCTAGAAAAAGGTCTTGATAACAAATAAGTATAGGGGATCAATTGTAGCCTCTTTCGATAAGTAAGAGTGTCGAACCCAACGAGGAGCTAAAGGTATAACAAATATTCCCTCAAGTTCTATCGACCACCGATACAACTCTACGCACGCTTGACGTTCGCTTTACCGGAAACGAGTATGAAACTAGAAGTACTTTATAGGAGTTTTTAGGTAAGCTTGCAAGAAAGTAAAGAGCGCGTAAATAAAAGCTAGGGGCTGTTTAGATGAAGACACAACTAAATTAGTTTTAGTAGAGAGCTTTTGTCAACAAGAAGGTTATTTGTCCCTAGGCAATCGATAACTAGACCGGTAATCATTATTGCAATTTTATTTGAGGGAGAGGCATAAGCTAACATACTTTCTCTACTTGGATCATATGCACTTATGATTGGAACTCTAGCAAGCATCCGCAACTACTAAAGATTCATTAAGGTAAAACCCAACCATAGCATTAAAGTATCAAGTCCCCTTTATCCCATACGCAAACAACCTACGTACTCGGGTCTGTGCTTCTGTCACTCACGCCACCCACCATAAGCAAATCATAAGCATATTGCAAACCCTACAACGGCAATCCCTCACGCTTGTGCGACACGGAGAGCACCATAGGACAACACCAATAATAAAACATACAACTCAAACCAATCACGATCATCAAATAGCCATTAGGACCAAACAGATCTACTCAAACATCATAGGATAGCCATACATCATAGGGAAATAATATATAGCGTTGAGCACCATGTTTAAGTAGAGATTACAGCGGGTAAGAGAGAGGTTACACCGCTGCATAGAGGGGGGAAGAGTTGGTGATGATGGCAGTGAAGTTGTTGGTGAAGATGGCGGTGATGGTGATGGCCCCGGCAGCGCTCCGGCGCCACCGGAAGCAAGGGGGAGAGGGCCCCTTCTTCTTCTTCTTCCTTGACCTCCTCCCTAGATGGGAGAAGGGTTTCCCCTCTGGTCCTTGGCTCCCATGGCGTGGGAGGGGCGAGAGCCCCTCCGAGATTTGATCTATCTCTCTGTCTCTCTCTGGTTCTGCGTTCTCTCCTGGCTCTGTTTCACTGTTTCGTGTATATATGGAGATCCGTATCTCCGATTGGCCTGAAACCTTTGCCGTGATTTTTTTCCGAATATTAGCTTTCTTGCGGCAAAAGAAGAGCGTCAACCGCCTTAAGGTGGGCTCACGAGGGTAGGGGGCGCGCCTAAGGGGGTGGGGGCGCCCCCTGCCTCGTGACCACCTCGGGCACTGGTTCGCGTTGAATTTCCTTCCAAATTTTCCATATTTTCTAAAAATAAGCTCCATCCGTTTTTATCCCGTTTGGACTCCGTTTGATATGGATATTCTGCGAAACCAAAAACATGCAACAGACAGGAACTGGCACTGGGCACTGGATCAATATGTTAGTCCCAAAAATAATATAAAAAGTTGCCAAAAAGTATATGAAAGTTGAATAATATTGGCACGGAACAATAAAAAATTATTGATACGACGGAGACGTATCAGCCGACATTGCCTTATCTAGCCGGAAAGGGTAGATCATGGGTTTTCACCTAGAATACACATGAACTAGTCGTCGAACTCATCACAGCCATCAAGCTCACTACCAGCTGACGATATATCACTAGTTGCATCTGTTGGAGAAGACGTCGGATGCAAGTCGAAGAACTCACACGCTTTCGGCCACTGCCGCACCTCCATCTGTCCATGCCGATAGGGGGGAGAGATGCTTGGACATAAGCTAATCATTCAGATCTAGCCGCCATTGCAGCCACCTCACATATCATCACCGCTACAGCCACCTCATTAATCCACTGACCATGTCCCCAGGGTTACTACCCCGGCATCCTCCACCTTCACCCCGTTGACGGAATCATGCCCCTAGGCAGGGTCACATCGTCAGATCCACCATGCGCCCGTCCCAATGCATCGCGCCAACCATGCCTGCATGCACTTGGGACCGATGGGAACAGGCCTACACTACAAAAAAAGACACATCTGTGACATTTTGGGCCGAACAAATTTTTTTTCTGTCATACATATGACACTTCTATGACAATAATTGTGACAAAACCTGGTATCATCATAGATGTGGTGGGCTCCTACTTCTATGACAAAAAATCATGACAGAAAATGGGCTTTTCGTCCTGGGCGGGCCGGAGACGCAGCTACATGACATTCTTTGGACCGTCCATGACGGAAAAAACCGTGGTAGAAGCGAGGGGGAGGAAAATTTCGGGGAGTTCCCGGTTACGGTGGGAGGCCAGGTGCCGAGCGATGCGCGTTTCTCTCGTATACGTACGCGCATGTGTGCGAGGCGTTGGCTCTAACTGAACCTGAGTGAGGCATTGGGCTCTAACTGAACCCGAGTGATTGCACTGCAGGCTACGCGTTACTGAACCCGAGCGATCGATCGATGGCTGTTAACTGAACCCGATCGAGTGATTCCTTGGCTACTACTGCTAACTGAAGCCGATCGATGGGATGAACAGTGAGCGTTGCGCGCGCGGGGGGTTGGATGAACAGTGAGCGGTGGCGTTGCCTCTGGATGAACAGGACCCCATGGTGTGGTGGAGGGCTGGATGAACAGTAGACGGTGGAGGGGTGCCCGTGGAGGGGTCGATGAACAGGACCCCGTGGTGTGGAGGGCAGGATGAACAGTAGACGGTGGAGGGGTGCCCGTGGAGGGGTGGTTGAACAGGACCCCGTGGTGTGGAGGGCTGGATGAACAGTAGACAGTGGAGGGGTGGTTGAACAGTAGCCGGTGGAGGAGCGCGCGGTGGAGGCTGGATGAACAGGAGCCCGTGGAGGCTGGAGGAGGTCGACGGTGGATGAACAGTAGCTCGTGGAGGCTGGAGGGGTCGACGGTGGAGATGAACAGTATCCCGTGGAGTTTCGTTTTGTGGTACGCCACACCCCTCCCGATGAACAGGACCCCCGTTTTGACAGTAGCACTCCAACACAAGTCCGTTTCCTCCGTTTTGCGGTACGCCACACCCCTCCCGATCAACAGGACCCCCGTTTCGACCGTAGGAGGTCGGTTTCCTCCGTTTTGCGGTATGCCAGACCCCTCCCGATGAACAGGATCCCGTTTCGAACGTGGCCGGTCGAACACAAGGCCGTTTCCTCCGTTCTGCAGTACGCCAGGCCTCGTTTCCATCGCCTGTTCTGTCCAAGCCCTTCCGATGAACACGACCACGCATTCCGTTGCCTCCCCATGAACACGACGCATTCCATTGCCTCCCCATGAACACGACGACGACGTTGTTTCTCCGTTCCGAGCCAGCCATGTCAACGAGCCCTCGCCGTATGTATGCGCGAGTAGGCGTTCGAGACCCCGCCCGTATGTACACATACGTGGCTGTATTTTCTTTCTTGCACACTGGCCGCTGTACGTACGTGTACATGCTACGTGCGCGTCTTTACTACGACACGTGCACGCCTCTACTACGACACGTGCGCGCCTCTACATCGACCAGTATGTACGTACACGTTCGTGACTAGAATGACAACGCTACGTACGCTTCAACTAGGTGGGTCCCGACTGTCAGACACTTCCTTGCCTGCGAAGATGTAGCTGGTGGGTCCCAATAGTCAGGGGGCGAATCGTTTTTTTTGCCCAGACACACTTCCTTGTGTGCGAAGATGTAGCTGGTGGGTCCCAACAATCGGGGGGCCGGTGGGTCCCAGCAGTCAGGGGGGCGAATCGTTTTGGTTTTCTTTTTTTGCTCGGACGCACTTCCTTGCGTGCGAAGATGTAGCTGGTGGGTCCCAGCAGTCAGGGGCAAACATTTTTTTTGCGAAATACGATGACCCGTCTGGTGGGTCCCCGCTGTCAGGTGGAGGAATAATTATTTTGCAAGTAATAAGGAGGCACTTCCTTGCTGCGGGCGTGGACCCAGCTGTCAGCCTCTCCACATATAGTCCACGTCCGATGGAAGTCGTTCCTTGACCACGTTGACCACGCCGCGCCGAGAGCACCAGGGCGGTGGACGACGGCGAGGCCTAGGAAGGGGACGACAGGGAGCCGGGGAAGACACGGCAGTGGAAGCCCCCGCGCGCGCGTAGAGGAATACGAGGGTTCACTGGTTCAGCTGCGGTGTGAGGCTGCCATCGCCGCAGAATAACAAGGGATGTGGGTGAGTAGAGGGATGGCCTGGCTAGCGGTGGAAGTAGTACGGGGCGGTGAGGCCTCCGCGGCATCACAGCCGGCCACGGGAGGCAGGAGCACGCGACACGATCGGCGCTGCTTTGGGTGGCTGGAGCAAGAAGACCAGAGGTTGAAGAAGCACTACGGCCGTTGGATGGACATCGTACAATCATTGCAGCTAGAATCGTTTATATTGACTAAGTTGACAAAGCCCTTGGTACGCGTCAACTTAGTAGGCCCACAGCTCGGATTTGGCAGAGAACATATAGCCCATTTTCGATTTGTAAGAATGTACATCCCATTTTTTACTTCTAATGGAATTTACTACAGCCCATTTACAGTTTATTAAAAGTACAACTGAACTTCTAGCTAGGACAACGATTAATAATTTCAAACAACCGCTCAAAACAGAATTCTAAAAAAATTCCCACATTTTGATGGGATCCGAAATATTTTTATCCGAAATTTCTAGTCAGGTTAAATATAATTTCAAAATAAAGTTGTATTACGCTAAAATCCAACGAAATATTGCGCGCGCAACAAGTAATGAAATTAAAAATTTTAAATTCCAAAAATAATATATTTTTCAAACTAATTACGTGTTTGGTGCATAGTAATTGTCCAGTTATTATAATTACATCCCATTTATTATTTCTTAAAGTCCATTTTCTTGTTAAGCCTAATGCATACCTCCTAGGAAAGTTTGCAGCACAGCGGAGCGGAGAATAACAAGTTGACCCGGATATTGTGTACAACTGTCGGCCCAGTTGCATTGCTGATGTTAAAAAAGCTATTTTTTATACACACATTTAAAAAAAATTGTATAGATAAGGAACATTTTTTATACACACATTTAACAATTTTTAAATACATGATTAACACTTTTTAAAACGTATTTTTTAGTCAACAGTGGCCCCACAGCGAGCGGAGGAGGTCACAATACACATATTTTTTAAATACATGATTAACACTTTTTAAAGCATATTTTTTAGTCAATAGTGGACCCACAGCGAGCGGAGGAGGTCACAATACACATATTTTTTAAATACATGATTAACACTTTTGCACAAACAATTAGCCCACAGCGAGCCAATTAGCTCTAGTTGGCCCACAGTGGGCCGACAGGACCCAATCAGCTCACAGTGGGCCGACAGGGGCCAGTCGGCCAGTTGTAGGCCGACTGGAATCCAATCGGCCGGCTGTGGGCCGACTAGGCCTAGTCGGCCTACAGCGGGCCGACGGTGTATTATTTTTGAAAAAAAATTACCCAGCGTAATATTTATGAAAATTAATAAAAAATGTATTATTTAAAAAAATAGCGAAAAAAGGCCTGTGTAGTACAGTACAACCTAACATGGTTACTCAGCCCACATTCAGCGACGCTGGGAAGGCCCAAACAAGGCTTCTGTACAACTTTTTGAAGTCACTGAGCTCAATCAATAACTTAAGAAAAAGTTAGATTACAGTGGAACCTAATTAAAAGCTGTCACGAGCAAATGAATAATTCAACGGGTCCCTCTTGTGCGTGTGCGTGTGTGTGTGTGTGAGAGAGAGAGATAGAGAGAGAGACCCATCGGCCGATGCTCGTAAATACATCTTTCAGCCATATGCATTGTTGATGCTCAGTAAAAACTTATATAGTTGACACAATCATATAGAACATCATAGCACACTGAACTTGCATACAAAAGTTTCACGCAGGCGGCACAATCAGGATGGAAGCAGTGGATCGCTACGGGAAGGGCTATTTTGAAACCAACGAAGTCATACATAACGGTTCATCATCTTTATCAATGACGGGGAAATATCTTGAATGTTGTGCAAAGAAAACAGACAGACAACACAATAAGTTCTGCTAGCACATTAAGTTGACGTACAGCCCTTTCTAAAAAAGTTCAGGTACAAAATTAGAACAGGTCACAATCAAATGTACTGGCATATCAGTGCTTCACACCCATAGCTCGGATTTAACTAGTATCTGACAAGATTCAGTTGTTACCTCAAATTAGAGCACATCCAGGCAGGCAGCCCTGCCTCTTCTCCCAAAGAAGCAGTGGCCTCCGCCGCGCGATGGAGTAGGGCCTGTGCCATCCATCGTTCCGAGCAACACAGGGAAAGTCTGACGTTGACTCCTGTAATGGATGTCGTCGACGGACCCTGGCACCAGCGGCGGCGGCAGGACTTCGATTGATGGATTGACCACTTCTTCGACATGCACGATCACTCGATACAGGTACATCCCTAACGTGGTCCGCAGCGGCCTTGGTGGCGACGAATAGTACAACCCCGGTTCCTGCACCGGTATCTCAACACCAATCACCTTCGGTATGGTGGACGACTTCTTCATCCTTGCCATAACCGTCAGACCCTAGCTGTCTGGAGGAACAAACATACTTACGAGCTCACCTCCAAGGTCGTTGATAAGCTCGTTCATGGACTCGCTGTTCCAAGCACGTCGAGGCATGCCGTGGAAGGTAAGCTTTGTTAAAAACTCAAGCTCAGAGGGCACCGAGCCCCATCCTGGGTGCCATCGATCAAAGCTCACCAGCGCGCCATCGCAGAACAAACGCCGGGAAGATTTGAACACACGACTGCAGTCGAAAGTTGTCCGAAACCTGACAAAGAAATCAGCCGGTGGCGGACAGACTTCGACGAGCAAGTCACTTATTTGGATGCCGTGCGCAATGCCAAGAGCTTTGACAAGGTCATCCGGCGAGACGGGAGGCCGGTCACCGTTGATGGTTACCATCAGCACTTTGCCGGCAAACTGGTCGTCAAGCGCCACCATGCCACTGTTGAGCGACAGCACGTAGCGACCGAAGGCATTGACCGGCGACATGATAGTGCTACAGGAGGGGGATTTGGGGGAACTAGCGTAGGAATCGAGATTCCAGAGGTGGGGGAGGGGCGGGAGACTGGGGATGAAAAGGTAGCATGAATTTCGAGCACGCGCCAATATGCTCTCGGCGCGCAAGCGCACGAAAACACCGGCGGCGCCCACATGTCGGCCTAAGAGTCCTTATCCTTTCTTTTTTGGAGAGCCCGACCTTTTTTCAGGATCTTTTGAGAGCCCGGCCTGAGAGTCATAATTGACCTGTTTGGCATTGCGTTACTACTCGGCCCATATTCAACGACACCTTACTGGCCCAAACAAGTGTACATCATCGAAAAGACACTGAGCTCAAATTATATAACTTGAAAAAAGGAGATATAAACTGAACACTAGAGAATGGTGATGCCCTCATTTAGCCCACTAGTAGTTCGAGACAATAAACAGTTCGAAACAACGATATATACAACATTCAAACACTGACTAGTGACTACTACTGACATAAACAGCAAGACATGATAGTTCATAATAAGTCTTGCTACACCACCAAAACGCACCCATCTCCAGCACTCAGGCTCTCGTGATCCAGACGAGAATGACATTCTAAACAGAAGCAACTATTACATAGTAAGAGTGACATAGACGAGGATGACCAAATGACAAGGAATATGCATAACAAAAGAAAGAACTACCCATCCAGAACCAGCAGCAAAGACAACAAAGTCATTCGAAGAGATGATCCAACACCATCATAATTTGCAGCCCCGCTTCAGCGACCAGTGATTCGGAGACACCAGTACTCCACCCTTTCGATGCAACAGCCCAATTACCTATCAACCTGAAGGCTCGAACCACATCACTGCCTGTCGTAATTGAGACATCCAAGGATCAAAGTTAATCCGGATGCCTTTGTCATTCTCACCTTCTTTTGGCTGTAGGCTGTATAGTTGACAATCAGGGGAGTTTGCTCCAGAACTCCTAGGGCTCGCTGTGTAGACACAGTTTTCCATAGCAAATAGAGCCTCTCTGCCATCAAGGTGCTTGCCAACGGTGATCTCCTGGTTAATCGGATAATTGAGTCCGAGAAACAGAGAGTGTGAACCAAGGCTGTTTACCCGCCTCCAACTAAAAAATCCTAAAGGCCCCAACAAGCTGGTATCCTGCTCATAGACGTAACAGCCACTGTCCGGATACTCACATATTACACAGTGCTTATTTACAGTGGGGTTTTTGCAATATAACTTTTCCGGCTCATGTGTACGAATGATCATCAGTCTTTTGCCGTCGTCTGATCGAGCTAGGAACCAGTTGTGCTTCCCTATTTTTGGCAAAGGTGGTGTGATTACAAAGGGTAGTAACTGTAGGGACACTGCATCATATCAAAAAGGATAGGCATTGTGAATGTAAGATCAACATTGTTCAGAGTATGAGTAGTATAATGCAAGAAACAACATTGATATGTCCCTGTTGGAACTGAGAGGAAAATACAGGGAAATGTATAGTGGGTTCGAAAATATAGAAGTGCCATGCATGGTTATACTCATGTTATCTCGCAATCGATTCTTCACAGGAAACTACCATGTCATGCATGTTATGTAATCATGTTCTGTCCTCACAAACAAATTCTTCAAGGTAACTAACAGACCATGCATTGTTATATACTCGTGTTCTGTGGGCAAAAATTTTGTGAGGATATTATTCTAGCCACTGATTGCTGAAGGGCGAATATAGGTATGTACACATGGTAAGCATTGCAGGATTTCACTACTTCCAAATATAGAGTTCTCCATATGCACAATTACTTCCCTAATGTATGGTTAGATGAAACCAACAGTGTGGTGCATGTTTCTACATCATGAAAATGAGGAAACTAACATGAGAGGAAACAACTTACATGCGCCGTCCCAGCAATACGTGGTGCCATCTGCTTTGTCGATTGCGTAGATGATGCCATTGTGTTCAATAGCATCACAGAAGTGTGTATCAGCTTTGACGATGATCCACTGCGAGCCGAGTTGTCTCCAGCTAAAGAAGGCACCGTCGTAAAGATAGGCGAGTCCGTGGTCGAACAAGGCAATTAGCTTGAAGTCTGCGTAATTCGCATGTCGTGTGGGCACTTGGCAGATTACAATCTTCTGCAAAACAAGGTCCGTCCAACTGACGTAGTAATCTAGATGACTTGGACCACGATGGTAATACTCTATATAATCCAACGGAGGAAGGATAATCTCATGGGAGGTCTGGAAGTTCACGAGCACCAACTTTTTACCGTCTTCTCTAAAGGCAGCCATCCAGTGGGAGTTCATGCCGACCCAGTACATACCTGCCAAGAAGTTTCGGGCGATGGTGATTGGATCAATGTCGAGGGAAATGATATACGGCGACCCACTACGTACCTGCAAAGAAGTTTCGGCTAATGGAGATCGGATTGAAGTCGAGGGGCATCATGCATGCCTCCGTATCATGGTGAGCGAATCTCGCAAGACCAGATAGCAGCAAGCAGGGTGTCTTGAAAAGCTTAGGCCTCGCTTCGACGATGGCCGTGTGCATGTCCCTCGAGCATGCAGCCAGTCGCAGGGCGCTCAACATATCCATACACGAACAACAGAGGTCGAGGATGTCACTGGGGAGATTGCTCCAATCACGGCTCATATGGATGCTGTGCGGTTCGCGTTCGGCCATGGTGGAGTTTGGAAGGGGGCTTGATTTACGGGGGAGAAGGATGTCGGTGCTGGAGTGGCTAGCGATGGAATAGTGGTACTGGGGAGGCGAGTGAGGCGACGGTACACGGGGGCACAGTGAGATGGAGATGGAGAAGGAGATGGAGATGGAGTGGTGCTATGGGAGCGGAGAGGGAGACGAGGCGAGGCGCCAATGTGCCGTACAACGGCGGTGACAGACTGTACTGTGCACAGGGTGAGGCTGACTTTGGTAACCCGAACACGCCACCTGGACTAGTGTCAGGCGCAGGGTGTTGTCACTTCACTGTGAGGGCCGGATGAATAGTATTTTGACCATCAAGTGTACCACAGTTGTACTACTACTACTACTACTACTACTACTACTACTACTACTACTACTACTAGTAGTAGTAGTAGTAGTAGTAGTAGTAGGTACATGAGTACTCCAGTATTGTATAGCGTAAATAGGTCTCCCGTGCTAGCATGCCTGTTCACTTCATCCTTCAGGTATCATCCATATTGCGAGCAAAACCAAATTCTCGTGCATGCCCAATCAACGCTCTGCCGCGATGCATGCAGTGGTCGTTCTGGTGCATCAAGGACGGCATGCAGATCGTTCCACACTTGAGAAGAGGAAAAATGTAAAGGTAGAACGCGGCAGTAGAGGAAGAGAACGCTGGCTAACGAGGCTGGGAGGGGATCGAGCAGGAAGTTAATGCTCCACGCCTAAAGGTTTTGGGAAAACCTGATTTTCATGAGGTGACTTATACTCACCCAAACGGAGGGAGTATTCCTTAACCAGAGAATGCTGTGTCTCCCACTCACGCGCTCAAAAAAAACTACGACACATTTTTTATCTGTTTGCATAGGTCCCACCTATCAGGAAGGATGGGCACGTACACAAACTGTTTGCATAGCCTTTTCGTTTAGTCTACCTAGCCGTCTAATCAACTGCCTGCACGCCACTTCTCCCATTTACTCCTTCTCCATCGGGAACCGATTCTCCTCGGCTTCTTCACCTCCCCTTCGTCTTCATTTGCATCCAAACCCCACTGCGTTCACATTGTTTTAACCTCTTTAAATAATCATCTACTACTTCAGTTAGACTAGCCATCTAATCCTAATTCTCCAAACCATAGCCCTCCGTTCCAGCGGTTCCAAATGGCGAAAGAGATCGAGATGCAGGTTTTTAGCGTCCAACATGTCCTCGTTGAAGGCTCGATGCGCATAGTTGCCACCGTCACCGTCCACCCAAGGGTTGTTCGGCAGTGGATCAACAATGTATCCAACTCCCTCGAAAAGGTAGAGACGAGGGTCATCGGTCTCGATGCAGAGTACATGGAGCGTGCCCCTGGGAAGATCCAGCGCGCCGCCATCCTTCAGCTGTGCCTCAAAGATGATGTTTGGTGTACCACATCATACACTCGCCCTCCATACCAGGTGAGCTTCACGATTTCTTGTCTCGGGAGGACATATACTTCTGTGGGGCAGCCATCGAAGGGGACAAACAGAAGCTGGAGCCGTACAACCTTGATTTGAAAAGCATCGCTGACCTACAAACCATAATCAAAATTCCTGTAGAAGTTTGTGATAAACAGACACCATCCCTATTCGACGTAGCAAATTTTGTGCCCGGTACAAATCTTCAGAAGGGTGACGAGACGGTGGCATTAAGGTCATCTGGATGGGAGAATTATCCCTTGACGTACGAGCGGATAAAATATGCTGCCCTCGATGCCCGTGTGAGTTTCGAGATAGCTGCAAGGTCCAAAGAGCTTGTTGCGAAGCCGTCTCCCACAAAGAATGAGAAGAAGAAGAAGAAGAAGAAGAAGAAGAAAAGGCTGCACCGGCAGGAGGGCATTATGGATGGATGAACTATTTCCTCTCTTGTAAAAAAATTATTCCCTCTCGGTGTATATTGATATAGATGGACTATTTCGATGGTGTGCATGTCTTTGGAACAGAGTAGTAGCGTGGGTCCGCTTGACTATAAGGAACTATTTATCCGCATATATAGCTTTCTCTGCTACTCCTTCCAGTGATCGGTATGCAGTGCATGTGTCCGTAGACATGACAGCTTGTCCATGGAAGTTCAACTACGGCGACCATCACGTTTCATCTCGTGATTCCCACAACGCCTCTCCAACCCACGGCACCACGCCCCCCGACGTGCGCCTCACCCCTCTCGGCCGCACCGCCCCTCTGCCTTTGTGTGCATGACATGTGGGCCACCTAAAATGCGGCGAGCATCAAGTTTCTACCACAGCCACCCGTGATTCCCACGACGCCGCTCGAACCCATGAAACCACACGTCCCCCAACCTGCGGCTCACCCCACTTGGCCCCACTGCCCCTCTGCCTACGGGAGCATTACATGTGGACCATTCACCTATCGGGTCCACGTGTTATTGACTCAAAGGTAGGTGTAGTAAGGCGCTGAAGCTCAGTACCGACGGCCCTGAGAGGGAAATGTAACTCCTGTGCCAGGGCTTGTGGTGCTCCCACAGCACGAACTCGTGCCAAACTCGAGAGTTGTTTCTTTACTATACATGCATGCAACGATTTAATGGACATTGTAATCTCAACATGTGATGGGGAGCTCTAAATTTGAATTTGAAACTTATAAAACGAAAAGATTCAAAACAAATAAACTGGGAGAGAAGGAGTATATCGTAGGATGTGTCCCATACAAAATAAGTCCCCTGGTTTGTCACTGCGAAGATGCGGTTAGAAAGGAGCACAGCATCTTCCTACTCGTACGGCAACAAATCGGCCGCAGACAGCATGGTCCGTCTTTGACCGCCATGTGCAAGGTTCGTGCTTTCTTATTCAATCTCACCGTGGTTCCATCGTACCAATTAATGCAGTGGCCCGTTGCATGGCTGATCCCAATGTTGGACAAAGCTTCTACGGGAACGGTATCACCATTGTAAATGTTGTGCAAATTGATGTTGGTACCCTCCCGTACATATGCAAGCCAATCTCCACGCGCACCGAGCCTCACCTGTGAAACAGTGGGCAGGGGGAGAATTAGGAAATGGACACGGAAGTAGTCTTTAGAATGCATTTACTACATGATCAAACTCATCTTACCTGCTCATCGGAGGAAATCCGAGTGCCCCTCAACGTCGGCATCTCAAGGGGCGTCAACTTGCAACTACGGCCACGCCGCGTTGGAGAGACCCCCAAGGAAACATCCTCGTGCGTTCCACGGAACATCAAGATGCATTTGTATGAGTATTTTATCTTGTGAGAGAAAAGGATGAACGAGGGAAGGCCTCTAGAGATAGAGATGGACACTACTACTACCAATGTGCTGGCCCGTGCGTTGTAATGGATCCAAAGTAGTAGAATAATACTTGTTCACGTGCTTGAAATATAAACACTCTAGTTTTGATATACATGTCTCAGCAGACATGACATCTTGTCCATGGAATTTGAACCACGGCGATCATCACGTTTCTTGTTTCTACCACTGCCACACCGACACGCGATTCCCACGACGCCGCTCCAACCCACGGCACGACGTCCCCCGACGTGGACATGGATCCTCTGACGTCGCTATCACTGCCTTGCCCTGCCTTTCCTTCGCTGACAGGTGGGACCCACGCTTATGGGTCCCACATGTCAGTGACAGAATGGTAGGATTGTTCGCGTCAGGGGATCCTCATCCCCCCGACGTGCCCCTCATCCCTCTCGGCCCCACCGCTCCTCTGCCTTTGTGTGCATGATATACTCCTAATATATTACTCCCTCCGTACCTAAATATTTGTCTTTTTTGAGATTTCAAATGGACTATCACATACGGATTATATAGACATATTCTAGTGCTTCTAGCAAGATGCCCACGCGTTGCACGAAGTTGGTGGAAAAGGTAAGCACAACTTATAAATTGACGGATCGAGTACTAGTTACAGTGATGCATATAATTAAGCAAAGGGATCGCACATGTCGGTATTGACTGGAACGAGAATGCAACAACAGAATAAGAATTAAGGCCATGATGATGCGATCGCAGTGGTGGTTACAGAAGGCAAGAAGAAAGATGGATCCACGAATGTACGACCTCCTCCTCCTCAACTTAGTGCGCCGGGCCACCGACCGGCGGCTAAGGAGCGGCGACTTTTGTGGCGAGGTCGAGGTGCTTCTCAGCAAAGGCATCCAAGGCTTCCAGCCGGTTGAGGAAGGCCAACCTCGTAGCGTCCTCACTGGCATTGTAGATACCTATGTACACGATTTGCTCGTACACGTGGATGTGTAGGTCGACGAATTCTTGCAGGGCGAGGCGCCTCGCGGCGAGCGCGACCTCCAGGTGGACATTCTTCGTGGCGTCGGCGGGCAGTCGCAGGGCCACCATTGCTTGAAAGAGGTTCCGGCCATGGAGGCCGATTAGGGTGGCAGGCAATGAGGAGCCCGGGCGCGCAGGCTGGAGGAGTACGGCGATGTCGTCCACGAGCTTCTTGATGATGGTGAACTTGTTGCTGGTGTCAACGATCATCTGGTCCAACTGAGAGTCGTAGTTGGCATCGACAGCGGCCATCCACCAGCCAGTCTCCAGCATCATCTGGAGACGATCCTCGGCGCCATGCCGCAGGCCGGCATCGTGGACCATCTGGCGCAGCCGCTGGCCTCTCACGCGCATCACCGCCATGGGTCTGGAGTGAGCTCTTTTGCGCTTAGTGTAGGTGCTTAGGCAAATGCTTAGGTGCATACGATGTGGTAGATGCATTGGAATGGAGGGACGCCTTTATATGAGGGCAATGAGGGCAAACTGCGTTGCATTCACATCGTGCAGCCTCTTTTCCTGGACCTCCTCCCATTACTTCCCTCATGCATTAATTGAGGAGGATGCATTGGCCGTTCAACATATCGGGAACCGCTACTCCCTCCCTCGTCTGCATTAAAGCCGTATCGGGAACTGCGCCGCCCGCTTTCAAATCGAATACTCCCTCCGTCTAGGTGAGTATTAAGTCATCTTATGAAAACCAAATAGTAAATACATAGGCGTGGTGCATTAACTCTCACGTTGTTTCTTAGGCTAGCCATAGTGGGAGTAACTTAGGTAGTAACTTAACACATCCCAAGACAATTTTGCTTATGTGGCAACTATTTAATGAGGAAAGAGGTGCTTGTGGTAACATAATATGTTACTGTAACATAGTGCTTTAGTCGCTTCGACATAGACGCGAGAAGACGAGGGAGTAGGCTGCTGCAAACGTAGGGCTGTGTGATTTGACAGCGAGTTACTGTTGGACAGGTGGGGCCCCGTGATTTGACTTGCAATTATCATTTTAACTGCGGCGCTACGACCGGCGTGAGTCTCCCAGATTCTTGACCACCTCCATACAGGTGCCTCTCCCAATGCTCCACCATGTAGTAGAGGCTGGCTCTTGCATGAGAGCCCACTTCTCCACTATTTCCTTGCCTCTATTTCCTCCACATATGCAAAAATGCCATGTAAGGCGCACTATTGTACTTACTTTTACTTGCTCCTACAGGTGCTTAAGCTTGCCACATAGGCATAAAGTCTGATGTGGCAAGTTATTCAAGAAGAGAGAGACTAGTTTGGTGACCCAAGGAAGAAATGGTGCTGAGTGCGTGTACCTATGTGAAAAGACAATTTTGAGTCTATAGCTAATTAAATGAAGCAAACTTAGCAACACCATTTCATTGGAAGAGGTCACTCCTTGGCAAATGCAATAAATACTAGTACTCCCTGTGTCCCATAATATAAGAACATTTTTGGCACTACACTAGTGTCAAAAACTTTCGTATATTATGGGACGGAGGGAGTACGAAGAAAGAGATAGAGAGGAGTAAAAAAATACACTTATAGCCAACCTTGTTGTAGTATGAGTGACTAAGTGATGAATATGTATAACATGCCAAACATCAGATAGCCTAACGCACCGTGTTAAATCTCCGAGGGAGCGACCGCACGAGTGACGTGACGGTCGTGGTAGGCGCGACCACGATACGGGCTGCTGGCAGCCCTTGGATCTGAGATCAAACGGTCGCATGCTAAGTTGCTGAAAATTTGTAGAATAACCCTCCAGGATAGGATATTCACCCATAGGTCTAGAATCATGCCATGCAACCATTCGATCTCAGATCCAAGGGCTCTCGGAAGCCCGTATCATGGGAGAATGGAAAGCCACTACCCTGCCGTTCGCACGCTGGTAGTTCGCTCCTACTCGTCCCCGCACGTCCTTCAATACTATGGCGGTTCGCTCCTAGTTGTCCCGTCCATTCACATTACGACAGTTCCACTAATTCTAACCCCCCTCCCAAATCCATGGCGCCCCAAATCTCCAGGATCGGCGGTGAGTACAAGGTTAGAACCATCACCGGTGATGAGCTCGATGTCATCTACACCCGTTCTTCCGCGACGGTGAAAGGATGCCTTTCTCGCTTCAGACGCATGTTCGAAAACTCAAATGATGAGTGGGTCGCTGGGCTAGATGTTGAGTACACCACAGTCTTGGGACGAGAGAAGGATCTAAAGGCCGAAGAGAGGAAGAAGCCCGCCGTGATCCAGGTTTGCGTGCATGACTTATGCTTGGTCTACCACATATGCCATGCCGACGTTGAGTGCCAGGATTTTAAGGACTTCCTCGGGAGCAACCTAGTCAAATTCGTTACTGTAGACTTTGGTAACGACAAACAAATCCTGGGTCGGATAGGCCTCGTTGTAGGCAACCCCTTCGACCTCCAGAAGAATCGGCTGGTGGCCTCTTGTCAGCCTTCAATGCTGACCCTAGCAGGAACCATGGTTCATCCTTCATAGGGTAAACTGGTGAAACCTCCATACACGTTTCATCGTCATGCATGGCAGCGGAATGTACTAGATATAGTCCACATCCAGTACGCTGCAATGGATGGCTACCTTTGCTTCAATATCTACAAGGGTTGGATGAAGAGCAACAGCCAAGTGTGCGGTTCAAGCAAAGAAGTATCGGCCAAGAGGAAGAGGGACAAGGACGAAGTCGAGGACGTGGACGAGGACTCCGAGTAAGGTGGCAGTGTCGTTGCTCATGGCGGTTCTAATGCAGTGTCTACCAGAATAGTTGCAAAGTTTAATTTCAGGTCTGCTTAATTTAATTTGAGGGGTGTGTTGTGCTGAGCCCCTAGCAGAACTATGTTATGTTTCTTCTTGTTACTTTAACTCTTCAGTACGTACATACAAGTATTTCTTACATTTCATCTTTTAGTCGGTACAGTACTACCACTCGTTTCTTCACATTGTATACATACAATATATATGGCCAACATCATGTAGCCAGCAGTTTAGTTGTCAAAGAATTTCAGGGTGCCTAGTTTTGTCAAAGAATTCCAGGGTGCTTAGTTTTATTTGAGGGGTGGGTTGTGCACTTGTGCTGGACACCATTATTGTGACAAGCCTTTTTAATAGTACTATATGCATAATTTGGCGACGAGCGCTCTCTATATGTACCACCTTTTTTTTAATTTCAAGTTTTGCTCCATGGCGCAATCCATCGATACTACTACTGTACAAGAGTGGAGTATATACATTTTTTAAAAGGCTAGAGGGCGGGGCAGTCTAGCTCGGTCGGTTTCACGAGAGGCGAGGGCCTTTGTGATTTGACGGCTCATTACTACTGTCAAATCGAATAGTACTGCGCCGCCCGCTGCACGCCCGCTGCCTCCATTAAACCCCTCCGTTAAACCCGCATGCAAACCGAGAATCCTACTCCGGCCACACGTCCGTTCATGAGCGGGCCGGAATTAAACGCAACACCCGCCGAGCTCCTCCCGTCCGCCCTCAGTTTCAACGAGGCCAGACGCCGGCCAAGCTCCTACCATCCGCCCTCTATTTACACGAGGCTAGACAGACAGCGGGCAAGAATCGCACCCCTCCGCCGCTCCCCCATCTCCTCCTTTACCATTTTCTCCACTCCTCCGATGGCTTCCGATGAGCCGTTCTCCGGCATATTACCCGGCTGGGTGGCCCGCCGAGCCCTCCCGATACGGGCGAGGCCGCTCCGTGCTTCACCAACCTCGCTTGGCCCGACAGAGCCAGTTGCCACCCCAAGCAGGCATGTGGTTCAGCAACTCGCCGCTCCAGTTCAGCTCGATGAGGAGTGGCAAGCGCCGGCACGGCGGCGAGCACGCCGATACGGGCGCCGTCGATGCCGCGTCGTACCGCGCCACTAGTGTCTGCGGTGGCCGCGCCTCCCGTGTCTGTGGGCGCGCCTCCCGTTCCTGCGGTAGCGCCATGCAGGCAGAGACAAAAGCCGGGTGCGTGGAGTGCGACGAGTCGGTGGCCAGCTTCTCTGTGTCCGCCACCATCATCGAGGAGAAGTAGAACACGGGAGGCCACCGCCACTTGGGACCCATGAAGGCCACCGCCGAGGCGACGACTGCGGATTCAGGTGGTTTCTTTGTTGCTTCGTCTCTTCCAAGGACCTTCGTCGACCCCGCAAGTGTCTGACGGACATGAGGAAGACAAAGGGATCCGCGGGCGGCCATTTAGATTATGTACTCCCTCTCCAGCTAGCGGGGAATTTTTGTTCTAAGAATGGATAAATTGTATGTATCTATAACTAAAATAAGTCTAGATACATCCATTTCTAGGACAAGTATTTCCGGACGGAGGGAGTATTAATTATACAAGAGAGCCGGATTGGCACCTCTTAGTTCATGTAAATGTAATGAAATCCATGATTTTTATATGAAGATCCAGCTTTTTATACGAAATCCTTCATGCTTATATGAAATCAGTCCGTGTTTGCACGAATTTCATCTGGTTGGTTAGAGTTGTAAAAATGTATGCCGCTGGCGTTTGATGTCGTCCTCCGCTTAAGGAAGCGGGAGGAAATTTGCCGGCTGCCGTTGGAGATGCTCTTTATGCTGGAAATAATAGAGTGACATCCAATCCATTTGAGCTAATTGCCTGTATGATTGTCCCTCTATAAAAAGTTAATTGCATGCACAGTGTACACGTGACTTGCAGGGTGGCTACAACTTCGTACAGAAAGTTAAAAAGAAACAAGTCCATCCTTAATCTTGTATTCTAAGTACTCTGTGGGTTCCACTGTCAGTACAGTGGCGAAATAAGTATATATCAAATAAGTAGAGTAATATATAATATAAAAATATAAAGTTAAAAGACAGAATACGAATTCATGTCATCGCGTTGCGAGCATCCGGCGCTAACCAGCCCAGCACATTTTTGTTGTAGACCATGCTGGAGATATATCTCCATGTCTACTCTTATATATACTCCATTCGTTCCTAAATATTTGTCTTTTTCAGATTTCAAATGGACTACCACATACGGATGTGTATGTAGACATATTTTAGAGTGTAGGTTCACTCATTTTGCTCCATATGTCTTTTCAGGAAGGGGTCAGATTTGTCCTTGATTTATTTATGAGGTATCCAGATGGCACTGCACCGCCAAGAAAAGAGGGTAACATCAAAATTATGGACTACTTTTTTGAGTATGTTGGTAAGGTCCGGTCATAGTCACTTGTTGAAATCTCTAAAAAGACAAATACTCCCTCCGTCCGGAAATACTTGTCATCAAAATGGATAAAAGGAAATGTATCTAGACGTATTTTAGTTTTAGATACATCTCTTTTTATCCATTTTGATGGCTAGTATTTTCGGACGGAGGGAGTAGAAAAAGAGTTGGTGATGATGGTGTGTGTGCCATCCTGCAATATAGGCCGTCGGATTTATATCTAACGGATA
Source organism: Triticum urartu (assembly GCF_003073215.2). NCBI lineage: Eukaryota > Viridiplantae > Streptophyta > Magnoliopsida > Poales > Poaceae > Triticum > Triticum urartu. The sequence goes on along the minus strand of NC_053022.1, from coordinate 555,845,904 downwards.
GGAAAGAAACTATGGCAATTTTGCAAAAATATACCCACACGTCTCTCCACATTCGCAAATAAGGCCTTCCCTCGTTCAACCTTTTCTCTCACAAGATAAACTACTCATACAAATGCATCTTGATGTTCCGTGCAACGCACGGGCAGCTAGCTAATTTCTTTTAAAATAGTTGCTGCGATAATTGGGTTGAAGTGATATATTTTATGTCTGCCCCGAATGACTTCAGATTCACTAGTATTAACAAAGAAAAGGTTGCCTTGTTAATTAACAGAAAACAGGGTGAAAACTATCACATGAGGCCGGTAAAAACAAGGCACACTGCGTTCAGCGTCATCGTCACTACTGCTGTGCGCGCGCGAGAAGTTTACATATCGAGGGGGCTACCGAGCGAGGCACCGAGACACAATGTTTGAGAGAGAAACCAATTGACAGATTATGATCAGATCGAGTTGTCACCCTTCTGCTGTCATTGTTGGGGGGAGGGAGAAAGACGTATTGAGAGTGTGTGCGGTAGACACAGAGGCACAACTAGCGAGTGTGTGTGTGTGTGTGTGTGTGTGTTTGAAAGAGGAGTAGATAGATTATTATCAAGATCGATGTGCCACCCTACTCCTTCGGTGCCGGGTAGTGTGTGTGTGTGTATGTTTGAGAGAGAAGCCAGTCGATAGATTAGTATCAAGATCGAGGTGTCACCCTACTCCTTCGGTGTTGGGAAGTGTGGGTGTGTGTGTGGGGGGGGGGGCAGTGACACTCATATATCTCTACTCTTATAAAAAAACAGAGTTGGTGATGATGGTGTTCCAGCCATCCTGCAATATAGGCCATCCGATTTATATCCGACGGACAGGAAGGAAACTATGGCAATTTTGCAAAAAGATACCCACACCCCTCTCCGCATTTGCAAATAAGGCATTCCCTCGTTCATCCTTTTCTCCCACAAGATAAACTTCTCATACAAATGCATCTTGATATTCCATGCAACGCATGGGCATCTTGCTAGTAGGGAGAAGGAGTTTGTGTGACACATATCTAGCTATATTAAGGGATAGGTAGATAGCATATGTGTGACAGACATTAGTGGCTGTGGGTGGGCGGAATTAAAGGGGTGGGCGTGTTAGACATAGAGAGCGTGTGTGTTTCTATGTGAGAGACTTGTAGGACGGGGTAGAAAGACGAATTTAACCCTGATGGAGGGAGAGAAATACACGAAGTGCACGTGTGTGATTCCGATGCCCACAGGGAAATGAGATATGTATGCGTGTGAGAGAGATTGAACAATTCATTGACATATCACTATCTAGCGATTGTGGACGTGCATCGCTTGAACATAAGTCAATATCTACTTCGTATCGTGACCAAAGGTACAATATCGATTCAACGCTATAAAGATTGGACACTCACATATCACATTTTTTCTATTTAAATAAGTCTTTTTAGTTGTGCATGCCAAAGTTACAGTGATGTTTCTTCAAACAACCAATGTAGCTATCATGAACACGCACCATTGTTACTCTTTCATTCAAATTCATTAGTCTTGGATGATTTAAGTTTCTATTTTGAAGTAATATATGTAATATTCATATATGAATTCAACGGGTACACAATTTATGAAATGGAGGCTATGTAATCATATGAGGTAACACTTTTAAGTAGCTGACTACAATATCCATTTCTTTTTGTGCGCCTCTACACTAACACGTCAATGCATTATTTTTAAAGTAAATAACCAATGTCACTAAATTATCTATTTACACGAGAAATACATATGCTGATTGTTTGATCCCTTTTTTGTGAACGCACAACTACACCCGTACGATTGGCCACGCCCGTGTGAACGTCCAAGTTATCGGCGCATCATCCCGAGTTATTGTCTTTTTTCTAGGGTAGACCTCACACCAGTTATTAACTGCTCACGCGTGCCCCGTGTACACAGTCTGGCATGACCTTCCCGCTAGCCCGGTCCAAAATTAGTTTAAACTGGATACGAACGATCCCGCGGGCGACAAAATCTCCCGCCTCCTTCTAAAATTTCCGCCACCTTAGTATTTAGCATGCGAAATCCCCCTTTTGTCCTTGGTGCATGGAGACCAACAATTACAATACCGCCCTCATCTACATGATAGGTCGGGGCTGCTTTGGTAACTTCCAGTTCCCCCACTACACGGCACCCCCATTTCCTCTCCCCTCCCGCAAAAACGACTAACTACACGGCACACCGTCCGTACTTCATCCCCCTTTCTCCCCTCCCCTCTCAAAACCCTAGACTGCTCATCCACCGGCGTACCATAGCCCATTCACTGCCAGCGGCGTCCACCTCGTCGGATCTGCTTCTGCGGCCGCATCTACCCCTCCCACCTCCCCTAGAAACAAGTAGACTGCTCATCCACCACTGTACCACAGCCCATTCAGTGCCAGCCTTGTCCATGGCGCCGGATCTGCTTCATCGGTACTCTCGTCAACCGCCGCGCATCTGCAGCGGCTCATTCGTACTCCCCACCGGAGACGCTTCGTCCACACCCCCCGGAGCCGCCCCACCGACGCCCCCGTCGACGGCCTCTGATCCTCTTCGTCGACACCTCCCTCAACCCTACCGGAGCCGCTTCACCGACACCTTCCTCAACCCTACCGGAGTAGCTTCGCCTATACCATTCTCAACCCTACCGGGGCTGCTTTGCCAACTCACAAGTCCACAGCCTCAGATCCGCTTCCTCGCACCCTCATCCAACCTATTAGAGCAGCTTCTGACACCCCATCCACGGCCGCAGATCCGCATCATCGACACCACCCTTAACCCAACCACCGGAGCAGCTTCTAACGCCCCGTCCATGGCCGCAGATCGGCATCATCGACACCATCCTTATCCCAACCACCGGAGCAGCTTCACCTACGCTCTCGTCCACGGCCATAGATCCGCTTCACCCACACTGTAGTCCACCCTACCGGAGCCGCTCCACAAACACCCTACTCGACGGTTCTAGATCTCCTTACCGGACCCCGACAGCCAGCGCAGCGTCATCACCCTCGACGTTTCTAACCTGATTCACACAGTCTGGAGAGATGCCAAGCACCCACCACGGCCTAGGTACTTGTCACCTTTAAACCCGTCCAGCATCACCTGCCCGATGTACTTCAAATATACTAACCGGTCGCTATTACCTGTTATGCAGCTGGCAAAAACTACAAGGACGATGTTTCTTCTGGATCTAATAGCTTGGCCAACCAAGATCCTGGACTGAGGCATTGCTATGATCTTGTAAGCGCATCTCTCTCTTGTATTGTTCTGTGCCTGCCAGCGTGCTTTGCTAGGATTTTCGACCAGTAATCCCTGTGTGCAGACAATGATTTCTACTACTGGCTGCTAAATTAGATATGTAGATGTCATACATGATACTACCTCGTACCTCCGTTCCTAAATATAAGTCTTTCTAGAGATTCCACTATAGGCTACATACGGAGCAAAATGAGTGAATCTACACTCGAAAATGCATCTATATACATCTGTATGTGGTCCATACTGGAATCTCTACAAAGACATATATTTAGGAACAGGGGCAGTACATTACACAAAATCATAGGTGGCATGTAGGAATTCCAGTGCACTACATTAGGCTCCCTTAGAGTTCCTGCTAGTCCAGCATACAAAGTCATGGCTAGTTTGTGGTACGCACACAATCGTTAATTGGTGGTTTAAATATGCGCAAGGGATATGCAATGTAGTGTCATGTAGAGATGTCTGAAATTAGCGTGTCAACTTGCAGATAGGGTTACACAATGAAAAAGTACAAGATGTATGTGGCAATTTCATGGAACATCACAAAAAAGGAGAGGCAGCGGTGAGCCTATACAGTGTGCTATGGTATGTCACTCCTCCATTGCAATCATCATGACATGTTATTTGTATGCCAGTTGTATTAGCCAAGTTTCTTAGGGACAATTATTATGAGTTATCCTAAGAAAATAAGCACCTGTGAATATAAGTTCCATGTAATAAGCCAACCAATTCTTTTCATTGCGTTTTCAGCTTATCTTTGGTATGATCAGTGGAAAGTCTAGATTGCATTATATTTTTTTCATTTTGCTTCCCATATGGAAATTAATTTGACTTGCAAACATCACAAATTGAACCCAGTGCAGTAATTAATATGATAGGAAAACAGATCATCACTATTTGCTCAAAATGCAAATACAAAGATACCGTCTACTTGGCACAATCTACTTTGGTCAATGTTTTCCATAGAGATCCCATTGCCTAATTTAAACGAAGAACGCATGACCCACATTTAAATGAAGAACAATTATTTATTGAAATTCGATGGTCCAAGTGGCTGGTTATTATCGTATAGCAGCACCACCCGAAAGCATCATGTAGCAGCAGCAGCAGCAACAGCTCATAGCAACTCATCATATAGCAGCAGCAGTCTGCAATTCATCATATACCAGCAGCAGCTCATAGCAATTCATCATATAGCAGCAGCAGGAGCATCTCATAGCAATTCATCATATAGCAGCAGCAGCTCATAGCAATTCATCATATAGCAGCAGGAGGAGCATCTTGTAGCAACTCATCATATAGCAGCAGCAGGAGCAGCTTGTAGCAACTCATCATATAGCAGCAGCAGCATCTCATAGCAATTCATCATATAGCAGCAGCAGCTCATAGCAACTCATCATACAATAGCAGCAGCTCATAGCAATTCATCATATAGCAGCAGCAGGAGCAGCTCATAGCAATGCATCATATAGCAGCAACAGAAGCACCTCATAGCAATTCATCGTATAGTGGATCAAAATGAAAATTTGGCAAAAAATTAGAGGAGATCCTCACCTTGTTGGATGAGCTCATCCTTCAACAGCACCTCAAGGCCATGGCCTGGGAGGAGGGGAGGGGGAATAAGGTGCCTTCTGCCGCAGTGTGGCATCAGCCGTAGTTGTGCAGCGCCCGCTGGAGTAGTGCGTTGGACGAACCACAGTGGAGCAGCTGCTGGAGACCATGAGAATGAGGGGCGGCGCCAGAGGGAGGAGAAGCCAAGGAGATTTGCCCCTACCCGCCGGCCATGTATCCTAGCTGGACATAGCATCGTCGAGGACAAGGCTAGATGGGACCAGTGGCGACGGCTCGCTGGAGGAACCCTAGTGCTGCAAGCAGGGGATCAAGGTAGAGGGAAAGGGGAGAGGAGATGCAAGCGGGCAGGGCAATGAATGCTTGCGTGTTTGTTTTTACTTGAGGGTCAGGTGTGACACGGGCGTCAGCAGTTGCATTTTGAGTGTAATATAGGCAGACAACAGAGTCATTTCACTATTCCCTTTCCCTTTCATTTTTAGTGAGGTTCTACCCGAAACACCCCCCTCCAAAGCAAAATTAGTTAAGCCCAAGCCCATAACTCAAAAATGACTTCTTTACATCTTTTATGGCTTATTTTGACAATATGCCCTGAAAAGGCGGAACCGAACTGGCCCTTAACCTGCAATTCAATTGCGCATGCAATGATGAATCACTCCTGCCTGCTATCTATACATTTAGGCATCATCATATATGGTATAACCTAATACATGTGCATTCCATTGTAGAATCTGGAATATGCAATGTTTATGTTAGTTCATACGTTGCACATGATGTTTAAATGCCCCTTAAATCTAGTCAGTCAAGTGATGGTCTTTAAGCCCCCTTCTTTGCTTCTTTTATTGATATGTAAGATTTGCTCACACTTCTGTTCAATTGCTTGTTTGCATCAGCCAGCCATACTAGGACTGTTTGCTTTGATTACTTGTTGTTCTTGACCTAACACTCTAACAGAGCTTGTCAACGATTTAAACACTAAGGGCTGCTGTAGTGGGGCCTTGTCTAACTCATAGGTGACATAAAGGTTTGGCTGTACACTACATTAGGCTCTCCAAGAGTACCTGGAGATCCAGTTCGAAGGTATGCCTAGCTTTTACATAGTGCAGACATAGTAAATGCTCATTTCATTGTGTGCAAGTGCAAGAGATGCAGCATGTTTCATTATGTGGTGTTGTTTTGTTATAATCTCATCCTTTTGTGTTCACAGACTGGAAAGTATGCATATTTATCTTCCAAGGAGACGAGTAACTAGTTTGTGTCACCTTGCAGAGGGGGTGCAATGAAGATAAGATTGAGGATTTCCATGTACAAGATGTTAGGAAGGAGCCTTGCAAGAGAAGTAGGAGCTGCGCTGAGCCTCTTCAACCTGCTAAGGTAAGTCACTGTATGCAACTCAATAGTTCAATTCCTTGTTTGTTTCAGGCATAGTTAATTTTCTCTTTTCAATTGCTTTATTTGTCCTCAGTTAATGAGATGCCCAAATAATCATGCCTGATGTTCGGTACTTGTATCACTATTAGTTGACATAATTAAAGGCCTTACCATTTAATTACTCTGCCGAAGTGTGCCTGAAGCTTTGAAGTCTATTAACCAACTATTATTGCATGAGGCTCACAATCTAGTTCATACTACGCTAATGATTGCATAGTTTTGCCTGCTGTAGTATGTTTGTATGAAACCCTCTGCTGTTCATTATGCTCCCTAAGACTTTAGTTGAGGCACAGAATGGCCAAATGCTTGCTTACTTATACGCAATGTGTTGTCTAAATTTGTAACTTGCCTGTGTTTTCGATTGGGCCCCAACATCATGCTCCTCTGGTGAGCTAAGATGGATTTCTGTATGCAGGCTGCACAGACTATCTTTTTTATAGTTTTTAAAATATCACCTGCTTAAGCTTCTAGACGTGTAACATTTTTTTAAAGTGACATGTAACAATATTGTTAGTCCTGTTTTGCCATGTAGTACAAAATAGTGTCTTGTTCGCTTCACTGTTGTAACTATATATTTTCCCTAGTCATGTGTACTTACAGAAACATTTCAGGATGAAGTGACATCAACACAAAGATCTGCAAGCAGTGTGGCATGGCCGTTACCAAATGATTATGGATTGGAATTAGAATGTGTTGATGTTCTCGAGCATCAACTAGAGGTGGCAAGACAACGTGTACATGATTGTCAACGTATAATCAACAAGTTGAGACTGGACATGCATGTATTAGATGCAGGAGTCAAAAAATGAAACAAGACACTGAGGTAACCATGAAGGAATTGGAGATTTTGCAGACTGAAATTTGTGCTATCTGAATCCGGCCAATCCTATTTTCTGAAGAGATTATAGTTCAAAGGGAGTTAAGTTGATGCGCGTCCATGATGTATGAGCTGTATTTGCCTAGTGTATGTAATTTGTTGTTTGTGTATCTTTATTGTCACCTGTGCCGAACCATAATGCCCAGTTGGTATAATCGGCTGTAATTTCTTTATTGTATAGTGCAGGATTATTCTACCTTTCTATGCCTTGATCTCTTTGTTGTAATAGTGTAGTCTTTTTAGAGGTGATAGTATTGAGTAGGATAATTCTTTGAATATGCTATATCATTCAAACGGGGGCCAATACGCCCAACCATGGCCCTTCACAGGCAGTCGGATCCATGGGCCTTCTACGTCTCGTAGGATCCATGGGCCTTGTACGTCTCGTAGGATCCATGGGCCGCCGGCTCATTTATGGGTCTTGTACGGGCCTTTAATAGAAATCATACGTTTTATGGGCTGATCATAATGGGTTGTTAATAGCCCGTATTTGGTGATGTTATGAAAATGGCCCAACAGACTAACGGTCCACAAACGGGCCGACTGTAATGACGGGCTGAATTTGGCCCACAAGGAGAAAATGACAGTAACGGGCCGTAAGTAACAGAATGCTACAAATCAGCCCAAGAATAAATGGGCCCTCAGAAGGCCGAAAGTTAACTTGGGCTGGAAACGGCCCAACGGAATAACGGGACGTTAATGGGTATAAAGTGATACATTGTTCATTACGGGCCAGTTTCACCATGGGCCGTTATTGGGTGTAAAGTAATACACTGTTCATTATGGGCCAGTTTCAGCACGGGACGCTAATGGGCCAAGAGTTACAAAGGGCCTCATATGGGCCGAAAGACGTCATGGGCTATACATGTCAGGACCCCGATTCCAAGTCACATCGATCTAGCCGGTAACACCTCATATCACTTTGCGGCCTCACGCACGGCATTCCCACGGGTGTCGCCTTACCATGGCCCGGGACCATTTGCGCCTTTTGGCTCACGTATATGATAGTGTCGCTAGCATCCATATGACAGAGAACCCGGGCCGACATGGCTAGTCGTGAACCCAAAGTGGCACTAACCTATGGGGACTGGCATACATGAATCACATCGAGCGTGTCGATCAGCAGCATGTGAATCCGGGCTGTAGCACTGGGCTAACAAGACTCCAGGAACCCGGGCTGTAGCAGGCTAGGCAGGACCCCGGATGTCACCGCGTGACATTTCCCCAAAGGAACAGACACAGGAACGAAGTGAAACACATGCCGGCCAGTCAAGTGTCCTGAGCAGTAGTGCTGGGCTAACAGGACTCCGGTGAACCGGGCTGTAGTGGACTACTATGGCTCATGGAAGCACTAGACTACATTTCCCCATAAGAGAGGCTTCCAAGGATAAACAACTAGATTGTCGGATCCCACACATACCAAGCATTTCAATCATACACACAATATGCTCGATATGTGTAAATACAACATGGCATCACAACATAACTCTACAACTCAAGTATTTATTCATTAGGCTCCGAGGTGCGAGATATTACAAACATGGGTCTCATGACCCAACAATCATAGCATACAATTCAAGCACATGCGGAAGCTTAACATGTTTGAGTACAGACATCTACAAATGGAAAAGGCTAAGAAGCCTGACTATCTACCAGATCCTGCCGAGGGCACAAGATTGTAGCTGAGGTATCAAGCTAATGTCGAAGTCCACGCGAAACTACTAGCGATACTGGAGTCTCTCTGCAAAACATAAATTAAGCAAACGTGAGTACAAAAGTACTCAGCAAGACTTACATAAGAACTAGCTACATATGCATCGGTATCAACAAAGGGGGGTGGTGGAGTTTAACTGCAGCAAGCCAGCTTTGACTCGGTGGCTGTCTTAAACTACGACTGCAAGTAACTCTTTTGAGGTGGCGCACACGAGTCCACATATTCACCATATCAATACACCACTATGGATCCGCTCCCGTCTCCCTACGAGAACGCCATCCATAGCACTCACGCTTATCTTGCGCATTTTAGAGTATCCACTTTCACTTGTCTATGAACTGTTATAGGTAACCCAGAAGTCCTTTACCGCAGACACGGCTATTCGAATAGATCATTTATAACCCTAAAAGGGTTTACTTTGTCACACATGTTTCCAGCACTTAGCGTTTGCACACGACATGTGCTCAGCAGACTTCAAGCGAAAGCCGACGTGGGTGTAGACCACGACCTGACTAACCACACAAGTCTCTAGTCCAGGTTTATCGCCTATTCGGGTTCCATCCGCAAGGAAATCCGGCCGGGGTGTCCTCAATGGCCCCAAACGATGTGTACAGGGTCCCGAGACACCAAACGGGCGCCGGCATACCCGGCCACAGTGTATCTACCGCATCATAGCCCACCCCCAGGGTCAGCGCTACGCACGGCCGCCAACACATAACCTACAAACACCAGAAACTAGTTGCAACTCCTGGACAGAGGGCGAGAGGGGTCAATAAGTCGAGCGGGGTCATATTTCAGGGCCCAATGTGTGGTGGTAGCTGTTTCATGGATCACAAACACAGAACTCAGTTCCTGAGGATGGTTTCAGTGAGACAACCCACCATGTACTCCTACATGGCCTCTCACCGCTACCACTACAAGAAATATGTCAACTTATGACCTTCTGTCAGTGACCCTCGAAGAATTGGTCATAAATTTATGACCATTTTAGACCAATTGGTCAAAAGCTGTTCAGGGGGCTCCAAACCCTAAACCATTGCGACCATTTTGGTCAGAAAGGTCGTAATTTCCTTACCGAAATGGTCACAAAGCAAACAGTGCTAGTCCGCTGCCTTATTTCTAGTTGTTAATGACCAATATAGATGGTCATAGCCTTGTAGATTGTGGTGGGTTGTGATGACTAGGCGCCATCTCATCAGTTTTGCCTATGTGTCATGTCCATGTGGCAGTTTTTGCCCTAAGTTGTGAAGCAACCTATATTTCTATCATTCCCAAAATTCCCAAAAAAAAATCTCATAAATTCTTTGGGGCATATCTTCATCAAATATGTTAAAATCCTTCCTTGCCTAGTTCAAAACTAATTCAACAATATTCATTTTCCTATTCTGTTCACAACAACACTTTATGAAGGAAGTGCTATTTATATATTCTTGATTGCCCTCGGAATTTTTGGGCACTCTTTCCTGTCCAAATTATTACCGCATGACAAAATTCAGCTCCATTTGCCTAGCAAATCTTCCTCGGCAAATTTCCAAAGTTTTTGTCCACCTAGAAGCATTGTGAAGGAAGTACCTTTTTTATATCTCTAAATGACATGAAATTTATACAGTTCCTTCATATGCCCAAATTATCAACCTCCTCCAAATTGCAGCTCAGTCAAATCATCTATGTGAGCCCAGGTTCAATTTATATTTTATGGCCAAATTGGCACGTTGCAAAGCAAGTGTTATATAGACCCCTCCTATTACCCTCAAACTTTTCGGGCACTCTTCCATACCCAAATCATTGCCACATGATAATATTCAGCTCAATTTTCCTAGTAAATCTTGCTCGGGAAATTTCCAAAGTTTCTACCTCGAGAGAAGCTTTGTGAAGTAAGTACTAGCTAGGCATACCCAAATGATCTAAAAATTTACCAGCGCATGACCATACCTAAGTAAGTTACTTACACCAATTTTGAGATCATTTCATTCATCCAATCTCTCTCACTAGTTTTTCCAAGTTTCTGTCCATAGAAGAGCATTGTGAAGGAAGTACTTCTTTGACATGTCCAAATGGTATCAATTTTCTACAATGCTTTCCTATGCCCAAATAACCATCCTCCACAAAATTTCAGCTCACTCCATTCATTATTTTGAGCCCAGCTTCAACATTCATATTTTTGTCCAGCGTGGTACTTTGCAAAGCAAGTACCACCTAGGATCCTCCTTTTGAGCTAAAAAATTGTGAAGACATTCTCCTTAGTAGATGATCATCCTCAGCCAAAACTCACGCCCATTGGCCATGTGCATTTCCCGTACTGCTAATCAAACACTTGGCTGCTAATTCATGTTTGAGCATCGATCGGTCTCCTCGTGAGAATATTATGTTGTAATTTTCTTCCTAGCACCAACCTGGGGAGTGCCTAACCCACTAGACATGCCTAGGCCGCCCAGAACACATGGCAACATTACGGTCACGCGATGACCACGCGACGGGCATGCGAGTTTACGCGCTCTAGAGTTGGGGCCCTCGGCCACCGCCCAAACCTCGACGGATCGCCACCAAACCATGTATTTATGATTAAATAGATACTTATGTACCTAGAAATGATTTTTGGAAAAATAAATAGCAAACTATGAGGCGGCTGCAGTTCAAATTTGACCCGCTTCGAGCTGAATCGGCGGAAATTTGTCTTTTTCACGAGAGGTGGATAAAAACTTTTTGCACCCAACCATTTTGTCAATTGTGCATTAAATATGTCATAGTATTTTAGAAAATTGATTTGGTCCAATTTTGCAACAATTATTTGGTAGTTCCTTCACAAAAAAACCTCCTTTTGGGCACTTGAAAAATGAAAAATGGTTTTTTCGTCCAAAGAAAATGAAAACTTCCTTAGGCAACATTGTTTGCCATTCCAATATGCACCCTTGTGCACAATATGAGATCATTTGAACAAACTATGCCACGAATGTGGCCATAAGATTGATCATTTGGCTTGAAAGCCATGAATCTTTAGAGATGATAGCTCATTTCTAAGAACACTTTTTTAAAATAATTGCCGTATTACAAGTTCGTTATTTTTCCTGGAAACTAGGTCACATATAATGACATAATGCGAAGGTTTTCCAATTTTTTGATTTTTTTTGAATTTTTTATGCCGGTTTCAAAATGCGGTCAAAACGGCGGGCTTGACCGTTCCTAGCTAGTGGTTGAATCTTGGAATGTTTTTGGTGTTTCTCTGATTAAATAGATACTTATGTACCTAGAAATGATTTTTGGAAAAAATAAATAGCAAACTATGAGGCGGCTGCAGTTCAAATTTGACCGCTTCGAGCTGAATCGGCGGAAATTTGTCTTTTTCACGAGAGGTGGATAAAAACTTTTTGCACCCAACCACTTTGTCAATTGTGCATTAAATATGTCCTAGTATTTTAGAAAATTGATTTGGTCCAATTTTGCAACAATTATTTGGTAGTTCCTTCACAAAAAAACCTCCTTTTGGGCACTCGAAAAATGAAAAATGGTTTTTGGTCCAAAGAAAATGAAAACTTCCTTAGGAAACATTGTTTGCCATTCCAATATGCACCCTTGTGCACAATATGAGATCATTTGAACAAACTATGCCACGAATGTGGCCATAAGATTGATCATTTGGCTTGAAAGCCATGAATCTTCAGAGATGATAGCTCATTTCTAAGAACACTTTTTTAAAATAATTGCCGTATTACAAGTTTGTTATTTTTCCTGGAAACTTGGTCACATATAATGACACAATGCGAAGGTTTTCCAATTTTTTGATTTTTTTGAATTTTTTATGCCTGTTTCAAAATGCGGTCAAAACGCCGGGAATGACCGTTCCTAGCTAGTGGTTGAATCTTGGAATTTTTTGGTGTTTCTCTGATTAAATAGATACTTATGTACCTAGAAATGATTTTTGGAAAAAATAAATAGAAAACTATGAGGCAGTTGCAGTTCAAATTTGACCCGCTTCCAGCTGAATCGGCGGAAATTTGTCTTTTTCACGAGAGGTGGATAAAAACTTTTTGCACCCAACCATTTTGTCAATTGTGCATTAAATATGTCCTAGTATTTTAGAAAATTGATTTGGTCCAATTTTACAACAAATATATGATAGGTTCTTCACAAAAAAATCATTTTGGGCACTCGAAAAAATGGAAAATGATTTTTTCGTGGATCAAAAGCATGTTACATAAAATCATTTGGTCAATTATACATACAATTTGGTCTAATACATAGAGTTGGTAGGTTTGTCACAACAAAACTATTTTTTATACTTCAACAACGAAAAATGCTTTTCTCCTGCAAAAGAACTTATTTTTAATCATTTACGACCTATTTATATGGTCATAAAATCATCAAAGCCTTTATTGCATTCTGATTGGTCCGCGAGCACCTCCCACGGATCATGCCCGACCACCGTTGGATAGGCCTGGATCAGACGGCAGCCCTCTTCCCCCACCCCCTCTACCCCTCATCCCTCTCATCCCCCTCCCGAATCAGCGCAGCTCTCGCCAAACCCTAGCGCAGCTCTCGTCCATCCTCCGTGCACCGCCGCCCCCATCGATTCCGCCTAACACCGCCGATCCCCTTCCACCTCTTCCACCCATCCCCTCGCCGCCACCCACCTTCGCCACCGACCAGTTCCCTCGCCGCCACCCACCTCCGCCACACCTCCCCTCCCCACCTCAGATCCTCTCCCCTCTTCCCACTCCCAGATCCAACTTCCCACCGCCACCTCCGGCGCCCAATCCCGGCAACCTAAGGCGGGATTCGACGGTGCCCAGCAGACCTACGCGCATGGTGGTGGTGGTCCGCTCGTTGCCTCCCCTTCCTCCCAGAACACGCGCCTCCTCCTCCTTCTCCCAGATGCAGATCAACACGCCGCTCTCTCACCTCGCCGGCGTCGCCCCCTCCTCCCCCGTCCTCCCCCAGCCCCGGCCATCCTCCCTTCTGCCACCCCCGCCTGCTCCGCCTACTCCACAGCCACCTCCTCCCAGATCTCCCTCTCCCCGACCACTCGACGCCTCCCCTTCCTTTCCTCCCATCACTCGCACCGCCGCCTCCTTCTCCCCGACAACAGCAGCAACCGGGGACGTGGTGAGGTACGGTGGAGGCGGACCTGCGCAGGAGGGCCGAGGGCGTCTTCGACAGGGCTCGCTTCCTCTGCGCCACCAACTCGGTAACATCCACTACCAATTCGAGAAACGAGTAACAAGATCACGCTGATTGCTGCATACTCTGCTTAACAGTCACATACAGAATGGATTGCAGGTGCAGGGTATGGTGGAGCTGATCAACGGGGAGCTGAGGTTCGTGCTCTGCAATGCCGTGGAGAGGCACCACACTGACCTGCTCGTCGTCGGCAACCATGGCTATGGTGCCATCAAGAGGTAGTTGATGAGATTTATTTATCTCCAGTCCAGTCCGTGATGCAGAGCTAGTGCTCATGGAATTTGTCTGAACCTGGACACTTTAGTTGACGTGTTAGGGTTTTGTTATTCTCCTGCGGGGAAAGCTTGTGTACATAGCTGTCTCCGACTTGTATGCTAGTAGTGACTGAATGCTAAAATTGTTTTGTTTGCTTGTTTTTGTATGAGATATGCTACTTGTGAGGGGCTGTACCTAGATTAGAATAGTATTTTTTTTCCTAATTAATCCACTGTAGTAGCTTTATTAGATGGAAATTGTTTAGTTGACGTGTTAGGGTTTTATTAGTATGTACTGGAGCCATCTTCAGTGGAGATGGCACCTACATACGTATAAACTAGAAACCAGGAATGACCTATTCCAAAAAATACCGGAAAATGGGCCATTGATCATTTGGCTGATACTATGAGTGTACCGTCTGAGTTGCTGCTATCCATTCCCCCATGCATGAATATCTGGCGAGTGAGAGTGACGAGAGAATTACTGATATCTATTTGCCCCAAGTATTTTCCATTTGAACAAGTTACTGTTATCCAAATGATTTTGCCTGCAATAACCTAATCCACGTGAACATCAACAATGTCGTAGATGTTGGCTTGGTTATTCCAGACATTTATTTCAGTTGGAATTAGAAACATCTAGTACAGAGTGTTCCTGGTGCAGCTGCAGGACTGCACCTTGTTGCATGTTGATTGATTCTTCTTTCGTTTTTGCGAATTTGATGCTTGCTAGTATTTTTTTGTGTTTCTGCTCGGTTGATGTACAGTTTGTGATAGAGTAGGAAGCATTGCGTACTTGTTAACTGCTTGCCTCATTCAGTTAGTATCATCTTGCACTGTGTCTCTTATTTTGCATTGAGATTGAAATCACACGAGGTAGCTTTTTGCACCATAATCAGGTGTACAAATGGTCTTGGTGCGAGGTCTTGAACCATGCTCCCGTATTTGTTTGGTGATTATTTTGGATACATGTTCTTTTTCTACAGAAATATGTTGTGGTTCCTTGCTGAATAAACAAGTAACCAGTATAGATAATCATTTTAAAGTACAACTCTTGGAATTATGGTTTTCCTTGCTGTAAAATTACCAATTTGTTGTTTACTTGTTGCTATCAGTTAATCATACTTTATTCCTTTTATTGAGCTGCTCCGCCACCTCCCCTGGCGTCTTCGCGGGGCGCTCGACGGTAGGCAGGTCATGGGTGTGACGGACCTGCTGCTGCCGACTGTCTTCCTCGACCACTTCCCTGAGCTGCTCCTGCCGCCGACCCTCCTCAACTTCGCCCTGTTGTTGCTGCTGGTGAGAGAATTTCCTCGATCTGTCGCTTCTTCCTCCTGCCAACTACATATGTGATGATTCTGTAACTGCTCTAGTTTGGCTGTAGCTGTAACTACTGTATTTTGGGTGTGATTCGATAAAAGCTATGTGGTTTGGGGTTAAGGAGATCGTGTACCATTTGAAGCTGTAAAAGCTATGTGGTTTTACTAGTCATCAGTATTACGCTTATCAGCTTTAAAATTCTGAGACATCATGTATTGTTTTCCTTTGCTTATTTATAATTGTGTAGCATTTGAAGCTGTAAAAGCTTATAATTGTTTATTTTGTGTGGTGTTAGTCCGATGGTTTATTGCAAGATGGCTGTATGGATAACTCAGCTTTGTGTGTTTATGGAATTTCCTAGAGGGTTGATAAAACTGTGAGTCTGTCAGCTTGCTTGGAACCAATTGTTATGTGTTGCTTTGTGTAGTGCTGATTTTGCGCTGATATGAACTTACAACAGTATTTACATTGTAGTGTTTTCTGCATGTTGTCGTATCACTAGTTCCATGCTGCCTACACATTTGAGTCTATTACTTATTTTTGTTTTTATCCTTGATTAGTATTAATTGTTGTATTGTAGACTTAAAATTGTGGTGGTTCCTCTTTTACAGAAGCTCAAGTGTGAAGTGTGAAGCCATGTAGTGTGAAGCCAAGTGTGGAGGCGTGAAGTCCAACTCAGTAAAGAGTAGCATATTGTAGAATATCTGTGTTGCAAATATTGTAATAAATTTATTTAGTGGTATATTTGATGAATTTTATGTGTTCTTTGTTTTATTTGAAGTATTGATTATGTATGCGATTTGAAAACTTGTGAAATGGAAACCTGTTCAATGGGTCCACTTATGAAAATAATCTGTCAAATTTGTACATTTCTGATATATGAGACCAATTTGAGAGATGATCATGACAAGTGGGACCCATCTGACTAGTGGGACCGGCTTGAATATATAATGGCTGAAAATAGAAAAGCAATAAATAATAAAAGGCCGCGGGCCAACAATAAAAAAGGCTACAACGTTGGGCTTGGCCCATGAAGCGGACCAGAATTAACAAGGAAAAAAATCCTAAAAGGCTGAATTAATGGGCTCGGCCCATGTAAAACGCCGAATTGGACCGGGCTGAATCTTGTGCCACGTCAGATTGCCACGCTGGATGCCTACGTGGCCTGGCGAGGTTGCTAGTGACCAAAACGCCACAGTAGACATATTTTGGTCATAAACGTTTGCGACCATTCCAGAAGAAAGGTCGCTATAGTCAGTTTACGACGCCCAGCTTTTGACCTTATGTTTTTGGTCACCAAAAGGTCATAAATGGAAATTTGTGACCTTTCAGTGACCAATAGTGGTGGTCATAAGTTGACATATTTCTTGTAGTGTACCTTTACCAAATCGTGTTCACACACTTAGCTCACACACCGTAGGACATGTTTACACACCTCCGATTCATCCCCGATGAATCAGACCTGACGCAACTCTATGCAATAGCAGGCATGACAAACAAGCATGAATGAGTAGGCACATCAGGGCTCAAACAACTCCTACTCATGCTAGTGGGTTTCATCTATTTACTCTGGCAATGACAGGTCATGCAGAGGATAAGGGGTTCAACTACCAGAACAAGTAACAGATGAACCGTTGTTGTCCTAATGCAGTAAAAGAGAGCAGGAGCGAGAGAGTGGGGTTGTATCTGAATGAACAAGGGGGGTTTTGCTTGCCTGGCACTTCTGAAGATAACGTTGAGTCTTCATCAGTGTCAACGATCACAGCGTCAGAGCAGTGTCTACCGAGAGGGGACGGTTACCGGCAAACAGGGAAGGACACAATCAATGCCATGCAACAATATGATGCATGAATGTGACATGGCAATATGCTGTTGATTGGCCTAATGCAACTAGCAACAAGTTAAATGGAGTTGGTTTGAACACTAGGTTCAAATTCAAACTCCATATGTGCTTTATTAAATGCCATTTATTTGTTTTGTCCAAAACAGGGGACAAACATTGTTCAAACATGCATTTAGAAGTTTGAATTTTTCTGATAATTTTTCATATATAAATTATTTCATTCTGAGTTATATATTATTTTCTATGATTTTTAGAAGTTTTAGGCATTTTCTGAAATAAATAAATCATTTAGATTTATTTAAAATCCAGAAAAGGTTTTACTGTGTCAACATGACGTAAGAGTGACGTCATCAGGTCAACTGTGGCTGGCCAGGTCAAACCTGACCAGGGGGACCCACTGGTCAGTAGTTAGTTAACTAACTAAAGTTAGTTTGTGTTAAACTAATACTAATCCTAGTTTAGTTAGTGGCCTGGGGCCCACATGTCAGTGAGTCAGGGGAAAGTCAAACCCCGTTCAAGCTGGGTCAAACCCGCCGGACCAGGTCAACGGCTCGTCACCGGCGACAACAGAGACGGCGGAGGGCTTCGGGAATCGCCCACAGGCGACCAAATCGACCGCGGTTTGGTCCTACGCGTACGGCCAACGGCAGTTTGCATGTTGCGGGGCATGTCCGGAGCTGTGGATGGTCGTGATCGACCCCGCGGAAATGCAGCGAGTGCAGCGGTGGGCTCGGACGCGTGCTTGCACGGCCGTGGTCGCGGTGGCGACATGGCCGGCGGCGAGGAGCTATCGGCTCCGATGGCTACGGTGGTTAGAAGGCGCGGACAAGCACGGGGAGAGAGGGGAAAAGGGCAGGGGCTCATGGCGATTCCAGTAGAGGCAACGGCGAGGCCGGGGAGGGGCTGGAGCTCGCGAATCCCTGGTAAGTTCGCCGGCGGTCAGAGGTTGAAGACGAGGTCGGGGACGACGCTGCAGGGCTTCCGGCAAGGCGTGGCTCGGTGAGGGGGTGGAGGACGAGGTGGCGGAGCTTCTGGGCACGTCGGCGAGGCGTGGGGTGGCCGATGGCCATGGCTACGGCGAGCGGCAGCTGCGGTTGCGCTCGGGTGCGCTGCGAGGAGAGAGCAGAGGGGGGGAAGGAGTGGATAGGCCAGAGGGGTTGGGGCAGTTGCGTGGCGCGTCCAGCTAGCCTCCAGCATCGGCGGAAGCAGGAGGTGGCTCGGCGCGTGCCGGCGCGCGGCGACCACGCGCGCGGCGTCCGACTGGCGGGAGCTGGACGACGACTGGCAGCACCAGGTGGTGGGCTGGGCCAAAACAGGTGAGGCCCAGGTGAGTGCCACGTAAATACCCTCTCTCTCTTTCTTTTATTTCTATTTTTCTTTTGTTCTGTAAGTTTGTGGCATTACTAAAAATATCTAGGCACTTTCAAAAATCACCAAACTGTGCACGCCCAATGTTTAGAATATATCAAACATGGAACATTTTGGTTTGGGATTATTTGGACATTTTAAATATTTTATAGTATTTAAGTGCCCAAATTCAAATACAATAAGATTTAATTCAAAAATCCAGAAATGCCTAGAAATATGTGCATGACTTTTGGCAGAGGTTCTCACCTTTAACAAAAATCATGAACTTTTCTAAAGGGCAATTGGGATCATTGAAAATATTTTTTTATTGAACCTAGTTGAATTCATTTGGTGCTAGGGTTTCAACAATCCCCATTTCAAGTTTCATGAAATTTAAACATGATGCATGGATGTAAAGCCACTAGTTATAAGCAAACTCTAGGGCCGTGACAACTCACCCCCACTAAACAAGAATCTCGTCCTGAGATTCAAGACGCGAGGTAAGAAGACAGAGGGGAGACAAAGCTAACACGATCTTCACGATCCAACTGTCCTTCTCAAAGATGTTGATTCATTGCTTCAATTTGATCTTGACGTCTTTGCTTTCGAGATCTCCATCCATCACGATGATGGCAGAAAGAAACTCTACAGGAATCGATCTCCTCGAAGATCGAGTACTCAGGATCAACTCAGGGAGTGAGACGTTGAAACATCTATGGAGCTGAGAGGCAAAACTTGCATCAGGAGCGACAGAAGAAACAATTTGACGAGGGTTTCAAAGTAGCGAGGGAAATTGCCATGATTCCGAAATGGGGCACCTCGGGGAAGGTGACTCGAAGAACTATTCCCTTAAGTGGCAAAAAGAATTACTTTTGATACAAAGATCATTGAAACTCTCTATACCAGCCTAAGGCAATCACAACGATCGTTTGAAGAAGTTCGAAGAATGGCATACTCCGACTAGAATGGATGATGTGGACTATCTTGTTGAAGACAACGCAATGGATGATTTTTGCTTATCATCGGAAATGGATGAGACCCATGGTAAGTCCACTTTTTAAGATGATCCTAAACAACAACTACTGAGGTGCAAGCTGGGAACAAAATGCAAATGTTGGGAATGATTCTGGTAACTGGGGAAGAGCTCAACAGTCGAGAGTGAGTCCACTGTTTGAAAAGGTTATAACATAACCGAGGAAACTGGAAGCAAATCCTAGTTAATGCCAATGGTAAAACCTGGTGCTTGCGCATGCTCTCAAGAACTTGAGCATCTCCATATTCATCAAGGTTTTACCAATATCCGTGTCAAGGATCCTGGCAACACAACATACCACCATGATGAATGGTGATGGATAATGCAGATGCAAAGGAAGATAACACTTTCTCAGATTTCACCTTAGCGAGGCCAAGGGAACAAAATCTGGATGATCGACCGAGAGACATTTAGCACTCCGCTTCTAATGTTCTCCTTGATGTGCTAGGATAACCCATTTATTGATACGGTTTGGTATCTAGGACATCAAGTAAAAGGTCGGACTTCGGGAGCACAAGAATCCATAAGGAATAACTACGGAGGCAGATCCTGCGAGATCCTTATGGGGAGGTGACCAACTTCTTCAACCAAGCTACTACAATAATAGGCCTTCTCGCTAGGTGTGTTGGCCACGACATCCACTTTACCGGGTTATAGAGAGACCAACATTATAGCTCTTGGGAAAACGTCGCAACCATCACATCTGCCTGAGATTCAGATCTGGTTGGTGTCAGGATATTACAAACTCATCGAGACTAGAAAGAAATGAAAGTTTTGCAACACAAATCGACGAGATGACATTGCGAGATTCTCGGGGGAATGAACTACGGTAGTAAGCTCCAAAACATGAGCCGGTTCTGCTACAAGCATGTGAACACGTTGTCCTAGACAAGCATGGTCACCTGGTAGTATTAAAATGAAACACTACCGAGTTCAGGGGGAACCATCAACGAGGATATCGAAGTCCTTGCGTAGGTCTAACTCTTAAGAAGAAACTTCTTCTCCTTGAACAAATCAATCAGTGGCTTGGTGTGCTAGGGATACGTATAGAATGTAGATGATCAGTCTATCAGACCATAGAATACTTCCCACATGCATGACTGACTTGGGATAATTCCAGAGGAAGCAAAAACAAACTTTCTCGAATTCACGGCGGCAACTTACATCAGATGCACACGAATTAGATGAAGTCACATCTTTCAACCAGACATATGCTTCATGATCGGGACATGAGGGCAATGCTTATAAGGTTTCCAACACTAGTCTAATGTTCAACGTGAATCATGGGGGAGACAAAATGCTGCTGATGGGCTCAACAGCAACTCATCGGAATCTCCATATCACTGGACTTCCACCATCATGTGAACACGGTGATAGCATTGGTCAGACCAAAAGATGTAAGGGTGTATGCTCGAGGGATCAACCAATAGTAAGACAACATTACGAACATCATTGGTTCTGATTTGATTTGACGATAGCCCACACACAAATCAAGGGATTGATAAGGCAATAGCGCCGACAATTGATCACGTGGATCAATCGACGAAGATATTATCTTTCTTCAACACAGATACAAGATATCCCTTAGGGATGAGCGTGGTAGGACAAGCTTTTATCTTCCAACTCTCCAAGTTGTTGCTAAGCTTAACCAACTAGCTCAGGGGTATCCAACAGAGATTCCTGGAGAAGAGGGTGGCTACAAGAAACCAACTTGATCACGAACTCAACATAGCGATCAGGTGACAGCCGGGTGATACCTCCAAGACGGTATTCGTAAAATCACGAATTGTTGGGGAACATAGCAGAAATTCAAAATTTTCCTACGTGTCACCAAGATCTATCTATGGAGAGACTAGTAACGAGGGGAAGGAGAGTGCATCTACATACCCTTGTAGATCGCTAAGCGGAAGCGTTCAAGTGAACGGGGTTGATGGAGTCGTACTCGTCGTGATCCAAATCACCGATGACCAAGTGCCGAACGGACGGCAGCTCCGCATTCAACACACGTACAGCCCGGTGACGTCTCCCATGCCTTGATCCAGCAAGGAGAGAGGGAGAGGTTGAGGAAGACTCCATCCAGCAGCAGCACAACGCCGTGGTGGTGATGGAGGAGCGTGGCAATCCTGCAGGGCTTCGCCAAGCACCGCAGAAGAGGAGGAAGAGAGAGGGAGGGCTGCACCAAGAGGGAGAGATCAGATCGCGCGTTATGGGCAGCCCCAGGCCTCACTATATATAGGGGAGAGGGAGGAGGGTGCGCCCCCTCTAGGGTTCCCCCCCCTAGAGGGGGGGCAGCCCTAGATGGGCCTTGGGGGGGCGGCCAAGGGAGGATTCCCCCCCCCCCCAAGGCACCTAGGAGGTGCCTTCCCCTCCTAGGACTCTTCCTTTTAGGGTTTCCCCCACACTAGGCGCATGGGCCCTAGGGGAAAGTGGCGCCCCAGCCCACTTTGGGCTGGATCCCTTCCCACTTCAGCCCATGGGACCCTCCGGGATAGGTGGCCCCACCCGGTGGGCCCCCGGGACCCTTCCGGTGGTCCCGATACAATACCGATGACCCCGAAACTTGTCCCGATGGCCGAAATAGGACTTCCCATATATAAATCTTTACCTCCGGACCATTCCGGAACTCCTCGTGACGTCCGGGATCTCATCCGGGACTCCGAACAACATTCGGTAACCACATACAAACTTCCTTTATAACCCTAGCGTCATCGAACCTTAAGTGTGTAGACCCTACGGGTTCGGGAGACATGCAGACATGACCGAGACGTTCTCCGGTCAATAACCAACAGCGGGATCTGGATACCCATGTTGGCTCCCACATGTTCCACGATGATCTCATCGGATGAACCACGATGTCAAGGACTTAATCAATCCCCGTATACAATTCCCTTTGTCTATCGGTATGTTACTTGCCCGAGATTCGATCGTCGGTATCCTTATACCTTGTTCAATCTCGTTACCGGCAAGTCTCTTTACTCGTTCCATAACACATCATACCGTGATCAACTCCTTGATCACATTGTGCACATTATGATGATGTCCTACCGAGTGGGCCCAGAGATACCTCTCCGTCACACGGAGTGACAAATCCCAGTCTCGATTCGTGCCAACCCAACAGACACTTTCGGAGATACCTGTAGTGCACCTTTATAGTCACCCATTCCTACGGTATCCGGGAGTTGCACAATCTCATGGTCTAAGGAAATGATACTTGACATTAGAAAAGCTTTAGCATACGAACTACACGATCTTTGTGCTAGGCTTAGGATTGGGTCTTGTCCATCACATCATTCTCCTAATGATGTGATCCCGTTATCAACGACATCCAATGTCCATGGTCAGGAAACCGTAACCATCTATTGATCAACGAGCTAGTCAACTAGAGGCTTACTAGGGACATGGTGTTGTCTATGTATCCACACATGTATCTGAGTTTCCTATCAATACAATTATAGCATGGATAATAAACGATTATCATGAACAAGGAAATATAATAATAACTAATTTATTATTGCCTCTAGGGCATATTTCCAACAGTCTCCCACTTGCACTAGAGTCAATAATCTAGTTCACATCGCCATGTGATTAACACTCACAGGTCACATCGCCATGTAACCAACATCCAAAGAGTTTACTAGAGTCAATAATATAGTTCACATCACTATGTGATTAACACTCAATGTGTTCTAGGTTTGATCATGTTGCTTGTGAGAGAGGTTTTAGTCAACGGGTCTGCAACATTCAGATCCGTATGTACTTCGCAAATCTCTATGTCATCTTGTAGATGTAGCTACCACGTTCTATTTGGAGCTATTCCAAATAACTGTTCTACTTGGAGCTATTCTAAATTATTGCTCCATTATACGTATCCGATATCTCTACCCAGAGCTATCCGGATAGGTGTTAAGCTTGCATCGACGTAACCCTTTACGACGAACTCTTTTACCACCTCCATAATCGAGAAAATTCCTTAGTCCACTAGTTACTAAGGATAACTTTGACCGCTGTCCTGTGATCCATTCTTGGATCACTCTTGTACCCCTTGACTGACTCATGGCAAGGCACACTTCAGGTGCGGTACACAGCATAGCATACTGTAGAGCCTACGTTAAAAGCATAGGGGATGACCTTCATCCTTTCTCTCTATTCTGCCGTGGTCGAGCTTTAAGTCTTAACTTCATACCTTACAACTCAGGAAAGAACTCCTTCTTTGACTGATCCATCTTGAACACCTTCAAGATCATGTCAAGGTATGTGCTCATTTGAAAGTACCATTAAGCGTTTCGATCTATCCTTATAGATCTTGATGCTCAACGTTCAAGTAGCTTAATCCAGGCTTTCCATTGAAAAACACTTTTCAAATAACCCTATATGCTTTCCAGAAATCCTACGTCATTTCCGATCAACAACATGTTAACAACACATACTCATCGGAAATTCTATAGTGCTCCCACTCACTTCTTTGGAAATACAAGTTTCTCATAAACTTTGTATAAACCCAAAATCTTTGATCATCCCATCAAAGCATACATTCCAACTCCGAGATGCTTACTCCAGTCCTTAGATGGATTGCTGGAGCTTTGCATACTTATTAGCATCTTTTGGGATTGACAAAACCTTCCGGTTGTATCACATACAACCTTTCCTCAAGATAATCATCGAGGAAACAATGTTTTGACATCCTATCTGCAAGATTTCATAAATAATGCAGTAATCGCTAATATAATTCCAACAGACTCTTAGCATCACTAAGAGTGAGAAAGTCTCACCGTAGTCAACTCCTTGAACTTGTCAGAAAACATCTTAACGACAAGTCGAGCTTTCTTAATGGTGACATTTACCATCATCGTCCGTCTTCCTTTTAAAATCCATCTGTACCTAATAGCCTTACGACCATCAAGTAGTTCTTCCAAAGTCTACACTTTGTTTTCATACATGGATCCTCTCTCGGATTTTATGGCCTTGAGCCATTTATCGGAATCCAGGCCCACCATCGCTTCTCCATAGCTCGTAGGTTCATTGTTGTCTAGCAACATGACTTCCAAGGCAGGATTACGTACCACTCTGAAGTAGTACGCATCCTTGTCATCTTACGAGGTTTGGGAGTGATTTGATCCGAAGTCTCATGATCAATATCATAAGCTTCCACTTCAATTGGTGTAGGTGACACAGGAACAACTTCCTGTGCCCTGCCACACACTAGTTGAAGAGACGGTTCAATAACCTCATCAAGTCTCCACCATCCTCCCACTCAATTCTTTCGAGAGAAACTTTTCCTCGTGAAAGGACCCGATTCTAGAAACAATTCCTTATTGCTTTCGGATCTGAGACAGGAGGTATGCCCAACTGTTTTGGGTGAAGATGCATTTATCCGCTTTGGGTTCGAGCTTATCAGCCTGAAACTTTTTCACATAAGCGTCGCAGCCCCAAACTTCTAAGAAATGACAGCTTAGGTTTCTCTAAACCATAGTTCATACGGTGTCATCTCATCGGAATTACGTGGTGCCCCTTTTAAAGTGAATGTGGTTGTCTTTAATGCCTAACCCATAAACTATCGTGGTAATTTGATAAGAGACATCATGGTATGCATCATATCCAATAGGGTGCAGTTATGATGTTCGGACACACCATCACACTATGGTGTTCCAGGTTGTATTAGTTGTGAAACAATTTCCACAATGTCTTAATTCTATGCCAAACTCGTAATTCAGATATTCATCTCTATGATCATATCATAGATCTTTTATCCTCTTGTCACGACGATCTTTCAACTTCACACTGAAATTACTTGAACCTTTCAATAATCCAGACTCGTGATTCATCAAGTAAATATACTCAACATCTACTCAAATCATCTGTGAAGAACATAACGATATCCACTACATGCCTCAGCACTCATTGGACTGCACACATCAAAATGTATTACTTCCAGCAAGTTGCTTTCTAGTTCCATTTTACTGAAAACGAGGCTTTCAGTCATCTTGCCCATGTGGTATGATTTGCATGTCTCAAGTGATTCAAAATCAAGTGAGTCCAAACGGTCCATTTGCATGGAGTTTCTTCATGCATATACACCAATAGACATGGTTCGCATGCCTCAAACTTTTCAAAAACGAGTGAGCCCAAAGATCCATCAACATGGAGCTTCTTCATGCGTTTTATACCGATATGACTTACGTGGCAGTGCCACAAGTAGGTGGTACTATCATTACTATCTTTTGGCATGAACATGTGTATCACTACGATCGAGATTCAATAAACCATTCATTTTAGGTGTAAGACCATTGAAGGTATTATTCAAATAAACAGAGTAACCATTATTCTCCTTAAATGAATAACCGTATTGGGATAGACATAATCCAATCATGTCTATGCTCAACGCAAACACCAATCTCGATGGTAGAGGGAGCGTGCGATGCTTGATCATATCAACATTGGAAACACTTCCGACACATATCGTCAGCTCACCTTTAGCTAGTCTCCGTTTATTCCGTAGCTTTTATTTCGAGTTACTAACCCTTAGCAACCGAACCGGTATCTAATACCCTGGTGCTACTAGGAGTACTAGTAAAGTACACATCAACACAATGTATATCCAATATACTTCTATCGACCTTGCCAGCCTCCTCATCTACCAAGTATCTAGGGTAATTCTGCTCTAGTGGCTGTTCCCCTTATTACAGAAGCACTTAGTCTCAGGTTTGGGTTCAACCTTGGGTTTCTTCACTAGAGCAGCGGCTAAATTGCCGTTTCATGAAGTATCCCTTCTTGCCCTTGCCCTTCTTGAAACTAGTGGTTTCACCAACCATCAACAATTGATGCTCCTTCTTGATTTCTACTTTCGCGGTGTCAAACATCGCGAATATCTCAAGGATCATCATATATATCCCTGATATATTATAGTTCAACACGAAGCTCTAGCAGCTTGGTGGTAATGACTTCGGAGAAACATCACTATCTCATCTGGAAGATCAACTCCCACTCGATTCAAGCGATTGTTGTACTCAGACAATCTGAGCACAAGCACAACAATTGAGCTTTTCTCCTTAGTTTGTAGGCTAAGAAAATCATCAGAGGTCTTATACCTCTTGACGTGGGCACAAGCCTGAAATCCCAATTTCAGCCCTCGAAACATCTCATATGTTTCGCGACGTTTCAAAACGTCTTTGGTGCCTCAATTCTAAACCATTTAGCATTACGCACTGAACTATGTAGTTATCAAAATGTGTATGTCAGATGTTCGCAACATCCACAGACAACGTTCGAGGTTCAACACACTGAGCGGTGCATTAAGGACATAAGCCTTTTAAAAAGCAATGAGGACAATCCTCAGTTTACAGACCTAGTCCGCACAATTGCTACTATCAACTTTCAACTAAATTTTCTCTAGGAACATATCTAAACAGTAGAACTGAAGCGCGAGCTACGACATAATTTGCGAAGACCTTTTGACTATGTTCAGGATAATTAAGTTCATCTTATGAACTCCCACTCAGATAGACATCCCTCCAGTCATCTAAGTGATTACATGATCCGAGTCAACTAGGCCGTGTCCGATCATCACGTGAGACGGACTAGTCAACATCGGTGAACATCTTCATGTTGATTGTATCTTCTATACGACTCATGCTCGACCTTTCGGTCTTCTGTGTTCCGAGGCCATGTCTGTACATGCTAGGCTCGTCAAGTTAGCCTAAGTGTTTGCACGTGTAAATCTGTCTTACACCCGTTGTATGTGAACGTTTGGATCAAACACCCAATCATCACATGGTGCATTGAAACAACGAACTGTCGCAACGGTGCACAGTTAAGGGGAACACTTTCTTGAAATTTTAATGAGGGATCATCTTATTTACTACCGTCGTTCTAAGCAAATAAGATGTATAAACATGATAAACATCACATGCAATCAAATAATAGTGACATGATATGGCCAATATCATATAGCTCCTTTGATCTCCATCTTGGGGCTCCATGATCATCTATTACAAGAACATGATCAATCTCATACATCACATATATCATTCATCACATCCTTTTGGCCGTATCACATCACATAGCATACCCTGCAAAAACAAGTTAGACGTCCTCTAATTGTTGTTTGCATGTTTTACGTGGCTGCTATGGGTTTCTAGCAAGAACGTTTCTTACCTACGCAAAACCACAACGTGATATGCCAATTGCTATTTACCCTTCATAAGGACCCTTTTCATCGAATCCGATCCGACTAAAGTAGGAGAGACAGACACCCGCTAGCCACCTTATGCAACTAGTGCATGTTTGTCGGTGGAACCGGTCTCACGTAAGCATACGTGTAAGGTTGGTCCGGGCCGCTTCATCCCACAATACCGCCGAATCAAGATTGGACTAGTAACGGTAAGCATATTGAACAAAATCAACGCCCACAACTACTTTGTGTTCTACTCGTGCATAGTAACTACGCATAGACCTAGCTCATGATGCCACTGTTGGGGAACGTAGCAGAAATTCAAAATTTTCCTACGTGTCACCAAGATCTATCTATGGAGAGACTAGCAACGAGGGGAAGGAGAGTGCATCTACATACCCTTGTAGATTGCTAAGCGGAAGCGTTCAAGTGAACGGGGTTGATGGAGTCGTACTCGTCGTGATCCAAATCACCGATGACCAAGTGCCGAACGGACGGCACCTCCGCGTTCAACACACGTACAGCCCCGTCACGTCTCCCATGCCTTGATCCAGCAAGGAGAGAGGGAGAGGTTGAGGAAGACTCCATCCAGCAGCAGCACAACGCCGTGGTGGTGATGGAGGAGCGTGGCAATCCTGCAGGGCTTCGCCAAGCACCGCAGAAGAGGAGGAAGAGAGAGGGAGGGCTGCACCAAGAGGGAGAGATCAGATCGCGCGTTATGGGCAGCCCCAGGCCTCACTATATATAGGGGAGAGGGAGGAGGGTGCACCCCCTCTAGGGTTCCCACCCCTAGAGGGGCGGCAGCCCTAGATGGGCCTTGGGGTGGCGGCCAAGGGAGGATTCCCCCCCCCCCCAAGGCACCTAGGAGGTGCCTTCCCCTCCTAGGACTCTTCCTTTTAGGGTTTCCCCCACACTAGGCGCATGGGCCCTAGGGGAAAGTGGCGCCCCAGCCCACTTTGGGCTGGATCCCTTCCCACTTCAGCCCATGGGACCCTCCGGTATAGGTGGCCCCACCCGGTGGGCCCCCGGGACCTTTCCGGTGGTCCCGGTACAATACCGATGACCCCGAAACTTGTCCCGATGGCCGAAATAGGACTTCCCATATATAAATCTTTACCTCCGGACCATTCCGGAACTCCTCGTGATGTCCGGGATCTCATACGGGACTCCGAACAACATTCGGTAACCACATACAAACTTCCTTTATAACCCTAGCGTCATCGAACCTTAAGTGTGTAGACCCTACGGGTTCGGGAGACATGCAGACATGACCGAGACGTTCTCCGGTCAATAACCGACAGCGGGATCTGGATACCCATGTTGGCTCCCACATGTTCCACGATGATCTCATCGGATGAACCACGATGTCAAGGACTTAATCAATCCCGTATGCAATTCCCTTTGTCTATCGGTACGATACTTGCCCGAGATTCGATCGTCGGTATCCCGATACCTTTGTTCAATCTCGTTACCGGCAAGTCTCTTTACTCGTTCCGTAACACATCATCCCGTGATCAACTCCTTGATCACATTGTGCACATTATGATGATGTCCTACCGAGTGGGCCCAGAGATACCTCTCCGTCACACGGAGTGACAAATCCCAGTCTCGATTCGTGCCAACCCAACAGACACTTTCGGAGATACCTGTAGTGCACCTTTATAGTCACCCAGTTACGTTGTGACGTTTGGTACACCCAAAGCATTCCTACGGTATCCGGGAGTTTCACAATCTCATGGTCTAAGGAAATGATACTTGACATTAGAAAAGCTTTAGCATACGAACTACACGATCTAGTGCTATGCTTAGGATTGGGTCTTGTCCATCACATCATTCTCCTAATGATGTGATCCCGTTATCAATGACATCCAATGTCCATGGTCAGGAAACCGTAACCATCTATTGATCAACGAGCTAGTCAACTAGAGGCTTACTAGGGACATGGTGTTGTCTATGTATCCACACATGTATCTGAGTTTCCTATCAATACAATTATAGCATGGATAATAAACGATTATCATGAACAAGGAAATATAATAATAACTAATTTATTATTGCCTCTAGGGCATATTTCCAACAGTCTCCCACTTGCACTAGAGTCAATAATCTAGTTCACATCGCCATGTGATTAACACTCACAGGTCACATCGCCATGTAACCAACATCCAAAGAGTTTACTAGAGTCAATAATCTAGTTCACATCACTATGTGATTAACACTCAATGAGTTCTGGGTTTGATCATGTTGCTTGTGAGAGAGGTTTTAGTCAACGGGTCTGAACCTTTCAGATCCGTGTGTGCTTTACAAATCTCTATGTCATCTCCTAGATGTAGCTACCACGTTCTATTTGGAGCTATTCCAAATAACTGTTCTACTTGGAGCTATTCTAAATTGTTGCTCCATTATACGTATCCGGTATCTCTACTCAGAGCTATCCGGATAGGTGTTAAGCTTGCATCGACGTAACCCTTTACGACGAACTCTTTTACCACCTCCATAATTGAGAAAATTCCTTAGTCCACTAGTTACTAAGGATAACTTTGACCGCTGTCCTGTGATCCATTCTTGGATCACTCTTGTACCCCTTGACTGACTCATGGCAAGGCACACTTCAGGTGCGGTACACAGCATAGCATACTGTAGAGCCTACGTTAAAAGCATAGGGGACGACCTTCGTCCTTTCTCTCTATTCTGCCGTGGTCGAGCTTTAAGTCTTAACTTCATACCTTACAACTCAGGCAAGAACTCCTTCTTTGACTGATCCATCTTGAACAACTTCAAGATCATGTCAAGGTATGTGCTCATTTGAAAGTACCATTAAGCGTTTTGATCTATCCTTATAGATCTTGATGCTCAATGCTCAAGTAGCTTAATCCAGGTTTTCCATTGAAAACACTTTCCAAATAACCCTATATGCTTTCCAGAAATTCTACGTCATTTCCGATCAACAATATGTTAAAACATATACTCATCAGAAATTCTATAGTGCTCCCACTCACTTCTTTGGAAATACAAGTTTCTCATAAACTTTGTATAAACCCAAAATCTTTGATCATCCCATCAAAGCATACATTCCAACTCCGAGATGCTTACTCCAGTCCTTAGATGGATTGCTGGAGCTTTGCATACTTATTAGCATCTTTTGGGATTGACAAAACCTTCCGGTTGTATCACATACAACCTTTCCTCAAGATAATCATCGAGGAAACAATGTTTTGACATCCTATCTGCAAGATTTCATAAATAATGCAGTAATCGCTAATATAATTCCAACAGACTCTTAGCATCGCTACGAGTGAGAAAGTCTCACCGTAGTCAACTCCTTGAACTTGTCAGAAAACATCTTAACGACAAGTCGAGCTTTCTTAATGGTGACATTTACCATCATCGTCCGTCTTCCTTTTAAAATCCATCTGTACCTAATAGCCTTACGACCATCAAGTAGTTCTTCCAAAGTCTACACTTCGTTTTCATACATGGATCCTCTCTCGGATTTTATGGCCTCGAGCCATTTTGGAATCTTAGAAAAGCTTTAGCATACGAACTACACGATCTAGTGCTATGCTAGGATTGGGTCTTGTCCATCACATCATTCCTCCTAATGATGTGATCCGTTATCAACGACCATCCAATGTCCATGGTAGGAAACCGTACCATCTATTGATCAACGAGCTAGTCAACTAGAGGCTTACTAAGGGACATGGTGTTGTCTATGTATCCACACATGTATCTGAGTTTCCTATCAATACAATTATAGCATGATAATAAACGAATATCATCAACAAGGAAATATGATATAACTAATTTATTATTGCCTCTAGGGCATATTTCCAACACACGAACCACCGATATGTTATTAAGCTCGAGAACAATCTTGCTTTTCAGGGCAAGACGATATGATCAAGGAGCAAGGGATTATAACAGTCCTAACTCATTGGTCGATGAGTGCACCCAGAAATATGGACTAGGTAGCACGATCAATCTTAGGATGGTGATTTAATTACCAGCATGCTAAGAATGAGAGTATTGTCCATTAACTACCAAGCAACGGAGTTGCTAGGAATATTGCTTTCACACATCACGGTTCACTTGTCGGCATTCCGGTTATAATAACACGGAACTGAGGAATGAACAATGATGGCAAGAAGTATTACTGCATCAAGAATTCATAAGAGGTGGTGCAATTCTCATGACAGTCCTGACATAAAAGGGGTAATACTCCAGGGTAGAACAGAGCAAAAGTTGGATGGCATTTGATCTGCAGAACACAACTACTTTGACCCAATCCTGGATATGGATGAGGTACTGGAGTTTGTTTCTCCTAGTCATTCTGAAATAGAATGGCTTGACGGACCACAAGAATAATAGGCATCGATGAACACAAATGCACAACTATTCCTGACTATCAATTTATAGACGATGGTCGGAATACGGCTGAGAATGGACAACTCAAGGAGCATATAATATTTTGAGTTGTGGATTCATGGGTTAGTATGTCGAACGAGTTCAACATTTTTCTTCCGGATAACCCATGCAGAAAGGTAGAACTGGCAGAATCACAATTATGAATGGAGAACTCCTCAGGAGTACTCTAATAGTGATCTTTTGGTTCAAAGAACTTCTGCCTTAATGGTTCATGGTATTTGGAAGAAGGAAATACCACGGACCTCGAGGACTATCTCAAAGGTTACTAATATCTTAAGGGAACTAGCAAATACTAACGACATGAAGTAGGGTGAATCTCGGGTTCAAAAACCCAGGAATAGAATACCTACTACTAAATGGCATCACGGGATGCTTTCAAGAATGGTGGCCAGAATCATCACACTGGAGATGCAAAGCATTGCTAGATTACCAGGTGATACTCTAGACACCTAGGGTCATAATAATAGCTCCAACATAAATGCCGAGGCAGCGGAGTACCTCAACAGACGGATTAGTGTGCTTAAACTGGCCCAAAAGGACATCGGGAACTGGGAGGAAGGATTTGCAAATGCATCAGATTGTTTAGAAACCTGAGATGACTCGGACAGCATAACGGCTATAAATGCTCAAAATGATTTGAGACATCCTGCAAAAATGGTGGCATAACCACTCAACATCACAATATCAAGGTTCTGAGACCAATTATGAACATATGGAAGTAGTAGGAACTGAACTGAGGCTTGAAACTATCAATTCTATAAGTCTATGGATTAGTAACACGTCATCCTGATAGATAGATGAGAAGGCCTAGTTCTTAATCCCCGTAGAAAAGAAGAGGTTGACTCAGATCAGAAGGCATAGGGTAAAGGAGTAAACAGAGCCTTACGTTCCCTCCCACGATCAATTCCCTTACATAACTAAAGAATTTCTAGACTCGACTTCGACCAGTTT
The DNA here is from genome assembly GCF_003073215.2 of Triticum urartu. Taxonomy (NCBI): domain Eukaryota; kingdom Viridiplantae; phylum Streptophyta; class Magnoliopsida; order Poales; family Poaceae; genus Triticum; species Triticum urartu. Next base: position 555,812,527 of record NC_053022.1, on the reverse strand, counting down.
GGCTTGGTAATCCTACAGGCAGTCAGGATCTGATACCAAAGCTGTCAGGACCCCGATTACAAGTCACATCGATCTAGCCGGTAACACCTCATATCACTTTGCGGCCTCACGCACGGTATTCCCATGGGTGTCGCCTTACCATGGCCCGAGAACGTTTGCGCCTTTTGTCTCACGTATATGATAGTGTCGCTAGCATCCATATGATAGAGAACCCGGGCCGACATGGCTAGTCGTGAACCCAAAGCGTCATTAACCTATGGGGACAGGCATACATGAATCACATCGAGCGTGTCGATCAGCAGCGTGTGAATCCAGGCTGTAGCACTGGGCTAACAGGACTCCGGGAACCCGGGCTGTAGCAGGCTAGGCAGGACCCCGGATGTCACCACATGACATTTCCCCGAAGGAACAGACACAGGAACGAAGTGAAACACATGCCGGCCAGTCAAGTGTCCTGAGCAGTAGTGCTGGGCTAACAGGACTCCGGTGAACCGGGCTGTAGCAGACTACTATGGCTCATGGAAGCACTAGACTACATTTCCCCATAAGAGAGGCTGCCAAGGATAAACAACTAGATTGCCGGATCCCACACATACCAAGCATTTCAATCATACACACAATATGCTCGATATGTGTAAATACAACATGGCATCACAACATAACTCTACAACTCAAGTATTTATTCATTAGGCTCCGAGAAGCGAGATATTACAAACATGGGTCTCATGACCCAACAATCATAGCATACAATTCAAGCACATGCGGAAGCTTAACATGTCTGAGTACAGACATCTACAAATGGAAAAGGCTAAGAAGCCTGACTATCTATCAGATCCTGCCGAGGGCACAAGATTGTAGCTGAGGTATCAAGCTAATGTCGAAGTCCACGCGAAACTACTAGCGAGACTGGAGTCTCTCTACAAAACATAAATTAAGCAAACATGAGTACAAAATTACTCAGCAAGACTTACATCAGAACTAGCTACATATGCATCGGTATCAACAAAGGGGGGGTGGAGTTTAACTGCAGCAAGCCAGCTTTGACTCGGTGGCTATCTTAAACTACGACTATAAGTAACTCTTTTGAGGTGGCGCACATGAGTCCACATATTCACCATATCAATACACCACTATGGATCCGCTCCCGTCTCCCTACGAGAACGCCATCCATAGCACTCACGCTTATCTTGCGCATTTTAGAGTATCCACTTTCACTTGTCTATGAACTATTATAGGTAACCCAGAAGTCCTTTACCGCAGACACGGCTATTCGAATAGATCATTTATAACCCTGCAGGGGTGTACTTCGTCACACATGTTTCCACCACTTAGCGTCTGCACATGACATGTGCTCGGCAGACTTCAAGCGAAAGCTGACGTGGGTGTAGACCACGACCTGACTAACCACACAAGTCTCTAGTCCAGGTTTATCGCCTATTCGGGTTCCATCCACAAGGAAATCCGGCCGGGGTGTCCTCAACGGCCCCAAACGATGTGTACAGGGTCCCGAGACGCCAAGCGGGCGCCCGGCATACCCGGCCACAGTGTATCTACCGCATCATAGCCCACCCCTGGGGTCAGCACTACGCACGGCCGCCAACACATAACCTACAAACACCAGAAACTAGTTGCAACTCCTGGACAGAGGACGAGAGGGGTTAATAAGTCGAGCGGGGTCATATTTCAGGGCCCAATGTGTGGTGGTAGCTGTTTCATGGATCACAAACACAAAACTCAGTTCCTGAGGACGGTTTCAGTGAGACAACCCACCATGTACTCCTACATGGCCTCTCACCGCTACCTTTACCAAATCGTGTTCACACACTTAGCTCACACACCGTAGGACATGTTTACACACCTCCGATTCATCCCCGATGAATCAAACCTGACGCAACTCTATGCAATAGCAGGCATGACAAACAAGCATGAATGAGTAGGCACATCAGGGCTCAAACAACTCCTACTCATGCTAGTAGGTTTCATCTATTTACTGTGGCAATGACAGGTCATGCAGAGGATAAGGGGTTCAACTACCGCAACAAGTAACAGATGAATCGTTGTTGTCCTAATGCAGTAAAAGAGAGCAGGAGCGAGAGAGTGGGGTTGTATCGGAATGAACAAGGGGGGTTTTGCTTGCCTGGCACTTCTGAAGATAACGTTGAGTCTTCATCAGTGTCAACGATCACAGCGTCAGAGCAGTGTCTACCGAGAGGGGACGGTTACCGGCAAACAGGGAAGGACACAATCAATGCCATGCAACAATATGATGCATGAATGTGACATGGCAATATGCTGTTGATTGGCCTAATGCAACTAGCAACAAGTTAAATGGAGTTGGTTTGAACACTAGGTTCAAATTCAAACTCCATATGTGCTTTATTAAATGCCATTTATTTGTTTTGTCCAAAACAGGGGACAAACATTGTTCAAACATGTGTTTAGAAGTTTGAATTTTTTTGATAATTTTTCATATATAAATTATTTCATTCTGAGTTATATATTATTTTCTATGATTTTTAGAAGTTTTAGGCATTTTCTGAAATAAATAAATCATTTAGATTTATTTAAAATCCAGAAAAGGTTTTACTGTGTCAACATGACGTAAGAGTGACGTCATCAGGTCAACTGTGGCTGGCCAGGTCAAACCTGACCAGGGGGACCCACTGGTCAGTAGTTAGTTAACTAACTAAAGTTAGTTTGTGTTAAACTAATACTAATCCTAGTTTAGTTAGTGGCCTGGGGCCCACATGTCAGTGAGTCAGGGGAAAGTCAAACCCCGTTCAAGCTGGGTCAAACCCGCCGGACCAGGTCAACGGCTCGTCGCCGGCGACGACAGAGACGGCGGAGGGCTTCGGGAATCGCCCACAGGCGACCAAATCGACCGCGGTTTGGTCCTACGCGTACGGCCAATGGCGGTTTGCATGTTGCGGGGCATGTCCGGAGCTGTGGATGGTCGTGATCGACCCCGCAGAAGTGCAGCGAGTGCAGCGGTGGGCTCGGACGCGTGCTTGCATGGCCGTGGTCGCGGTGGCGACATGGCCGGCGGCGAGGAGCTATCGGCTCCGATGGCTACGGTGGTTAGAAGGTGCGGACGAGCACGGGGAGAGAGGGGAAAAGGGCAGGGGCTCACGGCGATTCCAGTAGAGGCAACGGCGAGGCCGGGGAGGGGCTGGAGCTCGCGAATCCCTGGTAAGTTCGTCGGCGGTTAGAGGTTGAAGACGAGGTCGGGGACAACGCTGCAGGGCTTCCGGCGAGGCGTGGCTCGGTGAGGGGGTGGAGGACGAGGTGGCGGAGCTTCTGGGCGCGTCGGCGAGGCGTGGGGTGGCCGGTGGCCAAGGCTACGGCGAGCGGCGGCTGCGATTGCGCTCGGGTGCACTGCGAGGAGAGAGCAGAGGAGGGGGAGAAGGAGTGGATAGGTCAGAGGGGTTGGGGCGGTTGCGTGGCGCGTCCAGCTAGCCTCCAGCGTCGGCGGAAGCAGGAGGTGGCTCGGCGCGTGCCGGCGCGTGGCGACCACGCGTGCGGCCTCCGACTGGCGGGAGCTGGACGACAACTGGCAGCACCAGGTGGTGGGCTGGGCCAAAACAGGTGAGGCCCAGGTGAGTGCCAGGTAAAAACCCTCTCTATCTCTTTCTTTTATTTCTATTTTTCTTTTGTTCTGTAAGTTTGTGGCATTACTAAAAATATCTAGGCACTTTCAAAAATCACCAAACTGTGCATGCCCAATGTTTAGAATATATCAAACATGGGACATTTTGGTTTGGGATTATTTGGACATTTTAAATATTTTATAGTATTTAAGTGCCCAAATTCAAATACAATAAGATTTAATTCAAAAATTCAGAATGGCCTAGAAATATGTGCATGACTTTTGGCAGAGGTTTTCACCTTTAACAAAAATCATGAACTTTTCTAAAGGGCAATTGGGATCATTGAAAATATTTTTTATTGAACCTAGTTGAATTCATTTGGTGCTAGGGTTTCAACAATCCCCATTTCAAGTTTCATGAAATTTAAACATGACGCATGGATGTAAAGCCACTAGTTACAAGCAAACTCTAGGGCTGTGACAATACATGGGCCAGAAGTGAAAACAGGCTAGAATCATAGTGGACGGCCCAGATGACGCTACTCGGCCTAATTCGGATAGGGCGTAACGGGCCTTGGGTTAGCGGGCTGTAAATGGGCTATATGCGAACAGGCCGTTAACAGGCTTTCCATAGGCCGGTCCGCCAGCTTTTGACCAAGTCAAATGGGCCGGCCCGCCAGTTTTTGACCAAGTCAAACGGGCCGGCCTTTTCACAGGAATGGGCCACTGTTGGGCCGTGCCATGTGTCGACGTATCATAGGCGCCTATCTGACCCGCTGAGGAGCTGACACGTGTTTCGTCCGGCCAATAAGAATTTTACACGTGGAAATTTCCCATTGGTCGGGGCTGTTAACGGGTTATCGGATCCAAAACCCGACCTGATAGCTTAACGGTGTTCCGTTGCGGTGGATGCCACGTGTCGGTCACCCTTGACGAAAGCACTTCTGTGACATGCGATTTATCGTCATGGAAGTGGACACTTCCGTGATGATAATTTTGGTAATGTCATGGAACACTTCTACGACAGCACAGGTATGACTATCTTGATTATGTCATAAATTCGTCATGGATATACATGCATGACAAAAAAACGACCTATTGTGACAAACACGTATCATCACGGAAGTATATTTTTTTCGTAGTGCTACCGCAGTCATCGATGACGTGGAAAAGGAAGAGCGTCGAGGAGAATGCTGCACCCAGCTACTCCTAACTCCACAGGGTACCGATCCTATACATACCCGACTGCTGTACTAGAGCTCTCATTGTGATTATGAGATCCATGACCACCATGACATCAGCTACCAAGCAACCAGACGCCAATTTGGAATAGACACGCAGAATCCGCCCGATCGGCGCGCGCTAATGACCTCCACGGTGCCCATCGCCATTGACGATGACCGATGTGACGCCGCAACCACGGTTGATGCCCTTATTATCCAACACTATTGTTTTTGTTTCTTCCCTTTTCTTTTCCTGGTTGTTTAACCAATATTTTTAGGCATGTTCAACAAAATTTCAAGCATGCTATTTTTCTATTTAAATCGCAGGGCTAGTATGCAACTTGGATAGTCATGTAGACACAACTTATCAGGAACTCAAAAAATTACTGACTAGATTGCATGTTGCTTTTGTTCGGAGCTTCCGTTCTAAAGCACCATCAGCAATAACCTTTGTAAACAAATGTTGCAAGGTTCTCTTAAGAAATGGAGTCTCATTTGTTAAGATTGGAGTAATAGTTGGGAGTATCCTGATGTACCTAGGGGCAAGAAAGTGACCATTCCATGGCTAAGGGAACCATATCTAACATTGATCGATGAAGAATGATTTGATGAACATGAAGGATATGGATGAAACTATTGATCAGGAATTGAGTTGAGACGTTGTCAGAAGATGACATCTAGCAACTCGCGCCATGCGTACACGCAGTCAGTGTATTGGATGGTTCTACCTTGGATTTTGACATCAATTAGGTGTCCATGTCATGATGAAACTGGTCGGTGTTGTTTGTATCACAGTACCGACGCAAGCAAAAATAAATAAAAAATTTGTCTGGAAAATTATTTGGTGTATTTCCTTCATACCCTACCCGATGCCAATTGTACCCCCTCCCCCACCATGATTCGAAAGGATTATTAATCACCCATCGGTAATTACTCCTCAAATGCAGTCACAAAAAAGAACTCCTAAAATGAACGTTGTAACTTGTACTCCCTCCATTCCTACTAGTAAGGTACACATGCATTGCACGCATGAGATTTGGCAACCAAATTATGAATAAATATCACATTATAGCATGTAAGATTTGAGTCATATATGCATGATGTAGATGTTCATTTAATTCTTATAGTTCATCTCATTCAAAATCAATTAGTTTTTATAAAAAAGCTAATCTATTTTAAGATTCATGGAATTGTGCGTTGTAAAGCATAAAGTAAAAACAAATAATTGCAATTCATCTAGAAACAATGGGCAATTATGATACGAAAGATTCTAGAACAAAGTAGAAATGCTTGTGTTTTGAGGTTTGTGCATTATGCTTAAGTTCAACCATGGAGTCTTCTAGGTTGTACATGAATGTAGATGATATCCAACAGCCAGTAGTGCTCGGATTTGCCATCTCTGCACCGTCGGATTGGCTTCATCCAATGACCATCTTTCAAAATTATTCGCACACTATATAGGGGTATAGAAATCTATGACGCTAAAGGTAATATATTTAGGAACGGAGGGAGTACATGGGAATTTCAGTTCCAAATTATCCTCAAATCAGTGCTTTGTTCACCGTGTGAAAAAAAATACACCTAACAAAAATGAATGGGGTACATCCAACATCTCTTTAATTGATGCTCATAGCTTCAATCGATTGCCCCACATGTTAGAAAACATAAACCTTGATTTAATAGATATGGATATATTTGTGTTTTTTTATTATGAAAAGAGGTTAGTGTCCTCGGCCTCGAGTGATGGACACAACCATATCTTATTGATTATTATATGATGTCAGGAAAAGTCTAACATCGATGCCAAATGCTTACAAACAATAAAGAAAATCCGAGGCCAAGAAAATTGGATCTACCTCATTACAGGATCTCCACAAACCCTACTACATGTGACCGAACGATAATATGCTACTCCTAGACAAGAAGGAATAATTCAACGTGTGCCGATGTTGAAGAGTCCAACCAAAAGTCGAACATGGGATTTTCATCCCCGAGGCCAAGCTTCGAGCCAACACCTTCAACAAGGACACGCCACTCGCATGCCGGCATTGCCTGATCTACTCGGAAAGGCTAGGTCATGGGGTTTCACATGGAATACACGCAAACTAGTTGTCGAGCCCATCGCAGCGAATAACCTCACTACCGGCCGATGACGTATCACTAGTCAAATCTGTTGGAGAAGATGTCGGATGCAAGTCGAAGAACTCACACCTTGCTTCCGGCCAATGTCACACCTTCCTTTGTCCATGCCGATAGGGGAGAGAGACGATTGGACATAACTTGATCATTAAGATCTAGCTGCCATTGCAGCCACCTCACAGATCTTCGCCACTGCAGCCACCACGTGGATCCACTGACCATGTCTCCAGAGTTGCTACCCCGACATCCTCAACCTTCACCCCATTGATGGAATCAGCCCCCTAGGCAGGGCCACATCGCCAGATCCACCATGCGCCCGTCCCAAGGATCGCCGCCAACCGCACCCCATGCGCTTGGGACCGATGGGAACAGGCCTGCTGCAGTCATCGGCCACATGGAAAAGGAGGAGCGTCGAGGATACACCTAGTCACTCCTGACTCCACATAGTGCCACTCCTATGCCCAACTATTGTACAAGAGCTCTTGTTGGGATCATGAGATCCACAACCACCATGACATCGGCTACCAAGCTGCCCGATGCCAATTTGGCATAGAAGTAGAGATGCCATTATACACATGCCGGATCCGCCTGATCAGCGCGTGCCTATGATCTCCACGATGGCCATCGCCACGGACTACGACCGATGTGCCGTGCAACCACGGTGATGTCCTATTTGAATCCAACAATATTGTTTCCATTTATTCCCTCGTGTGTCTGTGTATACGGGAATTTCAGTTCCAAATAATCCTCAAATCAGTGCTTTGTTCACCGTGTGCAAAAAAAGTATACACCTAACAGAAATGAATGGAGTACCAGCATCTCTTTTGGGGAAACTATTACAACCAACATTAGTTGATGCTCATAGCTTCAATCAATTGCCCCACATGTTAGAAAACATAAACCTTGATTTAATAGATAAAGATATATTTGTGTTTTTATTTTTGAAAAGAGGATAGTGTCCTTAGTCTCTGCATCGAGTGTTGCACACAACCATATCTTTATTGATTATTATATGATGTCAGACAAAGTCTAACATCCATGACAAATGCTTACAAAAAATAAAGAAAACCCGAGGCCATCCAAATTGGATCTACCTCACTATAGAATCTCCACAAACCCTACTACATACGATCGAACGATAATATATTACTCCTAGACAAAGCCTTCAAGAAGGAATCATTGTACGTGTGCCAATGTTGAAGACTCCAACCAAAAGTCCAACATGGGATTTTCATCCCCGAGGCCAAGCTTCGAGCCAACGCCTTCAACAAGGGCACACCACTTGCACGCCGACATTGCCTGATCTAGCCGGAAAGGGTAGACCACAGGTCTTCACCTAGAATACACACAAATTAGTCGTCAAACCCATCACAGCCATCAATCTCACTACCGGCTAATGACGTATCACTAGTCGAATCTATTGGAGAAGACTTCATATGCAAGTTGAAGAAGTCACACCCTGCTTCCGACCACTACCGCACCTCCTTTTGTCCATGCCGATAGGGGGAGATGCTTGGACATCAGTTAATTATTCAGATCTAGCCGCCATTGCAACCACCTCACATATCATCGCCGCTATAGCCACCTCATGGTTCCACTGACTATGTCCCTGGAGTTGCTACCCCAGTGTCCTCCACCTTCACCCCGTTAACGGAATCAGGCCCCTAGGCGGGGCCACATATCCAGATACACCATGCACCTGTCCCAAAGTTGCGTCGCCAACCATGCCTCCATGTGTTTGGGGTTGATGGGAGCAGGCCTACCCCAGTCAACGATAACATGGAAAAGGAGGAGCGTCGAGGAGAATGATACACCCAACCACTCCTAACTCCACCCGGTGCCAATCCTAAGCCCGTATGCTATATTAGAGCTCTCACAGGGATCAAGAGATCCACGACCACCATGACATCTGCTACCAAGCAGATGCCAATTTGGCATAGACATAGCGATGCCTCAATACACACGCCAGATCCACCTAATCAACGCGCGCCGATGACCTCCACGACGACCATCGCCATGGACGATGACTGATGTGGTGCCGCAACCATGGTTGATGCCTTATTTGAATTCAACACTATTTTTTATGTTTCTTCCCTTTTTTCCTGGCTGTTCAGCCAATATATTTTTAGGCATGTTCAACAAAATTTCGAGCAAGCTAATTTTCTATTTAAATCGTAGGGCTAGTATGCAACTTGCAAAGTACTGTGGATACAACATATCAGGATCTCGAGAAATTACTGAGTAGATTGCATATTGCTTTTGTTCGAAGCTGGCATTCTAAAGCATCAGCAGCCACAACATTTGTAACCAAATGTTACAAGGTTCTCTTACGAAATGCAGGCTCATTTGTTCAGATTGGAGTAATAGTTAGGAGCATCCTTATGTACCCAGGGGCTAAAAAAGTGACCATTCCATGGCTAAGGAAACCATATCTAACATTGATCAACGAAGAATGATTTGATGAACATGATGGATATGGATGAAACTCTTGACCGGGAAATTGAGTTGAGACGTTGACTGACGATGGCATCTAGCAACTCGTGCCATGCGTACGTGCAGTTAGTGTATTGGCTGATTGTTGCTTGGATTTTGACATCAGTTAAGTGTCCACGTCATGATGAAACTGGTCGATGTTGTTTTTATCATTCCCTATATGGAACCTTGGAGTTGAGTGGTCCAACTACTCAAAATCTGCCTCGAGGCTTTCTGATCAATAGTCAACACACTCACTTTTTGATCAAGCCACTAGACGAGCAAGTGCTACTCTATTTTACAAAGGCTTCAATAGACTAGCCTCTTCTGTGGACATTTTTGCTTGTGTCTTGGTTACATCGCAATCTCTTTTGCATGGCTTGATGGGCCATTTTTTTCTTAATTTCATTATGCATCTTGTGGTCTTCAGCTATGATCATGTGCCCCCCAGACCGTAGGAATATTGTTACTAAGGATGAATGGTGTAGGCTCTTTCTACGACAAGCTTTGTTATCTCATTCGGTTTGGTGCTTGGGACTTGAGGTGCTTTACATGAGCTGTCTCTGTTAGGGCATGTCCAAATTTTTATGTAAGTATGTACGTATAGACATGCATATCATCAAACAATGGTATTTATACATTTACCCTAACTGTTCAGATGTACCGCTAGTCCGTAGTTATATATTTTATGTTATTCTTCTTCTCTTATGTTTCCTTCACTCTATTTTTTTCCTGGCTTGTGTGAAGACATGGCATGAAGTTTTACCAACAACAAAGAGTAAACGAAATTAATACAACATAAAAAAATACTGACATGAATAATAATATCTGATGTTTTTCATAACAAAAACAAAATATATATATATATATGATGTTTAAATCTACCCGATCAACACAATTATATATGATGTTTCTCATAACAAAATCGAAAAATATATGACCTAACTCATTACAAATATATGACCCTGTCGGGGTGCTATTTCGGGGTCGGGGTGTAGGGGTCGGGGTGTCGGGGTCGGGGTCGGGGTGTGGTGTCAGGGTGTCGGGGGTCGGGGTCGGGGTGTCGTGCCGGGGTGTCGGGGTGGCGTGTCGGGGTCGGGGTGCTGCTTCGGGGCGGGGTGTCAGGGTGTCGGGGTCGGGGTGTGGTGTCAGGGTGTCGGGGGTCGGGGTCGGGGTGTCGGGTCGGGGTGTTGGGGTGGCGTGTCGGGGTCGGGGTGTCGGAGTCGGGGTCGGGGCACGTGACAGCCTTTTCTTCTTCGCTTCTTCTCTTCTTCTCCTCCTCCTCTTCCTCCCTCCTCCTGCTCCTCCTATTCTTTCTTCTTCTTCTTCTTCTTCCTCCTCCTCCTCTTCTTTCTTCTTCTTCTTCTTCTTCTTATTTTCTTTCTTCTTCTCCCTCCTCCTCTTCCTCCCTCCTCCTCCTCCTTCTACTCTTCTTCTTCTTCTAAACTAAAAGTAAAACTAAAACTAATCTAAAATAAACTAAACTAAAAATAAAACTAAAACTAAACTGAAACTAAAACTAAAGTAAAACTATAACTAAAACTAGGGTTTAGGGTTTCCTCTTCCTCGTCTTTTCTTTCTTCTTCTCCCTCTTCCTCTTCCTCCCTTCTCCCCTCTTCTTCTTCCCCTTCTACATATTCTAGCACTAAAAATAAACTAGATCTAACAATAAATCTAACAGTAAGACATATCTAGCACTAAATCTAACACTAACAATTAAACAGCAAAAAAACAAAAAAACAGAAAAAAAATAACTCACCGGAGCGGCGGCGAAGGGGGCGACGGTGGCGCCGGGGCGGTGAGCGGCAGCGGCGGCGCCGAGCCGGCAGGGAGGCGGGGCGATGGGGACGTGGTGGTGCCGGGTGGTGGGCGGGTGGGGGCGGCCGGGGGTGGGGCGGTCGGGCGGCGACGTGGTGGGGACGGGGCGGCGGGGTGGGGGCGACGAGGCGTCGGTGCGTGGGCAGCGGCGGGGTGGTGGGTCAACGGGGCAAGCAGCGGCGGGTGGCGGGGGCGGGGGCGGGTGGTGGGGGCGGCGGCGGGCGGCGGGGGCTGCTCTGTTCGTCAGGGAGGAGAGAGGTGATACGTCTCCGTCGTATCTACTTTTCCAAACACTTTTGCCCTTGTTTTGGACTCTAACTTGTATGATTTGAATGGAACTAACCTGGACTGATGTTGTTTTCAGCAGAATTGCCATGATGTTGTTTTATGTGCAGAAAACGAAAGTTCTCGAAATGACCTGAAACTCCACAGAACGTCAAGTTAAAACTAATAAAAAATCCTTGCCAAAGATGAAGACCAGGGGGGCCACACCCTGTACATGAGGGTGGGGGCGCCCCCCTAGGGCGCGCCCCCTACCTCGTGGGCCCCCTGGAGCTCCTCCGACGCCAACTCCAACTCTATATATTTGCTTTCGGGGAGAAAAAAATAGAGAGAAGAAATCATCACGTTTTACGATACGGAGCCGCCGCCAAGCCCTAAAACCTCTCGGGAGGGCTGATCTGGAGTCCGTTCGGGGCTCCGGAGAGGGGGATTCGTCGCCGTCGTCATCATCAACTATCGTCCATCACCAATTTCATGATGCTCACCGCCGTGCGTGAGTAATTCCATCATAGGCTTGCTGGACGGTGATGGGTTGGATGAGATCTATCATGTAATCGAGTTAGTTTTGTTAGGGTTTGATCCCTAGTATCCACTATGTTCTGAGATTGATGTTGCTATGACTTTGCTATGCTTAATGCTTGTCACTAGGGCCCGAGTGCCATGATTTCAGATCTGAACCTATTATGTTTTCATGAATATATGTGTGTTCTAGATCCTATCTTGCAAGTCTATAGTCACCTACTATGTGTTACGATCCGGCAACCCCGAAGTGACAATAATCGGGACCACTCCCGGTGATGTCCGTAGTTTGAGGAGTTCGGGTATTCACTATGTGCTAATGCTTTGTTCCGGTTCTCTATTAAAAGGAGGCCTTAATATTCCTTAGTTTCCATTAGGACCCCGCTGCCACGGGAGGGTAGGACAAAATATGTCATGCACGTTCTTTTCCATAAGCACATATGACTATATTCGGAATACATGCCTACATTACATTGGAGCTAGTTCCATGTCACCCTATGTTATGACTGTTACATGATGAACCGCATCCGGCATAATTATCCATCACCGATCCAATGCCTACGAGTTCTCCATATACTGGTTTACGCTTATTTTACTTTCCCGTTGCTACTGTTACAATCACTACAAAATACCAAAAACATTACTTTTGCTTCCTTTACTTTTGTTACCGTTACCACCACTATCATATTACTTTGGTACTAAATACTTTGTTGTAGATATTAAGTTATCCAGGTGTGGCTCAATTGACAACTCAGTTGCCAATTCTTGAGAATATTCTTTGGCTCCCCTTGTGTCGAATCAATAAATTTGGGTTGAATACTCTACCCTCGAAAGCTGTTGTGATCCCCTATACTTGTGGGTTATCAAGACTAATTTCTGGCGCCGTTGCCGGGGAGCATAGCTCTATTCTTTGAGTCACTTGGGATTTATATCTGCTAGACACTATGAAGAACTTGAAAGACGCTAAGACAACAATTTATCCCTCAACTACGAGGGGAGGTAAGGAACTGCCATCTAGCTCTCCACTTGATTCACCTTCTGTTATGAGTAAGCTTGCGACACCTAAACCTGCTTCTGCTATTCGTTCTGATATGTCACATGTTATTGATAATGCCACTTCTGCTATGCATGATACTTATGATGAAACTACTTCTATGCCTGATACTACTGGGCCCCTTAGTGAATTTCTTGATGAACAAATTGCTAGGGCTAGAGAGAGAAATTATTGAATCTGATTATATTGATGAAAGTGATGATGAAGAAAGGCCTATTATTCCTGAGGGTTATGTTTTTGACATGGAAGCTTCTGCAGCTATTTTAGCTTGCAAAGATAGTCGTGAACTCAAGAGGCTATTAATTAAATGGATTAAAGAATCTCTTAGAGATAAAATGAACCTGACCCTGCTTTTGCTACTTCACCTATTTGTGTTCCTGATAAGGATTATGAATTATTTGTTGATCCTGATATAATTACTTTGGTTGAATCTAATCCTTTTTATGGTTATGAATCTGAAAATGGTGTGGCACATCTTACTAAATTAAATGATATAGCCACCCTGTTCACTAATGATGAGAGATCTTGCTACTTTTATATCCTTAAAATATTTCCGTTCTCATTAAAGGGTGATGCTAAGATATGGTTTAATTCTCTTGATCCTGGTTGTGTGCGTAGTCCCCAGGATATGATTTATTACTTCCCTGCTAAATATTTCTCTGCTCATAAGAAACAAGCTGCTTTAAAGGAAATATACAACTTTGTGCAAATTGAGGAAGAGAGTCTCCCACAAGCTTGGGGGAGGCTTCTCAAGTTACTAAATGCTTTTCCTGATCATCCTCTTAAGAAAAATGAAATACTTGATATCTTTTATAATGGACTAACCGATGCTTCCAGAGATTACCTGGATAGTTGTGCTGGTTCTCTTTTCAGGGAAAGAACACCGGATGAAGCTGAAATTTTATTGAATAATATGTTGACAAATGAAAATAATTGGGCACCTGCTGAGCCAGTTCCTGCTCCAATTACTGCGCCTATTCCTAAACCAACTCCGAAGAAGAGAGGTGTTATATTTCTCAGTCCCGAAGATACGCAAGAGGCAAAGAAATCTATGAAAGAAAAAGGTATTAAAGCTGAAGATGTTAAGAATTTACCTCCTATTGAAGAAATTCATGGTCTTAATTTACCGCCTGTTGAAGAAACATATGATCTTGATCCATTACCTATTAAAGAACCTCCAGATCTTGATATCCCGACACAGGTAGTAAAGGTAAATTCTCTCTATAGATTTGATGAAGGTGATATACCTCACTATAAGTCTGCTAGACAATGCTTTGATGAGTTTGATAATTTTATTGTCAAACAAGAAAATTTTAATGCTTATTTTGGTAGACAATTGAAATATGATTCCGATATGATTAAACAATTGGGTGATTATATGGCTAATATTAGAGGTGAACTTAAACTTGTTAGCAAACATGCTTCTATGGTTACCACTCAAGTAGAACAAGTACTTAAAGCTCAAAATGATTTGCTCAATGAAATGAATAGTAAGAAAAATGATTATGCTGTTAGAGTGGCTACTAGACCTGGTAGAATGACTCAGGAACGTTTGTATCCTGAAGGCCACCCTAAGAGAATTGAGCAAGATTCTCAGAGAAATAATATTGATGCACCTAGTTCTTCTAAAAGGAAGAAAAAGAAAAATGATAGGACTTTACAAACTTCTAGTGAACCTATTGTTGAACCACCTGAGAGTCCAAATTATATCTCTATGTCTGATGTTGAAGCACAATCTGGTAATGAACATTAACCTAGTGAAAATGTTAATGATGATGTTCATGATGATACTCAACCTAGTAATGATAATGATGTAGAAATTGAACCTGTTGTTGATCTTGATAACCCACAATCAAAGAATCAACGTTATGATAAGAGACTTTGTTGCTAGGAAACATGGTAAAGAAAGAGAACCATGGGTTCAGAAACCCATGCCGTTTCCTCCCAAACCATCCAAGAAAAGGGATGATGAGGATTTTGAGCGCTTTGCTGAAATGATTAGACCTATCTTTTTGCGTATGCGATTAACTGATATGGTCAAAATGAATCCTTATGCTAAATATATGAAAGATATTGTTACTAATAAGAGAAATATACCGGAAGCTGAAATTTCCACCATGCTTGCTAATTATACTTTTAAGGGTGGAATACTAAAGAAACTTGGAGATCCAGGAGTACCTACTACACCATGCTCCATTAAAAGAAATTATGTTAAAACTGCTTTATGTGATCTTGGAGCCGGTGTTAGTGTTATGCCTCTCTCTTTATATCGTAGACTTGACTTGAATAAGTTGAAACCTACTGAAATATCTTTGCAAATGGCTGATAAATCAACTGCCATACCTGTCGGTATCTGTGAGGATGTGCCTGTTGTGGTTGCAAACGTTACTATTTTAACGGACTTTGTTATTCTTGATATTCCCGAGGACGATAGTATGTCTATTATTCTTGGAAGACCTTTTCTGAATACTGCAGGGGCTGTTATTGATTGCAACAAAGGCAATGTCACTTTTCATGTTAATGGTAATGAGCATACGGTACACTTTCCGAGGAAACAACCTAAAGTTCATAGTATCAATTCTATTGGAAAATTTCCATCGATTATAATTGGAGGTTTTGAATTTCCTCTTCCTACTGTCAAGAAGAAATATGATATTCTTATTATAGGGGATGTGCATATCCCCGTTGAGGTAACATAGTGTTATTCGAAATTTTTCCGGTTCCATGTTAATCGGAATGAGTTTGTTAACAAGACCTGATCAACCTTGTTAGTGGATTCATTTTGATGAGCATGAGATGGATGAAACTAGAAGCACAACCTTCTGTACCCTCTTTATACTTTCTGTTATTTAGTTGAAATAAAGAAAAATAGTATTTTTCTGTCTGTTTCCTGATTTATTCGTGCAATATAAAAATATCCCGAAAATAAAAGTCCTCCAAATGCCATGCCAATTTAATATGAATTTTTCAGGAATATTTGAGGATTTATGGTACTGAAATCACCGCGGGGGGAGCTGTCACCTGGCCACGAGGGTGGAGGGCGCGCCCTACCCCAGGGCGTGCCCCTGCCTCGTGGGCCCACGGTGGCCCTCCTCCACTTATTTCTACACCCATCCTCTTCTTCTTCCTCCCAAAAACACGAATAACCAGCTCAAGCACGAGTTCTAGCTTACTTTGCTGTGATTTTCGATCTCCTTGCTCAAAGCACCTCTCGCAAAACTGCTTGGGGAGATTGTTCCTTGGTATGTGACTCCTCCATTGGTCCAATTAGTTTTTGCTTTAGTGCTTTATTCTTTGCAAATTTGTGCTGCATAGGTGACCATGTTCTTGAGCTTGCATGTCAAATTTATATGGTTCCAAGTAATTCTAATGCATGATATAGGCTCTAGGCACTTGTAGGAGTAGTTGCTATCATTTTTATTGAAGTTGGTTCACTTTTGTTTGAAGTTACTAAAAATTGCAGAAATTTTTCAGAGAAAAACAATATGCTTAGGAAGATGTTCCAAGGTGGTTCTTCAAGGAAGCAAGGCCCCAGGCTTGCAATGCGTGATGCTGATGAGGAGCACCCAAGGGATGCTCTAGTGCGGCCTTGTGAATGGCCTTCAGAAAATTTTATGGATCGAGCGGGAATCAAAGAAGAATTTAACGCATATTTGCGTAACGCCGATCTTGTGGACTTTGAGGCAGACAAATGCCCCCAGTACTATCAACTCACTAGCTCATTTGTGAGGAGGTTTGAATTTTCATCTTCGCGTAATTCTCCTTCAGTCATGTTTGATCTTTATGAAAAATCTTATACCATGGACTTAGAGGATTTTACTTTTGCTTGCAAACTTCCTCAATGGGGTAATACTATTGATCCCCGTAAATCTAAATTTAGAGACTTTCTTGCTGGTATAACTGTAGGGGAGTCTAGAGATATAACACAAGCTACCATAGGGAGCATTCACTTTCCTGCTATACATTATTTTGCTCTCTTCATAGGTAGGTGCATAAATGCTAAGGATGAAGCATGTCACATGTGTGTCCCTGACCTTAGCATTCTCGGGAATGTTGTGTTAGGAGACCAATCTTATCATATGGGAGCCAATGTAGCACGTAGGTTGCATCATAATAGATAATGGAGATTTCTTTGGAGGAATTTATGCAACCCGCTTAGCTAATTTTCTTGAAGTGGACGTTCGTGAAGGTGATATGGAGTTGCCTCCTACTTATTTAGATTTTGATTCTATGGTCTCTCATCAGTTTGTTGAGAGGACTAAATCACCTCTCCAGTATCGACTAATCTTTAACAAACGGCATGTTATCCATATTACTCTCCACTTCAACAATAGGAGAAGACCCTGATTAAATTGTTGAAGTGGCTCATTAGTGTTGATTTAACCAAGAGCCCATATTACCTTGTCTTCTCATGTTTATTGAATGCTCGTAGATTCCAGTTTAGTCCAATGCACATGCACTCTTATTATTATTCACTTCGTTCGGTCATGCAAGTGATAGGCAATTATGATGATATATGATGGACTGACTGAGATGAGAAAAGCTGGTATGAACTCGACCTCTCTTGTTTTTGTAAATATGATGAGTTCATCGTTCTTGATTCAGCTTATTATGAATAAACATGTTTGCAATGACAATTAGAGATCATAGTTGCTTATGCCATGCTTGATTAGCTATGAGTTACAATGGTTTACCTTGCGTGCCAACATGCTATTAAAATGGTTATGATGTGGTATAATGGGGTGGTATCCTCATTTGAATGATTTAAGTGACTTCACTTGGCACATGTTCACGCATGTAGTTGAAACAAAATCAACATAGCGTTCACGATATTTATGTTCATGGTGGATTATATCCTACTCATGCTTGCATCCAATGTTTATTAATTTTAATGCATGTTCATGGTTGTTGTCGCTCTCTAGTTGGTCGCTTCCCAGTCTTTTGCTAGCCTTCACTTGTACTAAGCGGGAATACTGCTTGTGCATCCAATCCCTTAAACCCCAAAGTTATTCCAGATGAGTCCACTATACCTTCCTATATGCGGTATCTACCTGCTGTTCCAAGTAAATTTGTATGTGCCAAACTCTAAACCTTCAAATAAAACATTCTGTTTTGTATGCTCGAATAGCTCATGTATCAACTATGGCTGCCCTTATCTTCCATGTTAGGCGGGTTATTCTCAAGAGGAGTGGACTCCGCTCCTCACTCACAAGAAAATGGCTGGTCACCGGGATGCCCAGTCCCATGCTTTATGCAAACTAAATCAAAATAATTGCAAACAAAACTCCCCCTGGGACCTGATGTTAGTTGGAGGCACTCGTTGTTTCGAGCAAGCCATGGATTGATGCTTGTTGGTGGAGGGGGAGTATAAACTTTACCATTCTGTTTGGGAACCGCCTATAATGTGTGTAGCATGCAAGATATCGCCATTTCTTAGTTGTTATGTTGACAATGAAAGTATACCGCTCAAAATATTATTTATCTCTAATTCAAAACCGAGCTCTGGTACCTCTACAAATCCCCGCTTCCCTCTACGAAGGGCCTGTCTATTTACTTTTATGTTGAGTCATCACCCTCTTATTAAAAAGCACTAGCTGGAGAGCACAGCTGTCATTTGCATTCATTACTGTTAATTTATATTGGGTATGACTATGATTGGATCTCTTTTACCATGAATTACAATGTCTAGTCAGTCCTTGATCTTTAAAGGTGCTCTGCATTTATGTTTTGCGGTCTCAGAAAGGGCTAGCGAGATACCATCTTATTATATCATATTATGATTGTTTTGAGAAAGTGTTGTCATCCGAGATTTATTATTATGGCTCGCTAGTTGATTATGCTATTGATATGAGTAAACATGAGACCTGAGAGTTATTGCAAATATGGTTAGTTATAATCTTTGCTGAAAACTTGAATGCTGGCTTGACATATTTACAACAACAAGAGCAAATAGAGTTTGTAAAAGTTTTTCTTTCTCTTTCAGTTTATCAACTGAATTGCTTGAGGACAAGAAAGGGTTTAAGCTTGGAGGAGTTGATACGTCTTCGTCGTATCTACTTTTCCAAACACTTTTGCCCTTCTTTTGGACTCTAACTTGTATGATTTGAATGGAACTAACCCGGACTGACGTTGTTTTCAGCAGAATTGCCATGATGTTGTTTTATGTGCAGAAAACAAAAGTTCTCGGAATGACCTGAAACTCCACGGAACGTCAAGTTAAAAATAATAAAAAATCCTTGCCAAAGATGAAGACCAGGGGGCCACACCCTGTCCACGAGGGTGGGGGCGCCCCCCTAGGGTGCACCCCCTACCTCATGGGCCCCTTGGAGCTCCTCCGACGCCAACTCCAACTCTATATATTTGCTTTCGGGGAGAAAAAAAATAGAGAGAAGAAATCATCGCGTTTTACGATACGGAGCCGCCGCCAAGCCCTAAAACCTCTCGGGAGGGCTGATCTGGAGTCCGTTTGGGGCTCCGGGGAGGGGGATTCATCGCCGTCAAAATCATCAACCATCCTCCATCACCAATTTCATGATGCTCACCGCCATGCGTGAGTAATTCCATCGTAGGCTTGCTGGACGGTGATGGGTTGGATGAGATCTATCATGTAATCGAGTTAGTTTTTTTAGGGCTTGATCCCTAGTATCCACTATGTTCTGAGATTGATGTTGCTATGACTTTGCTATGCTTAATGCTTGTCACTAGGGCCCGAGTGCCATGATTTCAGATCTGAACCTATTATGTTTTCATGAATATATGTGTGTTCTAGATCCTATCTTGCAAGTCTATAGTCACCTACTATGTGTTATGATCCGGCAACCCCGAAGTGACAATAATTGGGACCACTCCCGGTGATGACTGTAGTTTGAGGAGTTCATGTATTCACTATGTGCTAATGCTTTGTTCCGGTTCTCTATTAAAAGGAGGCCTCAATATCCCTTAGTTTCCATTAGGACCCCGCTGCCATGGGAGGGTAGGACAAAAGATGTCATGCAAGTTCTTTTCCATAAGCACGTATGACTATATTCAGAATACATGCCTACATTTCATTGATGAATTGGAGCTAGTTCTATGTCACCCTATGTTATGACTGTTACATGATGAACCGCATCCGGCATAATTATCCATCACCGATCCAATGCCTACGAGTTTTCCATATACTGGTTTACGCTTATTTTACTTTCCCATTGCTACTGTTACAATCACTACAAAATACCAAAAACATTACTTTTGCTTCCTTTACTTTTGTTACCGTTACCACCACTATCATATTACTTTGCTACTAAATACTTTGCTGCAGATATTAAGTTATCCAGGTGTGGCTGAATTGACAACTCAGTTGCTAATAATTGAGAATATTCTTTGGCACCCCTTGTGTCGAATCAATAAATTTGGGTTGAATACTCTACCCTCGAAAGCTGTTGCGATCCACTATACTTGTGGGTTATCAAGAGGGAGAGAAACAGAGAGAGGAAGGGGCGGGGTGGGGCTCGGCCGTTAGTTAGGTTACTTCTTTGCCGTCCGCCCACCCTTTCCCGTCCGCCCACCCTTTGACGTCCGCTTTGTTTTCTCATTGCCATCTGCTAGATGACGGCAAAGAGGGGGGCCGTTATGTTTTTTCCAATTAGCTTGTTAGTGGGGCCCAGCTCTCTCTTTGCCGTCAGCTAGCGAACGACAAAGATTCTTTGCCGTCCGTTTTCTGTAAGCGGACGGCAAAGACCTTCTTTGCCGTCCTCCGGCGGACGGCAAAGAACTGGCAGACGGCAAATAAGCTAATTCCAGTACTGTAACCCGCTCGTCCCCGGCCACTGATACGTCTCCAACGTATCTATAATTTATGAAGTATTCATGCTATTATATTATCCTTCTAGGATCCTTTATATGCATTTATATGATATTTTATATGATTTTTTGGGACTAACCTATTAACCTAGAGCCCAGTGCCAGTTTCTGTTTTCTCCTTGTTTTAGAGTATCGCAGAAAAGGAAAACTAAACGGAGTCCAATTGACGTGCCACTTGACGGAGATCATTTTGGGACCAGAAGAAGCCCACGGAGTACCAGAAGCAGGCCAGAAGAGTCCCGGCTTGCCCACAAGGGTAGGGGGCGCCCACCCCCCTAGGGCGCGCCCCCCTACCTCGTGGACAGCCCGAAGACCCCCCTGACGTGAAATCAACGCAAAACTCTTCTATATATACTCAAACATCCAGAAAGGAACCTAGATCGGAAGTTCTGCCGCCGCAAGCCTCTGTAGCCACGAGAAGTCAATCTAGGCCCTCTCCGGCACCCTGTTGGAGGGGGCCATCATCACCGGTGGCCATGGAGGAGTATCCCGGAGGGGCCATCATCACCATGAAGGCCAAGGACCAGAGGGTGGAGGCCATGGAGGAGGAAGCACAAGGGGGAGAATCTCTCCTCCTCTCTTTCGGTGGCGCCGGAGTGCCATCGGGAGGGGAATCATCGCCACGGTGATCGTCTTCATCAACATCACCATCATCATCACCATCCTCATCTCTTTTACACGGTCCACTCTCCCGCACCTCGCTGTAATCCCTACTTGAACATGGTGCTTTATGCCACATATTATGATCCAATGATGTGTTGCCATCCTATGATGTTTTGAGTAGATATCTTTTGTCTTTGGGTTGATTGATGATCTAGATTGGTATGAGTTGTATGTTTTACATTCGTGCTGTCCTATGGTGCCCTCCGTGTCGCGCAAGCATGAGGGATTCCCGCTGTAGGGTGTTGCAATACGTTCATGATTCGCTTATAGTGGGTTGGTGAGTGACTTAAACACAAACCCGAGTAAGAGGGATTGTTGCGTATGGGAATAAAGAGGACTTGATGCTTTAATGCTATGGTTGGATTTTACCTTAATGATCTTTAGTAGTTGCGGATGCTTTCTAGAGTTCCAATCATAAGTGCATATGATCCAAGTAGAGAAAGTATGTTAGCTTATGCCTCTCCCTCATATGAAACTGCAATAGTGATCACCGGTCTTGTTAACAATTGCCTAGGACAATTCCGCACACCGATCCACCATTATTCCACACTCGCTATTTATAATATTTAGTTTTATATTCTAACTTTATGATAACAACACCTACTTTTATATTTTAGCTCTCTGATATTATACAAAGTTATCCTCTTCATACCCACAACGTAGTTTTATTTCCCGTTTCTAGTTGGAAATAAAACGTTCGGTGCACGTAGAGTCGTATCAGTGGCAGATAGGGCTTGAGAGAATATTGATCTTACCTTTAGCTCCTTGTGGGTTCGACACTCCATACTTATTACTTCCACCTTTGGAAAGTGCTACGATGATTCCTTGCACTTGGGGATTATCAAGCTCTTTTCTGGCGCCGTTGCCGGGGAGCAATAGCGTGGGGTTGATATTCTCGTGGGTGCTTGTTTGCTTTCTTCACTAAGTAGATTTTGTTTTTCCTTTTTTTTATGTTTAGTTGTGGGTGAAACATAAAAATATTTAAAATAATGAAAATACAAAAAATAATTACTTGCCTCTCATGCCTAAAAAGTTTTTCAAAAAGAGAAGCGATTGGAAAGTTATGCATTGAAGTGAGGGTCGACCTTGAGCACTCGTGTTCATGATCACGGAAACAATGTAGAATTTTTCATGGAAGTTTCTCTGTAAATAATTATCCCCTTGAATATATCCATTGTATTATAAGAATAATGTGCCAAGCTTTGGTTCTAGGATGATTAGATTGCTTGTTTACTTTGTGCAGAACAAAAACTGAAACTTTGGCTGTAGTGCGTGAATTTACATTTTTTTTACTGGAACGTCAAATGGGTCTGAAACTTTATGCACATTACTTCTGTACAAATTGTTAAAATTGTCAAAATTAGTTCATAATTTTAGAAGTTACAGAAGTTTGCTAAACTTCCAGATTACTACAGACTGTCCTGTTTGAGACAGAATCTGTTTTTGATGCATTGCTTGCTTGTTTTGATGAAACTATCGGTCTCTATCAGTGGATTAAGCCATGGAAAAGTTATATTACAGTAGCTATAATGCAAAACCAAAATATGAATTGGTTTTCAACAGTACTTATAGTAGTGATTTGCTTTGTTATACTAAGGGATCTCATAAAGTTTTTGTTAAGGTTTTGTGTGAATGAAGTGTTCGAAGAACGTGGAGCTATCAATATGAGAAGATTAAAGAGAGGCAAGAGTTCAAGATTGGGGATGCCTAAGGCACCCCAAGTAAATATTTCAAAGTATACTCAAGCATCTAAGCTTGGGGATGCCCTGGTTGGCATCCCATCTTTTTTCTTCAACAATTATCGGTTTACCTCGGTTTTTGTTTTGTTCACATGATTTGTGTCCTTTTGTTTTTGTTTTTCTTTTAAGAACCATGCTAGCATGAGATGTCCCTTCATCAATTTATAGAATACTTCATGAGATTCACTTATATCTTTTAAGTATGATCTTATAGAATTGCTCTTTGTGCTTCACTTAAATCTTTTGAGTATGGTTTTATAGAATGCTTCATGTGCTTCACTTATACATTTTGAGCTTGGATATTGGTTAGTCTATATTAATTGTAGAATGCTCCATGAACTTCATTTATATATTTTGGAGTATGAATAATGCTATCATTTAAAGTGGGTTTGGAAGAGTGTCAACTTTAGTAATTAGTGATCCCACTATGTTGGAGGGTGTTGAATCTTAATGTGATATTTATGAAAGTGGATTTGGAAGAGTGTCAACTTTAGCTAGTAATGATTCCACTATTTCGGAAGAGGTTCCAATTGAGTATGAGAACAAAGTTTCCATCCAGGATGCTACTGAAAATTATTATGAGGGAGGAATACATGCTTGTAGGAGTTGCAATAATATTAAGTTTTCTCTCTATGTGCTTAAAGTTTTGAAGTTATACTTGTTTTGCCTTCCTATGCTAGTTGATTCTTGTTCCCATAAGTTGTGTGCTCACAAAAACCCTAGTCATAGGAAGTTGGTTAGAATCAATTGTGCTAGTCATATTCTTCAAGATGCTCTCCTTGTGCTTCAATTCCTACCTTTCATGTGAGCATCATTGAAATCATCATGCCTAGCTAAAAGGCATTAAAGAAAAGCGCTTGTTGGGAGACAACCCAATATTTACCCTTACTGTTTTTGTGTGTTTAAATGATTAAGCTACTGTAGCAATCATGTTTTATAGCTTTTGTTTCAATAAAGTGCCAAGTAAGACCTTTGGGAAGACTTGGGTGAAAGTTAATGTGATCTTGCTGTAAAAAACAGAAATTTTGCGCTCACGAGAATAGATGTCATTTTTTTACAGAAGAGTGCTTTTGCGTTGATTCTTTTTGCAGAAGATTAATAGACAAATTCCTCACGTCCACCAATTTATTTCATAATTTGTGGAGTAGCAGAAGTATGGTTATTGTTCAAATCATTACAGACTGTTCTGTTTCTGACAGATTCTGTTTTCATTGCATAGTTTGCTTGTTTTCTAGTTTCTATGGATTATATTCCTCAATATAAATTGTAGAAATGATATGGTACAGTGGGAATTGTGTGAGAAAAATTATGAACCTTGTCTTTGACAGTACCAAAGTGAATGGTTTGCTCTTTATCATACAAACCTATCTCACGAAGTTTGGTTAAGTTTTGTGTGATTGAAGTTTTCAAGTTTTGGGTGAGATATCGATATGAGGAGAATAAGGAGTGGAAAGACCCTAAGCTTGGGGATGCCCGAGGCACCCCAAGGCAATATTCAAGGAAGACTCAATCGCCTAAGCTTGGGGATGCCCCGGACGGCATCCCCTCTTTTGTCTTCAAACTATCGGTATACCTTACTCGGAGCTATATTTTTAATCACCACATGATATGTGTTTTGCTTGGAGCATATTTTCAATTTTACTAGATGTTTGAATAAAATCATTGGATCTGAAATATTGAATGAAACATAATCCTCCCATGGCTACTTAATTATTTGACTACTCAGTGTTCTTCACTCGTATCTTTTTGGAGTAGTTTTTCATTTGCTCGCGTGCTTCATGTACATCCTATGAGTAAATGGTTGAATGAATCGAATGTCATAAATCTGAATTTATATATGTTTCATATACTTATAACATGGGGAGTAATGACTTCACACATAATAATTATAGGTAGTAAACTTATTGAAAGTTAGCAAACTGAACAATTCATGAAAGAATATTGAAGGAAGAGAGGTTTCACATATAAATATAATATATTGGACATCTTTTATGATTGGGAGCACTCATTAAAATATGACATGCTAAAGAGTTGATGTTGGACAAGGAAGACAACGTAATGGGTTATGTTTTCTTATATCTGAAATAAATTATATTGTCATGGATCATCCAACATGTTGAGCTTGCCTTTCCCCCTAATGCTAGCCAAATTCTTTGCACCAAGTAGAGATACTACTTGTGCTTCCCAAAACCCTTAAACCAGTTTTGCCATGAGAGTCCACCATATCTACCTATGGATTGAGTAACATCCTTCAAGTTGTCATCGGTGCAAGCAATAAAAATTGCTCTCTAAATATGTATGATTGATTGGTGTGGAGGAAATAAGCTTTATACGATCTTGTAATGTGGAAGAAATAAAAGCGATGGACTGCATAATAAAGGTTCATATCACAAGGGGCAATATAAAGTGACGTTCTTTCGCATTAAGATTTTGTGCATCCAACCCTAAAAGCGCATGGCAACCTCTGCTTCCCTCTGCGAATGGCCTATCTTTTATTATTATCTTCTACCTTATGCAAGAGTCATGGTGATCTTCACCTTTCCTTTTTACATTTTATCCTTTGGTAAGAACAGGGTGTTGGAAAGATCGTGATATATATATATATATCTAATTGGATGTAAGTTAGCATGAGCTATTATTGTTGACATTGCCCTTGAGGTAAAAAGTTGGGAGGCGAAACTATAAGCCCCTATCTTTCTCTGTGTCCGATTAAAACTCCATAACCACAAGTATTGCGTGAGTGTTAGCAATTGTGAAAGACTAAATGATAGTTGAGTATGTGGAGTTTGCTAAATCAAAGCTCTGACATAGACTCTTCCTGAAAATAAGATGATTTGCAATTGTTTGATGACTGAGAATATTGTTTGTTAGTTTTCAAGAAAGTTTATGATCTATACTTTAACATGTGATTAGCTTGTTACTTTATCATGAGAAGTTTTATGAGATGAGCTATTGCTATGACATATAATGATGCTAGAAAAAGTGATTGGAATTATCATTAATCAAACTTAAGCACTTGCTAGCATTCACACTTCATAAATTATTTCTTTTATCATTTACCTACTCGAGGACGAGCAGGAATTAAGCTCGGGGATGCTGATACGTCTCCAACGTATCTATAATTTATGAAGTATTCATGCTATTATATTATCCTTCTAGGATGTTTTATATGCATTTATATGATATTTTATATGATTTCTTGGGACTAACCTATTAACCTATAGCCCAGTGCCAGTTTCTGTTTTCTCCTTGTTTTAGAGTATCGCAGAAAAGGAAAACTAAACGGAGTCCAAATGACGTGCCACTTGACGGAGATCATTTTTGGACCAGAAGAAGCCCACGGAGTACCAGAAGCAGGCCAGAAGAGTCCCGGGCTGCCCACGAGGGTGGGGGCGCGCCCACCCCCCTAGGGCGCGCCCCCTACCTCGTGGACAGCCCGGAGACCCCTCTGACGTGAAATCAACGCAAAACTCTTCTATATATACTCAAACTTCCAGAAAGAAACCTAGATCGGAAGTTCCGCCGCCGCAAGCCTCTGTAGCCACGAGAAGTCAATCTAGGCCCTCTCCGGCACCCTACCGGTGGGGGCCATCATCACCGGTGGCCATGGAGGAGTATCCTGGAGGGGCCATCATCACCATGAAGGCCAAGGACCAGAGGGTGGAGGCCATGGAGGAGGAAGCACAAGGAGGAGAACCTCTCCTCCTCTCTTCCGCTGGTGCCGGAGTGCCATCGGGAGGGGAATCATCGCCACGGTGATCGTCTTCATCAACATCACCATCATCATCACCATCCTCATCTCTTTTACGCGGTCCACTCTCCCGCACCCCGCTGTAATCCCTACTTGAACATGGTGCTTTATGCCACATATTATGATCCAATGATGTGTTGCCATCCTATGATGTTTTGAGTAGATATCTTTTGTCTTTGGGTTGATTGATGATCTAGATTGGTATGAGTTGTATGTTTTACATTGGTGTTGTCCTATGGTGCCCTCCGTGTCGCGCAAGCGTGAGGGATTCCCGTTGTAGGGTGTTGCAGTACGTTCATGATTCGCTTATAGTGGGTTGGTGAGTGACTGAAACACAAACCCGAGTAAGAGGGATTGTTGCGTATGGGAATAAAGAGGACTTGATGCTTTAATGCTATGGTTGGGTTTTACATTAATGATCTTTAGTAGTTGCGGATGCTTGCTAGAGTTCCAATCATAAGTGCATATGATCCAAGTAGAGAAAGTATGTTAGCTTATGCCTCTCCCTCATATGAAACTGCAATAGTGATCACCGGTCTTATTAACAATTGCCTAGGACAATTCTGCACACCGATCCACCATTATTCCACACTCGCTATTTATAATATTTAGTATTATATTCTAACTTTATGATAACAGCACCTACTTTTATATTTTAGCTCTCAGATATCATACAAAGTTATCCTCTTCATACCCACAACGTAGTTTTATTTCCCATTTCTAGTTGGAAGTAAAACGTTCGGTGCACGTAGAGTCGTATCGGTGGCAGATAGGGCTTGAGAGAATATTGATCTTACCTTTAGCTCCTTGTGGGTTCGACACTCCATACTTATCACTTCCACCTTTGGAAAGTGCTACGATGATTCCTTGCACTTGGGGATTATCATTCGCCCTATTCTTTTCCTTTCATTCTTCTCTTCTTCTTCTTCTTCTTCTTCTTCTTCTTCTTCTTCTTCTTCTTCTTCTTCTTCTTCTTCTTTCTTCTTATCCCTCCTCCTCTTCCTCCTCTTCCTCCCTCCTCCTCCTCCTTCTACTCCTCTTCTTCTTCTAAACTAAAACTAAAACTAATCTTAAATAAACTAAAATAAACTAAAACTAAACTGAAAATAAAACTAAACTAAAACTAAAACTAAAACTAAACTAAAAGAAACTAAAAAAACTAAACTAAAAAAAGAGGGAAGAACAAACCTGTAGGGGGTCGCCGGTGGATGGCGAGGTCGGCCGGTGGGGCGGGGCGGCGCAGGGGCCGCGGGGAGGGGTCCGGCACACGGGCGTCCACAAGGGGGGAGGGTGCACCTAGGGGGTAGGGCGCGCCCCCTGCCTTGTGGGCCCCTCGTGACTCCCCTAGCCTAATTATTCATCCTATATATTCACATATATTCCTAAACCACCAGAAGTATCCAAGAAAACACTTTTCCACCGCCGCAACCTTCTGTTCCCGTGACATATCATCTTCGGGCCTTTTCCGGCATCCTGCCGGAGGGGGATTCGATCACGGAGGGCTTCTACATCAACTCTATATCCCTTCCGATGAAGCGTGAGTAGTTTACCTCAGACCTACGGGTCCATAGCTAGTAGCTAGATGGCTTCTTCTCTCTCTTTGATTCTCAATAGCATGTTCTCCTCGATGTTCTTGGAGATCTATCCGATGTAATCTTCTTTTACGGTGTGTTTGTCGAGATCCGATGAATTGTGGATTTATGATAACCTTATCTATGAATATTATTTGAATCTTCTCTGACTTCTTTTATGCATGATTTGATATCTTTGTAATTCTCTTATAACTATCGGTTTGGTTTGGCCAACTAGATTGGTTTTCTTGCAATGGGAGAAGTGCTTAGCTTTGGGTTCAATCTTGTGATGCCCTTTCCCAGTCATAGTAGGGGGCAGCAAGGCACGTATTGTATTGTTGCCATAGAGGATAAAAAGATGGGGTTTACATCATATTGCTTGAGTTTATTCCTCTACATCATGTCATCTTACTTAATGCGTTACTCTGTTCTTCATGAACTTAATACTCTAGATGCAGGCAGGAGTCGGTCGACGTGTGGAGTAATAGTAGTAGATGCAGAATCGTTTCAGTCTACTTGACACGGACGTGATGCCTATATTTCATAATCATTGCTTTAGATATCGTCATAATTTTGCGCTTTTCTATCAATTGCTCGACAGTAATTTATTCTCTAGTGAAACCTATGGCCCCCGGGTCTATTTTCCATCATATAAGTTTCTGATCTACTATTTTCCATCATATTAGTTTCCGATCTAATATTTTGCAATCTTTTACTTTCCAATCTATAAAACAAAAAAAACCAAAAATATTTACTTTATCTTTTGTTTAGTTTTATTTATGTCTATCAGATCTCACTTGGGGTGCCTTGGGCATCCCCAAGCTTTAACTCTTGCCTCTCTTTATTCTTCTCATATTGATAGCTCCTCGACCTTCGGACACTTCATCCACACAAAACTTTAACAAAAACTTGTGAGATCCGTTAGTGTAATAAAGCAAATCACTACCTTTAGGTACTGTAATGAACTCATTCTTTATTTATATTGATGTTAAACCTACTGTATTCCAACTTCTCTATGGTTCATACCCCCCGATACTAGCCATAGATTCATCGAAATAAGCAAACAACACACACAAAACAGAATCTATTAAAAACAGAACAGTCTGTAGTAATCTGGAAGTTTGGTAAACTTCTGTCACTCCTAAAATTATGAAATAAATTTGACAATTTGGACAATTTGTACAGAAGTAATGTGCAAAAAGTTTCAGACCCATTTGACCTTCTAGTAAAAAATGTAAATTCATGCACTACAGCCAAAGTTTCTGTTTTTGTTCTGCACATAGTAAACAAGCAATCTAATCATCCTAAAACTAAAACTTGGCACATTATTTTTATAATACAATGGATATATACAAGGGGATATTTATTTACAAAGAAACTTCCATGAAAAATTCTACATTGTTTCCGTGAGCATGAACACAAGTGCTCAAGGTCGACCCTCACTTCTTCAATGCATAACTTTCCAATCACTTCTCTTTTTGAAAAACTTTTTAGGCATGAGAGGCAAGTAATAAATTTTTTATTTATTTTCATTCTTTTAAATTTTTTTGTATGTCTCACCCACAACTAAACAGAAACAAAAAGGAAAAACAAAATCTACTTAGTGAAAAAAGCAAACAAGCACACACGAGAATATCAACCCCACGATATTGCTCCCCAGCAACGGCGCCAGAAAAGAGCTTGATAATCCCCAAGTGCAGGGAATCATCGTAGCAATTTCCAAAGGTGGAAGTGATAAGTATGGAGTGTCGAACCCACAAGGAGCTAAAGGTAAGATCAATATTCTCTCAAGCCCTATCTGCCACTGATACGACTCTACGTACACCGAACGTTTGCTTCCAACTAGTAACGATAAATAAAACTACGTTGTGGGTATGAAGTGGATAACTTTGTATGATATCGGAGAGCTAAAATATGAAAGTAGGTGCTGTTATCATAAGGTTAGAATATATTACTAAATATTATAAATAGCGAGTGTGGAATAATAGTGGATCAGTGTGCGAATTGTCCTAGGCAATTGTTAACAAGACCGGTGATCACTATTGCAGTTTCATATGAGGGAGAGGCATAAGCTAACATACTTTCTCTACTTGGATCATATGCACTTATGATTGGAACTCTAGCAAGCATCCGCAACTACTAAAGATCATTAATGTAAAACCCAACCATAGCATTAAAGCATCAAGTCCTCTTTATTCCCATACGCAACAATCCCTCTTACTCGGGTTTTTGTTTCAGTCACTCACCAACCCACTATAAGCGAATCATGAATGTATTGCAACACCCTACAGCGGGAATCCCTCACGCTTGCGCGACACGGAGGGCACCATAGGACAGCACCAAAGTAAAACATACAAGTCATACCAATATAGATCATCAATCAACCCAAAGACAAAAGATATCTACTCAAAACATCATAGGATGGCAACACATCATTGGATCATAATATGTGGCATAAAGCACCATGTTCAAGTAGGGATTACAGTGGGGTGCGGGAGAGTGGACCACGTAAAAAAGATGAGGATGGTGATGATGATGGTGATGTTGATGAAGATGATCACCGTGGTGATGATTCCCCTCCCGATGGCACTCCGGTGCCACCAAGAGAGAGGAGGGGAGGTTCTCCCCCTTGTGCTTCCTCCTCCATGGCCTCCAACCTCTGGTCCTTAGCCTTCATGGTGATGATGCCCCCCCCGGGATACTCCTCCATGGCCACCAGTGATGATGGCCCCCTCCGGCAGGGTGCCGGAGAGGGCCTAGATTGATTTCTTATGGCTACAGAGGCTTGAGGCGGCGGAACTTCCAATCTAGGTTAATTTTCTGAGGTTTCTGTATTTATAGGAATTTTTGGCGTTGGTCTCACGTCAAGGAGGTGCCCGAGCTGTCCACGAGGTAGGCCCACGCGCCCTGGGGGGGTGGGCGCGCCCCCCACCCTCGTGGGCAGCTCGGGACTCTTCTGGCCCAACTCTGATACTATGTGGTCTTCTTTTGGTTCATAAAAAATCATCAAAAATTGGCCCATCAATTGGACTTCGTTTGGTATTCCTTTTCTGCAAAACTCAAAAACAAGGAGAAAGAAGAAACTGGCACTGGGCTCTAGGTTAATAGTTAGTCCCAAAAATCATATAAAATATCATATAAATGCATATAGAACATCCTAGAAGGATAGTATAATAGCATGAATACTTCATAAATTATAGATACGTTGGAGACGTATCATGGTGTACTGAGAAGAAAAGAAACCTTGAAGCAAACATGTGTTAGCTATGTGGAAATCAGTGGCTGAAATCTGTAGCCTACCACGTGTGGAGGATGTAAAATTATTGGGTCAAAGTTGTTATTGCATGCCTCCAGTGAGCTCCTGGAAACAGAACGTATGATGTTCGTCATTCTTTTGTGGAGATGCTGGCAAGTTCGGCACGAGAATGTGATAATATCCCTCCTCCCATTGAAATATCTTGATAATGCATATAGAGCTACCTTAGCTCGCTCATCATGATTGAGCAGCACCCGGAGATGATGTGCTGAAAGGCAGTGGCGAAGACTGGCCCCAGGCCAGGGGGGGGGGCCTGGGCCCGTGGCGTGAGGATTTATTCCTTTGTAGACTGTAGCATTTTTACACTGTTATTCACTATAGCAATGAAGCAGGCCTGGGCCGGATGCTAGCCTGGCTCCCCCCCCCCCCCCCCC
The DNA here is from genome assembly GCF_003073215.2 of Triticum urartu. Lineage (NCBI taxonomy): Eukaryota > Viridiplantae > Streptophyta > Magnoliopsida > Poales > Poaceae > Triticum > Triticum urartu. The sequence goes on along the minus strand of NC_053022.1, from coordinate 555,780,178 downwards.
CCCCCCCCCCCCCCCCCCCCCCCCCCCCCCCCTCTGAAAGGAAAGGGGTGTTATCATATGTGTGATGCATGGCCAGTGCAAAATAGCTCAACAATACCCCATTTGTAAATATGCAAGTTTCATGGAAGCTGCCTCTTGTTTGCTGGTAAAAACTCAACGTCGATGGTTAGTTTAATTCTTAATCCGGACTTGCTAGTGTTTGGATGGTTCTAAGGGACCATATGTGCATATTTAGCTCCTACCGGTACATATACATTTTCTCAACTCCGCTTGAATCAGAGATAGCGGCATGCATAGAAGGTATATGTCCGGCTTTGCAATAGTGCACCACTCCGGCTTATATTGAAGTGGATTGTTTGGCATCAGTCAACCTGGTGAACAATAATGATAAGGATAGATTAGCGTATTCGGCTATGATTCAGGAGGTCAAATCTTTCATGCTCACTAGTGAATCTTGTACTACACATAGTAGTAGGTGTCAAAACAATGTAAGCCACTACTTGGCAACTTATGCTCTACTAGAGACTCACATATCGGTCTGGCTCCATTCTGGTCAAAGGTATGTGGAGGATCTATGTAGAGCTGATTGCAATCATGGTTGATGAGTAATGCAAAATTCTATTTGCAACTATACATGTATATGTGTTTGCGCACTTTGTTTCCAGATTTTTCGCCATGTGAAAAAAAGTTTTCGAGAACAACAAATGAAGGGCTACCTAGAGCCCTCCCATCAAATGAACTTTTTTGCATATTGGTTACCCTATCTGAGTATGACATCCAACAAATAGAACGATTCTTCACTAAAGGAGAACATTCGTTATGTCATGTTACCTAATTGATGATTATAAAGAGAGAACCGATTCGGTGCCCGGCTCATATGAAACCGCGCTGAAGAAAAAATAAATTCAAAACAAATACCAGAAAAAAATATAAAAAATCCAAAAAAAGTTGCATGGTAGATAATTTGGTGCGTGAGCTCCACTCCAAATTGCAGATCATTTGGATTTCTGAGTAGCTCTCGAAAAAATAACAAATTTGGGTTATGTAAAAAAGTTTACTGTTCATATACTGTTGTGACCCAATTTGTCTTATTTACTGAGAGCTACTCAAATGTCCAAATGATCTGAAATATGGAGTGCACCTCACACACCAAATTATCTATCATGCAAAAAAATTGGATTTTTTGGAATTGTTTGTATTTTTGTGATTTTTTCTTGACAAGCTGCAGATGAGCGTGGGCTCAGAAATGGATACTCGGATTATAGATAAATAAAATGGTTGCCGCTACAAAATGCACATCCTCCTTGGCTTATTAGTTATTATCTTAGCAACTCCGCCTCTGGCGACCGGTTTATGTGCCGAGAGGTGGGTCGAGGAGGATCATGGATCTTCATGTTCATGGGAAGTCTTGGTCTATTTTATTAGATTTTGATGTCCTTGTATCATTCATCTAGGAGGTGGAGGCGATGAAACAGTGGAATAAGTGCATTCGGTCATTCATCTAAGAGCAGAGGTTTGATTTCCCCATATCGATTCATTGGATTGTGTGCAGAACTATCGACCGTGATGTTTTCGCTTTCGTTCATGGAGGCGCCAATGGCCTTTGTCAATAAGATATGCGACGATGCTTTGCTCCATTGATGTGGGGTTGGTTCTACTCGTCTGGCATTCACTTTCTGCATGCTGACGGTAGACGTGGTTTAGATCGGCATCGCTGGCATCTCCTAGCAACATGGCGATGCCAGCGATGGGTGGGCTCTAGGATTACACCAACCCCCTAACTCCGACAATGCGGAGCAGGTGCGACGTAGTGCTGGGTTCATGACACGCTCTTGGCGCTTGTAGGTCGGAGACAACAACAAATTCCATCTTGATATATTTGTATTTTTTTTGTTTCACCGAAGGTGGTCATGTAAGGCTCATTCTTGATCAATATATGTCTTTCGGTAAGTGAAAAAGAATATAAGTATATTTAGGCAAAAATAAACTACTAATACACTCGTACTTACATCAAACAATTATAGTTTTGGCCATGAGCTGGGCGGGCCATGGCCCATTTGGCCTGGCTGTAGCTCCGCCACTGGCTGGCATCTCCCAGCAACGTGGCGTGACTTCCCGCCCACAATTACATCGGCCCTTAACTCTGACAATGCCGAGCAGGTGCAGCGTAGTGCTAGGATCACGACACTCTCTTGGCGCTTGCAGGTCGGAGACAGCGATGAACTCCCTCTTGATATATTTGTATTTTTTGTTTCATCGAAGGTGATCTTGTAAGGCTCAGTCTTGATCAATATATGTCTTTCGGTAAATGAAAAAAATATAAGTATATTTAGGCAAACATTAACTACTTATACACTCGTACGTACATCAAAAAATTATTCAAATGAAGAAGTGTATAATGAACGTACGTACGTGTCAATACAATCTTATCTTATTTCTGCGATTTGGCAGGACATTAATTTTGGTGATGAGACATTTAGACACCCTTAAAAACTATCAGGATTTTTGAATATTTCCCAAACAAGCTTCTTCCCCGCGCGACGCCACCAATGGCTCGATCCGCTCGCGCCTCCCCCCTGTCCTAGCCCTAGCCCCCATTCCTCCTTATAAATACGCCCACTCCTCCCAGCCGCAAACCACACCCGCAGCCTCATCTGCATCGCAATTCCCCATCTTCTTTCTCCTAGACAGATCTAAAGAAGAGCAGATCCATTCTCCATTCCTCTATCCAAAGCTCTAGCTAGATGATAAACCTGTCCCTCATCGGCTCGGAGTGCTACTCCGGCGCCGGCCACAACACGCTCGAAGCCGACGACTCGTCGGACGGCCTGTTGACCGATGTCCCTGAACCGGACGCCGCGTGGTTAGAGGAGATGGCCGACTATGTGTTTGGAGGAAATGCTGCGCCGGTGGCGGTCGTGGCGGTGAATGACAGGGTGGAAGAGGGGGCTGCGGTGTCTGAGCCGGTGCCCGTGGAGGCTGCTAAGGAGGCCACGGTGAACCTCCAGGGGAAGAAGAAGAGGAGAGCCAAGGGGACAGTCGCGGCGCGGGGGGTCCAAGAGGCAGCGCTCGCTGTTGGGTCCTACTGAGACCACCAGCGGCGGTAGCAATCAAGGCGCGGAGAGCGAGGCTATGTACGATTACCAGATGCCGGTTGCCACGGGGATGAAGGTTGCCGGCGGTGGAAGGCGGCGGAGGAAGGAGGACCCCGGCAGCGTCTCGTGGGAGTGGGAGTGGGACAAGGAGGTGGGCCTCGCGGGCTACCCGGTGTTACAGTTCTGCCTCCTTTTCCACATGCTCCCCAGCACGTTCGACTCCCTCTGCAAGCTGCTGGCCCCCGTCCTCGCCAGGGATGAAACCAAGCGGCACCCTAGCCAACGCGAACCCGTCCCCGTCCGCAAGCGCGTCGCCGTCGCCGTCTGGCGCCTCGCCTCGGGGGAGTCCCTCCGCGAGATCGAGAAGCGCGTCGGCATCGCGCTCTGCACCTGCCAGAAGATCCTGCGCGAGGTCTGCTCAGCCATCAAGGGCGTAATGTTCCATCGGGAGGTCGGCTGGCCGGAGGACGCCCGCATGGCGGCCATCGCCGCCAAGTTCCAGGCCCTGTCGGGCATCCGGGGCATCGCCGGCGCCGTCTACACCACCCACGTCGCCATCATCGCGCCCCACGAAAACCCCATCGGCTACTATAACAGCCACGCCACGGCGCGCAAGAACGGCAGGAACTCCTACAGCATCACTCTGCAGGCGTCCATGGACGCCGACGGGACCTTCACCAACGTCTTCGCCGGCCAACCCGGCGGCGAGTCCGACGAGAAAATCCTCCTCGGGTCGTCCCTGAACAAGCCCGACCGTGCTGGGGACATCCTTGCCCAGGGCATGCGCCTGGTCGGCGGCGCTAGCTACCCGCTCCTTGACTGGACGCTGGTGCCCTACTCCGACGAGAACCTGACGACGGCGCAGCACAGCCTCAACGAGGGCGTCGCAGTGGTGCGCGACGTCGCCGTGAACGGGATCCGGAGGTTCAAGGCGCGCTGGGGCTGCCTCCAGATGCGCAGCGAGGTCAAGGTGGGAGACCTTGAAACGGAACTCTACGCGTGCGCCGTCCTCCACAACTTCTGCGAGCGCAGCGGCGACCCTCTCAACTTCGAGCTGCTGCGGGGCTTGGAGCTCCACGATGACGAAGGCATGGTCGCCGATAACCCCGTGCGCTCCACCGCCGCAGCGCAGGCGCGCGACACCCTCGCACAAGACATGATGGAACAGCTAGCAGGCTACTAGCCAGCCAGCTGGTGCGCCGCCGTGCCCAGAAGGAAGCCGATGAAGGGTTCATCGGAAGAGCGAATAAGTTTTCCTTGATCGAGTCCCCATTTCAGACTCGTGCTTCCGTGGGAGCCAATTCATCATCATCAGTTTTCTCAATCATTTATCCAGCCAATTACAGTCTGCTTGCTTGGTATTTCATTTTATTATCCGGCTAATGTATTATATATATATAGGGTCACGCTATTCGTCATCTTGGTTGAGGAATAGTTATTCTTCACCCATCTCTATTTTGACATCAATGCACCGTATTTTTATGTTTCGTAAATTTTGTCTTATTTCATACATAAAAAAAGAACGTAAGAAAATATGTACTCGCTGTAAAAAATATTTTATGTTACGTAAAATTATGAATGTAAAAACATAGTGTAAAACATACATAAAATGTGATTTTTCTGTTCTTATAACTATATTTTTATTTTTTTAAACCAAATTTTACATATTGAATCAATCTGCACGTAACTATTTATATTCTAAACATAATTTATTTAGAAAGCGATTGTAAGATTTTCCTCGGATGAAGAATAACTTATTCTGCATCCTGGGTGATGAATAGTAACACTATATATATATATATATTTACTTTGTTGTTCTTTGATTAGCATGAAATCCCCATCATGCAAGTATGATGATCTATGTGTGCAGTAGTGTTGAAACCTTTGAATGGTTAATGGACAAGTAAGAAGCTTTAGAGGGAGCCTGCTGGTAATGCATGCATGGTGGGCTACCTTCCAATTTCTCAGTCCCCGTACAGGAAGCATAATTTCAACCAAGATTAATACCTACCATCTTCAAGCAAGGCCTGCATAATAACCTTGTACAAGTCTTAGATCATCGCTCTAAGAAATCTCGATGCGCTTAGGTTGCTGTGTGATATATACCTAGATTAATTATTCATGTGTATGTGTGTGTGTGTGTGTAGGGTCGCGTTATTCGTCACCCTTGGGTAAGGAATTCTTATTCCTTACCCCAACCCACCACGCAGTGAGTAAGCCAGCATGCATCCACGTAGAAAATAGAAGGCTTGTGAGGTAAGATTATCCTCTACAGAATCTGTGGAAACATCATAACGAGAGAAGGGAGGTGAGGTAAGATTTGGTTGGCTATGAAGTAAGATTATGGCCAAGACAATCTGTCCATGCGCCCAAAAAGCACAGTAAGAAAAGTGAGACTGCGATGTAAAGTTACGGCATCATTTTTTTGGATAGGTTGCATTGTCCGTCAGGTTTAGACGCGAAAAAAGGATCTATTCAGCATTAGCATCGCTGCTTTGTGTCATTCGTGTTATTACTCTTCAGACGCATGCCCACATTCTTCCTGAGTGGATTAAAATCGATAATAACTATTTTAACGAACTAAAGTTGAGCACTAGGAAGGACTTGGCTTGCCAAAACATGGCACCATTCTGATTCAGGCAAAGATGGTCATGTTCATAAGGGCTGCTCAGATTAAATCCCTCACCTTCTGAGCCGAACTATTGGAGTCTACTGAAGTGTCACATCTTGTTTGGACGGGCTCTAAAATTTTGGCATGCCAGCCCACCATTGCACCAATTCGCTGGTGGGACGAGGGTGGAGGTCTCAAAAATTCATGGCGGAGATCTCATTTTGCATCTTACAAACATGCCAACAATTGTAACTGCAGGACCAACAACAAGAGCATCCTGCCTTTGTACTTCCACACTTGTATCCGGCTTAGCTTTATCATTCTCAATCATCCATTGTGAATCTTCAATTACAGAAAACAAAACATTTAATCAAGAAAAGCCAGAATGTCTTGATGATCTATCACAAGAATATCTAAACACTAACCACTTAACTAAAAAGTGCAGATTTCTACGAACCGCTGAGCTTGTAAGCCTGAAAGAAATGATATGACACTTGATTGAGCCAGGCACAGATATCCTTAAATGAGGTGGTATGATAAATTACTCCAACCAGAACCACAACTACTATCAATATTAATACTCTCCCAACCTGAATTAAAAAAATAACAAAAACTGAACTTACATAAATATTGCAGATCTAATACAAATTGGAACAGCTCAAAAGTCTACGGAGACGACCACATTTTATTTATTCTTGCACACATGTAGTACTACAAAATAAAGAAAACCCTACGGGTCAGTGAGTCAGTGTACATAGAAGTACCAAACTGTGCCGCATACCGGAGTAGTATTTCTGAGAAATGTCTCACTATGACCTATACGGATTTGGTGATCAGAGACTTTCTATTTCATAAGAGATATACGAGACGTAATCACCTGGCAGTGCAGTAGACAATCTAGAACAAACACAAACACAGACTATACATGGTGATGTTGTAAAACTAGATACAAAGCATGGTGATGCAAAAATAACATGTTCATCTATTATCTGCTTAAAATTTTGAAAACATAATAAAACTATACATTCAAAAGGATTCCAGTATGAACTATTAAATTTCTAAAGAACATTATATGCTTGAAAGAACAACAGTGTTAGAAATTCCACCAAAATATGCATAACTAGTAGCGAAAATTTTCAGTTAGAAATATCACAATGCAACGTGATATTCGGATTTCAATTGATTATAAAATCAAGTACCAAAGTATCCACTTGAAAATGTTAATGCATACGCTCCAACCTTTCAACTCGAATGATATATTTACTAATGACCACAACTGTATGCACAAATTCTCTCATCACTTCCAGCAGCAGTGCAGAAGGGAAGAGAACCGCCAAAATATCAACAGACAAAAACTTTTGATATATAAATCTCATTTTACACATGGGCAATTATCCTTTTTGGTGCGCAATAGATGTTGTTTCTGCAACTGTGCATTTTAGGGAGAGTAGGACGGTACTGAGCTTGCTGGACGATTTGACAGTGATGACCACCTTGAATGGATCTGGAGCAGTCATGAAGGTGGGGGTGGCAAGCATCATTCCCATTAGAGCCCTCCTTCTATTACCTTGCAGAGCGAAGATGAAATGGGAATGGTGGCGGCCAGCCGCCGCCGCCATGACACACGTGGCTAGCAGGATTTACCTCGTCGACTAAAATTTGATGATAGAACTTTTGATTTCTGAAACAAATAAAGCCAAATGAAAATAGTAAGACAGCCTTAACTACTAAAAGCTTGCAGAATTTAGGCTTGAGCTACATAAGCAACATAAATGGAAAAAAACACTAAAAATCTGCAGTTTATCAGCTCCTTGGTGCATTCAAACAGTTAGTGAGCACCATGTGAAGTGGATTAAAGAACACAATTCTGCTTATACATGAATATGTGTTGAAGTTGTAGAAATTGAGCTCTGAGGGCTCAAACACAAAATTGGACTCTGCCTCGGAGGCTTGTTCTATGAGGTAAGCACTTCAGATGGGCCTCCCATGAAAATATAGTTGACACTGAATTTGAAAACAATGATTCGCTTGAAACCCAAAAAAAGTAACAACATAAAAAAGTTGTAACTTCTTACTACAAAAGCAAACAAGACCAGTAGCAAAAGTAGCAAATGCGTACTCTCCTTTCCCTTACAATACCAAGCTGCAAGTTGGTTTTCAGAATACCATGACAGAACAAAGAATTTGATTGGCCTCCTTTAAATTTCTTTCAGTTATGTAGACTAATTGAATTAACCAAGACAAGCTCCTACAACTAAGCCATCATTCACAACTTCAGGTAAAAATCAATCACACAATCATCATAGCTTTATCCTATTCTGATCCACCATATTAAAGAATATTAAATAATTGGATCGAATAGTTAAATGCATGAAATGGAGAGTTTGAAGCAATGGTCATATTTCACAATTAAGAATGCTCCTACAGTCACGAGAATCACCTGAAGCTCTAGTGACTTGTGACTTGTGAGGCACCTGAAGCTCTAGTGCTAGAGGAAAATTGACGGGATCTGTAGCTAGGTTGGGCCGACACAAGTAAATAAAATTTCCTAACCTTGTGACTTGTGAGGCACCTGAAGCTCTAGTGGCGCTGAGTTACCTAGGCCGCAATTGATTCCAGCCGGCGCGAGTTCTGGGAGGCAGCGTTGTCAATTTCAACTGGAGATGAGGTCACAGAGGAGGTCGAGCCGCTGCATCTCCTGTTGGCTGCCGCTGCGACACACAGCCCTCCTCTATGCACACCGAGATCACCGAGCGGCCGAACCCCTGCCTCCGTCGGTCAGGACGAGAGAGAAACACAACATGGCGGAGGTAAAAATGCCTGCTCGGTGAACTTGTCGAGCTATCCATAGTGATCAACGTCGTCGAGGTTACCCGCAACCACGCCGCGAAGCCTCCCGCGGGGCGGCCGGCCGAGGAGGCCACCCCCAGCCACGAAGCCTCCCTCAGCACTGCCCGCCTCGACCCCGCCGCCGGAAAACGGGGCCGCGCCAACGCCGCACGCAGCTACCGCTCGCCGCCGAAACCTCCCATCGCTTGCCCCGTTTGCAGTTAGAATAGGTCCAGAAACTGCGGGGACTGGGTTTGGTCCACAAAAAAACCGTAAGCAACATAAATAAAAATGTAAATAAAAATGGAAAATGAAATACATTGGCCGGGGAAAGGAGTGGTGCGACAACCACACCGAGACCAGGTGTGTCGGAGGGGAGCGTTTCGACCCGGGTGAAGAATTATTCTTCACCCAGGATTACTAATAGACTTTATATATATATATATATATATATATATATATATATATATATAATATATATATATGATGGTACTATTCTAATCTCAGGATTAGAATAACTATTTGGATCACGGTCAGTCTATATAGGGCGCGAGGAGGTGTTCCCGAGCTGTCGAACCGGGCAGCGACAAACAAAAACAAAAGAAGGAAACCCACCCCACCTCCCTCCCACACTTCCTGCCCCCGATCCAGATCCCCCACCTCCCTCCCGCACCTCCTGCCCCAAACCGGCAACGCGCCCGCCACCCTGCACCCAACCAGCGGCGGCGCCGCCACCGGCCGACAGCACCCCCCTCTTCCGAGATCCTCTTCGACGCCACCACACCACCGGCCAACCTCGCGCGCCGCCGCCCGCTGGAAATCCCGCGCGCCGCGGCCTCTTACCGAATCCCACCGGCGGAGCTCGCCACAGCAACCACCGTGTTCTTCCTCTCGCCGCCGCCCTGGAGAGGAACCTCCCAAACCTGCGCCATGGTGGAGCTCGCCTGCCCCAACGCCTCTTCTCCACGCATGCCCTTCTTCCTCGCCGGAGCTGATGTGGGCCGCCGCATCACCCAGCTGGCCGGGATCCCCCTCCCCTGCCCCCGTGCCGTCTGGGTCGGCCACACTGACCTTCTCATGAGGGACACCTTGACCTTCCTGGAGAAGGTTCAACCATGGAGCTTTTCCTGGTGGCGACGTGACGGGACGGGTGACAGCGTGCGTCCATGTTGTTTCTTCTTTCGTGTTTACTTGCTAGCCGCAACTGGCAAGGCCGTGCGTGCTTGTCCTGTCCAATGTCCACACCGCACGTACTACCGGCAATCAGCCTCCTCTCGGTGCAGCTTACTGCTTGCCACCGGTCTCAAATGCCAGACGCTCCTCTGTAGTAGTAGCCCGCTGTAGTTTTCTGAGTCAATTACACCAGTGGTGCCAGAACTTGTCGTGAACGATCATTTTGGTACTAGAACTTGCGGCATACATCGAACTGGTGTAAAAACTTGGCTCGGTCGTGCAAATACGGTGCAAATCACGTTTGGATACGAAAGCGGCGCTGACCAGGCTCGCATGCATGGTGCAGGTCCCGCTGTCAGTGACAGGAAGGGAGGAAGGAGGGCGTGTGTCTGTTTTTCACAAAAACACTCTTGATTTTTATTTTTTATTTTCACATAAGAGCTCCTTCTCACGTTGAAGAGTTGACATGTTTTCCGTCTCTGTCGAAAGCCCGTCCCGCCTGTTAGTATAATATGGAAATTTGAAAGAAAAACTCAAATTTGCTATCATATAGGTGGGAAACAACCGGTCATAGCCACTGCACCAACAACGAGTCATCACACCTATAGTTCGTAAGTCCTTTGTAATGTACTCCCTCCATCCCAAAATTATTGTTTTAGATTTGTCTAAATACGGATGTTCTTGATACATCCGTATCTAGACAAATCTAAGACAAGAATTTTGGGACGGAGGGAGTAGTAGAACAAAGTCGCTCCTGGAGTTTGTCTTTTTAGAAATATGTAAAGGTATCTAAATTCTAATCTCACTAATAAAAATAAAGTTTAATTATTCTTGCAGTATAAATAATACATAAAACGGAAGAAATTCTTTAGAAAATAGTTCACGTATTATTTTAAAATTATGCATCTATCTAAAATAATATTTATGAACTATAAAAATGTTTTTATACTGTAAAACAATACAAATAAAGCCAATTTTGCACTCTATTTTTAGAACACTGTAGAATATATATATATATATATATATATATATAAGTAAAATCTAGTACTATATTATAAGTAATATACATAAAATAAATCACATTATAAAATGTTGACGTATTAATTTAAAATTTATCCATATGATTAAATTATAAATTACAGAAATATTCATGTAATAATATGCATATTGAATAAAATATGTCAAATTTATTTTTATATTTTTCCGTATATTTCAGTAAATGCTTATATAAGTTTAAAAATGTTCAGAGTTTTCACAAAATATTGATTGATTCATGTTTTAAGAATTTTTGTTTTTATATCCTTTTAAATATTATAAGGGAATGCACTTCATGCGGCCCATTTTGCACTATTACTTTTGTTAAGTTTACATAATATATGTAAATTATAATCAAATGTTATAAATAATATATATATATCTAAACAATTTAATTATAAATTATTCACTTATTATTTAAAATTTTGCCCATATATTCGAATTATAGATTACAAAAGTATTCACATTATAATTTTCATAATTCACAAAACATGAAATGGAATTTCTATGTTTTATATATTCAATAAATGTTCATATATGTTTAAAATGTTCACAGTTTTAATAAAATATTATGCATATAAGGTGCTCATTTTTATAATTTAATTTATTTTACTACTATGTATATTTTTTGTAACACATGATTATAATATAAATAGATTTTATAAAAAATAACACTGCAAAATGGGGGTCCCACCATGTGCAGCCCACATAGGACGTGAAGGATATATACATGACGTATCCTGTCAAAACAAGAAAGTCTAGTCGTGGTTAACCATTGGCGGAAGCTAGCAAACCTACATGGTTTGAATTCGCAGTCGCCCTATTTTTTTAATATAATTTATGTGTGGCTGACATATGGAACCCATATGGCCAACATTTTGACACGTGTCAGGGGCTATTTTGTGAGGATAAAAAATTTGAGTTTCTTTTTGGTAAAATAACAGGCCTCATGTCATCTGGTGGCTGACAGCGGGACCCTGCTCCATGCAAGTGAGCCTAGTCAATGTCGCTTTTGTATCCAAACACGATTTGTACCGTATCTGCACGCCCGAGCCAAGTTTTTACACTAGTTTGATGTATGCCGCAAGTTCTAGCACCAAAGTGACCGTTCACGACAAGTTCTAACACCACCGGTGCAATTGACTCTAGTTTTCTTCTGTAAAGAAGAAGAGAACTTGTATTTTACTGTTGTTGCCCCAGTTTGATTCGCATGCATATCACGGTGTGAAAAGGGGGGTCGAAACTGGCGCTGCTGAACTATGCTTCGCAAGGCGTCTTCTGCCTTTGCATGCGATGATTATATAAAAGAAAGCGTTGTGGCTGCCAGCTGGGTTTGATTAGTTACAGGCAACAAACATTGTCACCTAACAGTTTGGCTTTGGCCCCTAAATATAACAGAGTGGTTTCTTTATAGATGAAGATGTGGGGCGGCTTATTATAATGGCAGGTGCTTCAGGATCGGCGCTGACAGTCACATGCTTGCTGATGCGGTGATCGATCCATTGCCCAAAAGGATTGGTACATGTGTGATGTTTTTCATGTTATGAACATATTGGTTTGTGTGAAGTTCATGTACAACTACCCAAGGAGTTCAACAATCACTCACCATGAAAGAAGAAGAGGTAAGCAACGCCCAGGCTGTTCAACTTCGCTGCGTCAGGCTGTGCAATTCCGCTTGTGTGAACAAAGGGGGAGAAGTGTCTTCTTATATGTTGATTCTGCACTTGTATGGTGCATTTTGTCTCAGCTTTTATGTGTATTCATTGCTTCACTTAAATTGTGTTCAACAGGGTACAAAAAGTTTGCGTACAAACTATTTGTGTATGTCTGTAAGAGCTATTGTTGTGCTAGTGCCATGAGAAAATGGAGCTTTTTCGAGTTGTTTTTTTTGTAATACATGTGAAGACTTCGGTATGAACAAAAGGAGCTTTTTTCATAGTGAACAAGTGATCTTTTGGGTGTAATTTTGTTGTTGCTCTAATCGGCATGTATGAAAATTCGCAAGGATGTGCATAATTAACCAGCTACTTTTTGAGATAAACTAGTACGTAACGAGTGGTAAAAACAACACATAGTTTGCAAAAAAAATCAACTTTGGGGTAGAGAGACACATGTTGGAAAATTTCTCCTCGCCTCTACATTGTCCTTCTCAAGCATCATGTGCCCAGGGATGGAAATTCTCAAGCACTATGTGCCTAGGGTTGCCTTTGTGTGCTCTTGTTCCGGTGTTCATTGTAGAAATGAAGTTCAGCCTTATCCTTGTGAAGGTTCAATGTGTGCGCCAGTTGCAGATATTCACAAATTTCAAAAAGGATATATTTCTGTTGTGTGTGCCGTGTTTGTGGGGTGTACTAAAAATGTTCTGCGGGGGATAAGTTCATAGTTTCTGTCACTCATAGTTCAAAAAAATCGCTTTCAAAAAATCCAAAACACCTTCGGTGTCTAAGAAAAGAGAGTTGAACTCATGAAAAATATCACGTGACAAGTGAACCTTGTGAATACAGGGTTTAAAAAATGTTCCATTGTAACACATCATGTAACTAAAGTGAACAGTAAAAAAAGAGAAAAAGCAAAAATTGAACACTTGTTTTAAAAAATAGAAGTCAAATTAAAATAGCGGAGAAGTTCTTTGTTAATTATAAAACTGGGATTTTCACATTTAATAAAAATAAACCAAGAAGTTCAAATAAAAAAGTAGATCAATTCAAAATTATACACAAAATGGTATCTTCCCATTTAAAAAAATTAAAGGTTCAAATTTAAATAACGGAGAAGTTCGATATTTATTACAATATCAAGAAGGTCAAATTGAAAAAAATGAGTAGTTCAAAAAGTTTATAAAAATAGATTTTCCTTCTTTTAAAAATAAGACCTAGAAGTTCAACTTTAAATAATTCATTAGTTCGATATTTATTACATAACTAGAACTTTTCCCGTTACTAATGAATAACACCAAGAAGTCCAAACTAAAAAAATATGAAGTTGTTTAATGTTCATATAAACTCGGATTTTCCCAAATGTTAAAGATTAAAACCAAGAAGTTCAATTTCAAAAAATGGAGTAGTTGAATGTATATAAAAAACTCAGGTTTTCGAGTTACTAATGAATAAACCAAGAAGTTCAATTGGGAAAAGCCGAGTAGTTTGATATTGATTTGAAAAATCAGATTTTTCTAGTTACTAAAAAATAAACCAATAAGTTCAATTCGAAATAACGAAGAAGTTGGATGTTTCCAAAAAACCCTCCAATTTTCACATTTCTAAAAGGCACAATGAAGTTCAAATAAAAAAGTAGAGCGGTTCAATGTCTATAAAAAACTCAGATATTTTCGCGTAACCAAGAGAAGTTCGGATTAATAACCGCCAGAAGTTCACGTACTAAATGGTAAGCATTTTGTATTAAAAATAATAATGAAAAATCAAAGGCTAAAAAGTTTTGTTGCTAGAAGTTCAAGTGCTCGGCTCAAGAAATTTAAAAAATTCTTGCGAGAGAGGTTCACCTTGTATTTCTATGTTCAATTTTTTCCGTACAAAAATCAAATACAATTCTTTACTCAAAAAATATAAAAAGGTGAAGTTCATATTGAAATAATAGAGAAGTTCGGAGTTTATTAAAACTTAGGATTTACCTGCTCAAAAGATAAAAAACACAACGCAATTTTTTGTACTTTTAAAGACAACTCATAAACGAAAAAAATGGTTGCTAGAAGTTCAAGCGCGCGGTGAGGAAAAGTTCAAAAAATTCTTGTGAGAGGTTCACTGTGTATTTAGATGTCCAAAATACGTTAAAAATGTTGTTTTTTGGGTTTTAAAATAATTCTCTCAAACAAGAGAGAAGTTCAAAGTGATAATAACCAGAAGTTCATGTACTGCATGGTGTGTGTTTCGTATAAGAAAAATACAATAAAGTAAAACAGAGTGAAGTTCAAACAGACATGCCCCAGAAGTTCAACTACTTTACACAGTGCAAAAAACAGCACGTCAAAAACAGAGTGGGGTTCAAACAGACATGCCCATGAAGTTCAACTACTTCACACAGTGCATTTTCATTCACGATGAACGCAGAAATCATGATCTCGCCATTTTTTAATTTACCTCAAAACGACAGGAATATCATTTGTGTAAGTTCAAGTCCTCGGTCGGAGAAAGTAAAAAAAATATTGTGAGAGACGTTTGTACAAAAGGAATATTATTTGTGTAATACTAACGAATGGATGGGAAAATTACAAACAAAAATACGTCACAGAAGTTCAACGTGAAAACAGCAGGAAGTTCAACTACTATGCTGAATGAATTTTAGATGAAAAACTTTTAAAATCATCGCGAGTATGAAAAGATGATCAACACGGGAAACTTGCGTGCTTACAGCAGCTTTCCATCCGTATATCATCTGCTCAATTCTGGTGAGTGGACGGGGAGTTACGAGCAGTGGATGAAGAGCTACGAGCAAAAAAAGAACGTAAAAAAACAGAGTGAAGTTCAGGTACACGCGCCGAGAAGTTCAGGTTCTTCACGCGGTGCATTTTCAAAGAATCTGTTTCGCGATAAAGGCAGAACGCATGATCCCGCCGTTTTAGAAATTACTTGAAAACGGCTAGAATCATAGAAAACCATCAACATGAAAAAGTTTTGCATTTTCTTTAGCTTTTCAGCGATATATTATTTGCCCCATTCCGATAAAGTTTGTAGAAATTACAGCGAAAATACATTTTTCGCCATTTTCAAAACTGATTTAAAACCGTAAAGAATTGGGAGAAACAATACATACAAAAAAGTTTCGCATTTGTTCAAGCTTTCCAACGCCATATCATTTGCTGCATTCGGACATACGGTTAAAAAATTAGCTCGAAAATACGAACTCGGTAGGACTTGGATCATTTTCTAAATTACTCTTAAACCATTCAAAATTAGAAAAAAAAACTTTCAAGATGAAAAAGTAGCGCATTTTCATAAGCTTTCCAACGCCGTATCATATGCCTCCATTGGATTAGCCGTTTAGAAATGACATCGAAAAAACGAACTCAGCTGTTCAGTTTACGAAATTTTACATTTTTTTTTCAAATTACTCTTTAACCATAGGGAATTAGAGAAAACTTCCAACATGTGGAAGGAGCGGTTTTGTAGCAGCTTTCCAACGCCATATTGTATGCCTCATTCCGATAAACCGTTTTGAAATGCGATCAAAAATACGATTCACGTTTTTTGTGCGAAGAAAAAACGGTTTTCAAAACTGCTCTTAAACCGCTTGCATTTTGCCAAAAATTTAAGTTGGGTCATGATACCGGTGTCCATAGCTTTCCAATGGTATATCGCAAGCCCCATTTGGGCAATGTTGGCGGAAGTTCAACCTAGTTCACAGGGAAGTTCAACATACTACTAGTGGGGCAGGTCAGGTTGTGATCAGAATATTATTCTCATCCCGTGAATATATATATATATATATATATATATATATGATCTCTGTGCATGCATTTGATAAATAAAAAAACCATATGAAACGATCGACTCGTAAATAAGGAAGGAAACACATATGAATGTATGTTCATTACATTGACAACCATGCGAGGGTGGACCAGCTTCCAAAACATGTCAACAGAAATTACACGCTTAGTTACTTTCCTAAATATATAATACCCCTTCCTATTTACTATTAGGTATAATTTTCCAGGTCAATTCTATTAATATTTGGTGTATTTCCTTCATACACTATACGATGCCAATTGGACCCCCCCCCGCCCCAATACACACACACAACATGGTTCGAAAGGATTATTAATCACCCAAATCAGTAATTACTCCTCAAATGTATTCACACACAAAAAATACTTCTCAAATGAACGTTGTATCTTGTATATGGGAATTTCAGTTGCAAATTATCCTCAAATCAGTCGTTTGTTCACCCTATGCTAAAAAAAGATACACCGAACAGAAAGGAATGGAGTACACCCAACATCTCTTTTAGGGAAGCTATTACAACAAAAATTAGTTGATGCTCATAGCTTCAATCAATTGCCCTACATGTTAGAACATATAAACCTTGATTAATAGATATAGATATATATATATATATGTGTGTGTGTTTTTTCATTTCGAAAAGAGGGTAGTGTCCTCGGCCTCTGCATCGAGTGATGCACACAACCATACCTTATCGATTATTATATGATGTAGACAAAGTCTAACATCCATGCCAAATGCTTACAGAAAAAGAAGTCAAGGCCACCCAAAGTCTACCTCACTACAGGATGTCCACAAACCCTACTACATGTGATCGAACAATAATATACTACTCCTAGACAAAGCCTTGAAGAAGGAATCGTTATACGTGTGCCCATGTTGAAGACTCCAACCAAAAGTCAAACATGGGATTTTGATCCCCGAGGCCAAGCTTCGAGCCGACACCTTCAATAAGGGCACGCCACTCACACCCTGACATTGCCTTATCAAGCCGGAAAGGGTAGATCACGGATTTTCACCTAGAATACATGCAAACTAGTCGTCGAACCCATCGCAACCATCAACCTCAATACCGGCTGACGACGTATCACTAGTCGAACCTGTTGGAGAAGATGTCGGATGCAAGTCAAACAACTCACACCATGCTTCCGGCCACTGCCGCACCTCCTTCTATCCATGCCGATAGGAGGTAGAGATGCTTGAACATAAGTTACTCATTCAGATCTAGCCACCATTGCAGCCACCTCACAGATCATCGCCGCTGCAGCCACCTCATTGATCCACTAACCATGTCCCCAGGGTTCCTACCCCGACGTCCTCCACCTACACCTTGTTGACGGGATCAGGCCCCTAGGCAGGGCCACATCATCAGATCCACGATGCGCCTGTCCCTATGCGTCGCCGCCAACCATTCCTCCATGCGCTTGGGACCGATGGGAGAACAGGCCTGCCGCAGTCATCGATGACATGGAAAAGGAGGAGCGTCGAGGAGAATGCTGCACCCAGCCACTCCTGACTCCACACGGTGACGATCCTATGTCCGGCTGCTGTACTAGAGCTCTCACTGGGATCATGAGATCCACGACCACCATGACATCATCTACCAAGCAACCAGATGCCAATTTGGCATAGACGTAGCAATGCCTCGATAACACACGCAGGATCCGCCTGATCAGCGTGCGCCAATGACCTCCACGACACCCACCACCATGGACGACGATTGATTTTACGCCGCAACCACGGTTGATGCCCTTATTTGAATCCAACACTATGTTTCCATTTCTTCCCTTTTCTTTTCCTAGTTGTTCAGCCAATATTTTCTTAGGCATGTTCAAGAAAATTTCGAGCATGCTATTTTTCTATTTAAATCACAGGGCTAGCATGGAACTTGCAAAGTCCTATGGATACAACATATCAGGATCTCAATAAATTACTGACTACATTGCATATTGCTTTTGTTCGGAGCTGGCATTTTAAAGCATCATCAGCAATAACCTTTGTAAAAAAAATGTTGCAAGGTTCTCTTACGAAATATAGGCTCATTTGTTCATATTGGAGTAATAGTTGGGAGCATCCTTATGTGCCCAGGGGCAAAAAAGCGACCATTCCATGGCTAAGGAAACCATATACTCCCTCCGTTCCTTGATATAAGGTGTATAGTTTTTTAAGAAAAAATCCAAAATATAAGGTGTATTGAGTTGCACCACTCTCTTGGATAATTTTTTTAGGGATTTGATTACATTTCCTTACATCAAGCAAACTCCTCTATTTTCTCATGTCAATTAGTTAGGTGTAATCTCGCCCAGAACTTGTAAAATTTTCCCTCCACGTGTGTTCTTTAATTTCCGTGCCAAAAACTATACACCCTATATTTAAGAACAGAGGGAGTATAACATTGATTGACGAAGAATGATGTGATGAACATGATGGATATGGATGAAACTCTTGACCAGGGAATTGAGTTGAGACATTGACGGACGATAACATCTAGCAACTCGCGCCGTGTGTACGTGTAGTCGATGTATTGGCTGATTCTTGCTTGGATTTTGACATTAGTTAAGTGTCCACATGATGATGAAACTAGTCAGTGTTGTTTGTATCATTCCCTATATAGAACCTTGGAGCGGAGTGGTCCAACTACTCAAAATCTGCCTCGGGGCTTTCCGATCAATAGTCAACACACTCACTTTTTTATCAAGCCACTGGACGAGCAAGTGGTACTCTATTTTGCAAAGGCTTCAAGAGACAAGCTGCTTCTGTAGACATTTTGCTTGTGTGTTGGTTACATTGCGATCTCTTTTCATGGCTCTTGATGGGCCAACTTTTTCATAATTTTCTTGTGCATCTTATGGTCTTCAGCTATGATCTTGTGTCCATGTGTTGACCCCAGATGGCAGAAATATGGTTACTAAGGATGAATGGTACGTGTAGGCTCTTTCTGCGACAAGCTTTGTTAGCTCATAGGGTTTGGTGCTTGGGACTTGAGGTGCTTTACATGAGCTGTCTTTGTTAGGGCATCTCCAATTTTTATGTAAGTATGTATGTATAGACATGCATATCATCAAACAATGGTATTTATACCCTTCGCAAAAAAACAATGGTATTTATACATCTACTCTAATTGTTCAGATGTACCACTAGTCCATAGTTATATATTTCATGTTATTCTTCTTCTCTTATGTTTCCTTCACTCTATTTTTTTGTTGTCTTGTGTGAAGACATGGCATGAAGTTTTACCAACAACAAACCATCGCTCTCCTATTTATTACCCTGCGCATAGGATTTAGATTATGTGGCAAGAGCCAATTGACATTACATGTCATTGTTGGAGATGTTGTCGAAGATGCAAGACGCGAACTACTTGTGTTACTAACTAGGCCATTTAGTATAATAATTGCCATAACCTGGAAAATGGGAGGTTTTATTAGGGATTTTTTTCTCCTGCGGGAGTTCCCGCCAGCAATGAGTTTATTTCTTCCTATTACTGCCAGAGTTTAATCTGCGGGGTTCACCAGGGTTAGTAAAGGAAGGCCCGAGTACCGATGCCCGTCATTGGCCTCTCAACAGCAATCTATCTTAGCGCTGATTCCACATCCTCATAGCAATCTTGGGTTCCATGGTGGACAACTAGGGCATGGGATCCAAAGGATGCAAATCCGGCATTCCCACATAAATTCATCATAACACAATGTCCCCGCCCCATAAAGGTGAAGTGACTTGTAGTCAACGGTCACACATTATAGGAAGTTACAACACAACATATAATAAAAAATTCAATTATTAATGTAATATATCAACTAGTTTTCTCCCATGTCCTTAAGAAGGTTATAGAACTACTCACAAGTCACAAACATGGGAAACACTTCCTATCTTTAGTGTGATAAGAAACAAACGCCAGACCACCCAATTTGTCGTTATCCCCTCACCATCCCACGACTGCTAGCTCGGGAAAAGAACTGGTCCAGACCACCCAATTACTACGCTTCCTCCTCCATTCCCAAATCACACACTTTTCCCGTTCCTCTGTCCTTCTCACCTCATCAACAAGATGACTACGGATCCATCTACGCACGCCGCCATGGTTATCCTCCGCCAGTGTCCGAACCCCCCCCCTTTCAAGCTCATTGTCCATGTCTTGCTTCCGACACACTGCACCGTCGACCTCGCAATCCTCCTCGCCTCCATCTAATTTGTCTGCTGAACTACCAAGGATTGGATTCCCTGCCCCACACCACAAGACGATGCGTCCTCCGATCCAGCCCCTCCCCCGGTGCTCCAATCCGATATTAGACGGCCATGCCCTCCATCACCAGGGCATTGCTAGTCTGACCTACCTTCGTGGAGGATAACTAGGCGGACAATAGTAGGTGGAGGCCAGAATCTTTCTCCGCTCATCTTCGCATCTTCACAAGCCCGGTTGGAAATGAAGCCAATACGGATGGAGGATTTTCACCAATCGCCTCCTGCACCATCATCAGTCGACCTAGGTTTTGGTTCACCTTGTTTTGATAACTTCTAATTTTTGCATAGCTAGTTGATCTGTAACATATTTTTTTGTGTGCTGAGTATTGATTGATAAGTATGTTGGGTGTGATTATTAGCATCCACTGCCTATTGGATCACTAAACTATCCCTGTGTTGGCCGCAACATATTCTTTTTGTTCCATTTTCACATTTACATGTTTCCAAGTAATACTAGTTATGTTTCCATAGAATCTTTTCTGTGATTCGTACTTATCTTGCTTCTTAATTGTAATATATATATGCTTCTGTCGACGAAAAGGTTTGCTTCCATTGGGCAAAAATAAGACATGGTGAATTGTGTACGTTGGTGACACGAAACAGCAAACATACACATGTTGGCTGCAAATTACTTTGTTTCCATTTTTAATGTTCCAAGCTTCCACTTTGATACCAACAAAAGTTTGCTTCAGAGCCTCTGTACTTCCTAGGTCCATATATGTGCTTCTTATGTATTGATCGATTGCCGCACTATAACTGAGAATTCTTCGATATTTGGCAGCTCCCATGGGCCTTGAACTCGACCCTTCATGCCCATACTCCATCCATTGAAACTGGACAAACTCCGAGGAATTCTCCACCAAATCATCCTACCAGATGTAGTTCTCTGGTCATCTTTTGCCTTTCGGCCCTACTAAGGTTAGGAAATCCAAGATCACCCTAAGTGCAAGCTCTTTGCTTGTCTTGCATGATAGAAACCTCATAACTGAGAATTTGGCAATTCATGGACGGCTTCATTACCCTATCTACCGCCTATGCGTTGCGTCCAATGAGATAGTTGCACATACTCTCGAAACAACCCTTTGTCACAGGAAAATTTGAAGGACCGCCAATGCCGCTGATGGGATGCCTTACCCGAGCCCGCCCGATCTTGGCATATCCATTAACCTGTGGTGGGAGGGTTATCTTGCTGCTACCTCGGATAGGAGCGTAGTGGCGTCACGATATATTCATTTTGGAACATACGTAAGGAAAGAAACCGCCTTGTCTTCACTAGCAAGAGGATAACGTACCGCGAGGTGGCACAACCTTGCATTAGAGGATATTTGTATGCACATATCAAGTTTTTTTCACGTTCGTGAGTAGTCTGTATGTTGTTGTATTTGGGGTCCTCTTGGCTTACCTCTCAAAAAAATGCCTCGTGTAAATTTTTTTGAACATAGTACAAGCATAGACGCTCATGTATACGCACATACAATCACACTTATGAACACACGCACACACACCCAACCCATATGAGCCTCTCTGAGAGACTGGGCCAGCACATCGTCTTAAGATTGAGAAAGTTCCCACAGGCACCTCGTAGTTGATGAGAACGTCTCCTCCCACTAAACGAATAAATTGAGGGCGAATAGCTCCTGTGCGACGTTTTTTATGTGAATTGGAAGGTGTGCGACGTTGTTGGAATGAATGGCTGTGATGTGACACATTTGAGCGTGTAAATAGCCCAGGGCCACATGGGGTGTTAAATGTGGTTAAATTGGTCGTCAACCAAGCCCGCCCGTTTATGTTAGGACATGTGGGTCCAACTTAATTATTCCTCAAAAAAGCTGACCGTGCCCTGCCGCCCGATCGTGCCGGGCCCGCCACTCTGCCCCCCCCTCCCTTCTTCTCCGGTGGCAGCGGATCTTGCGTTCTCGGTGGCGGCGGCGGAGCCCTCGTTCTCAACGGCGGCGGAGCCTTCGTCCTCAGAAAATGGTGAGTGAATTCGAACCCTGGTCGCCCTCCTGTTCCTCTCTCGGGCCCGTTGATACGTCTCCAACGTATCTATAATTTTTGATTGCTCCATGCTATATTATCTACTATTTTGGACTATCTTCGGCTTTATTTTCCACTTTTATATTACTTTTGGGACTAACCTATTAACCGGAGGCCCGGCCCAGAATTGATGTTTTTTGTCTATTTCAGTGTTTCGAAGAAAAGGAATATCAAACGGAGTCCAAAAGACCTGAAACTCCACGGAACCTGTTTTTGGACCAGAAGAAGCCCATGGAGTACCGGAAGCTCACCAGGGGAGTCCCGGGCTGGCCACGAGGGTGGGGGCGCGCCCACCCCCCTAGGGCGCGCCCCCCTACCTCGTGGCCAGCCCGGAAGTCCACCGACGTACCTCCTGCACCCATATGTACTCTCGTGACCTAAAACTTCCAAAACAGAGATTGGATCAGAAGTTCCGCCGCCGCAAGCCTCTGTAGCCACGAAAAACCAATCGGGGCCCTCTCCGGCACCCTGCCGGAGGGAGCCATCATCACCGGTGGCCATGGAGGAGTATCACGAAGGGGTCTTCATCACCATGAAGGCCAAGGACCAGAAGGTGGAGGCCATGGAGGAAGAAGCACAAGGGGGAGAACCTCTCCTCCTCTCATCCGGTGGCGCCGGAGTGCCATCGGGAGGGGAATCATCACCACGGTGATCGTCTTCATCAACATCACCATCCTCATCTGTTTTACGCGGTCCACTCTCCCGCACACCGTTGTAATCCCCTACTTGAACATGGTGCTTTATGCCACATATTATGATCCAATGATGTGTTGCCATCCTATGATGTTTTGAGTAGACATCTTTTGTCTTTGGGTTGATTGATGATCTAGATTGGTATGAGTTGTATGTTTTACTTTGGTGATGTCCTATGGTGCCCTCCGTGTCGCGTAAGCGTGAGGGATTCCCGCTGTAGGGTGTTGCAATACGTTCATGATTCGCTTATAGTGGGTTGGTGAGTGACTGAAACACAAACCTGAGTAAGAGGGATTGTTGCGTATGGGAATAAAGAGGACTTGATGCTTTAATGCTATGGTTGGGTTTTACCTTAATGATTTTTAGTAGTTGCAGATGCTTGCTAGAGTTCCAATCATAAGTGCATATGATCCAAGTAGAGAAACTATGTTAGCTTATGCCTCTCCCTCATATGAAACTGCAATAGTGATCACCGGTCTTGTTAACAATTGCCTAGGACAATTCCGCACACCGATCCACCATTATTCCACACTTGCTATTTATAATACTAAGTAATATATTCTAACTTTATGATAACAGCACCTACTTTTATGTTCTAGCTCTCCGTTACCTTGCAAAGTTATCCCCTTCATACCCACAACGTAGTTTTATTTCTCGTTGCTAGTTGGAAGCAAACGTCCGGTGCACGTAGAGTCGTATCAGTGGCAGATAGGGCTTGAGAGAATATTGATCTTACCTTTAGCTCCTTGTGGGTTCGACACTCCATACTTATCACTTCCACCTTTGGAAATTGCTACGATGATTCCTTGCACTTGGGGATTATCAAGCTCTTTTCTGGCGCCGTTGCCGGGGAGCAATAGCGTGGGGTTGATATTCTCGTGTGTGCTTATTTGCTTTCTTCACTTAGTAGATTTTGTTTTTCCTTTTTGTTTATGTTTAGTTGTGGGTGAAACATACAAAAAAAATTAAAAATGAAAATACAAAAAAATTATTACTTGCCTTTCATGCCTAAAAAGTTTTTCAAAAAGAGAAGTGATTGGAAGGTTTTGCATTGAAGAAGTGAGGGTCGACCTTGAGCACTTGTGCTCATGCTCACGGAAACAATGTAGAATTTTTCATGGAAGTTTCTCTGTAAATAATTATCCCCTTGTATATATTCATTGTATTATAAAAATAATGTGCCAAGCTTGGTTTTAGAATGATTAGATTGCTTGTTTGCTATGTGCAGAACAGAAAACAGAAACTTTGGCTGTAGTGCATGAATTTACATTTTTAACTGGAAAGTCAAATGGTTCTGATTCTTTTTTCACATTACTTTTGTACAAATTGTTCAAATTGTAAAATGTATTTTATATTTTTAGGAGTTACAGAAGTTTGCCAAACTTCCAGATTACTACAGACTGTTCTGTTTTTAACAGATTCTATTTTACATGTGTTGTTTGCTTATTTCGATGAATCTATGGCTAGTATCGGAGGGTATGAACCATAGAGAACTTGGAATACAGTAGGTTTAACACCAATAAAAATAAAGAATGAGTTCATTACAGTACCTAAAGGTAGTGATTTGCTTTATTACACTAACGGATCTCACAAGTTTTTGTTAAAGTTTTGTGTGTCCGAAGGTCGAGGAGCTATCAATATGAGAAGAATAAAGAGAGGCAAGAGTTCAAGCTTGGGGATTCCCAAGGCACCCCAAGTAAATATTTCAAAGTATACTCAAGCATCTAAGCTTGGGGATGCCCCGGTTTGCATCCCATCTTTCTTCTTCAACGATTATCGGTATACCTCGGTTTTTGTTTTGTTCACATGATTTGTGTCCTTTGTGTTTTTCTTTTTCTTCAAGAACCATGCTAGCATGAGATAGCCCTTCATTGGTTTATAAAATACTTCATGTGCTTCACTTAAATCTTTTAAGTATGATCTTATAGAATTGCTCCTTGTGCTTCACTTAAATCTTTTGAGTATAGTTTTATAGAATGCTTCATGTGCTTCACTTATATATTTTAAGCTTGAATATTAGTTAGTTGTAGAATGCTCCATGAACTTCACTTATATCTTTCGAAGTATGAATAATACTATCATTTAAAGTAGGTTGGAAGAGTGTCAACTTTAGGAATTAGTGATCCCACTATTTTGGAAGAGGTTGAATCTTAGTGTGATATTTATGAAAGTGGATTTGGAAGAGTGTCAACTTTATCTAGTAATAATTCCACTATTTCGGAAGAGGTTCCAATTGAGTATGAGAACAAAGTTGCTATCCATGATGCCTCTGAAAATTATTATGAGGGAGGAATACGTGCTTGTAGGAGTTGTATTAATATCAAGTTTCATCCCTATGTGCTTAAAGTTTTGAAGTTATACTTGTGTTGCCTTCCTATGCTAGTTGATTCTTGCTCCCATAAGTGTGTATACTCACAAAATCCCTAGGCATAGGAAGAAGGTTATATTTAAATGTGCTAGTCATATTCTTCAAGATGCTCTCTTTGTGTTTCAATTGTTATCTTTTATGTGAGCATCATTGAAATCATCATGCCTAGCTAAAAGGCATTAAAGAAAAGCGCTTGTTGGGAGACAACCAATATTTACCCTTACTGTTTTTGTGTGTATACATGATTAAGCTACTGTAGTAATCATGTTTGATAGCTTTTGTTTCAATAAAGTGCCAAGTAAGACCTTTGGGAAGACTTGGGTGAAAGTTAATGTGATCTTGCTGTAAAAAACAGAAACTTTGCACTCACGAGAATAGATGTCATTTTTTACAGAAGAGTGCTTTTGAGCTGATTCTTTTTGCAGAAGATTAATAGACAAATTCCTCACGTCCACCAATTTATTTCATAATTTTTGGAGTAGCAGAAGTACGGTTATTGTTCAGATCATTACAGATTGTTCTGTTTCTGACAGATTCTGTTTTCATTGCATAGTTTGCTTGTTTCTAGTTTCTACGACTTATATTCCTCAATATAATTTGTAGAAATGATATGGTACAGTAGGCATTGTGTGAAAACAATTATGAACCTTGTCTTTGTCAGTACCAAAGTGAATGGTTTGCTCTTTATCATACTAACCTATCTCACAAAGTTTGGCTAAGTTTTGTGTGATTGAAGTTTTCAAGTTTTGGGTGAGATATCGACATGAGGAGAATAAGGAGTGGAAGGACCCTAAGATTGGGGATGCCCAAGGCACCCCAAGGTAATATTCGAGGAAGACTCAAGCGCCTAAGCTTGGGGATTCCCCGGAAGGCATCCCCTCTTTCGTCTTCAAAACTATCGGTATACTTTACTCGGAGCTATATTTTTATTCATCACATGATATGTGTTTTACTCGGAGCGTGTTTGAAATTTTAATTGCTGTTTGAATAAAATCATTGGATCTGAATTACTAAATGAAAAAATAATCCTCCCATGGCTAGTTAATTATTTGACTACTCAATGTTCTTCACTCATATCTTTTGGAGTAGTTTGTCATTCGCCCATGTGCTTCATGTATATCCTATGAGTAAATGGTTGAATAAATTGAATATCATAAATCTGAATTTTTATAAGTTTCGTATGCTTATAACATGGGGAGTAATGGCTTCACACATAATAAGTATAGGTAGTAAACTTATTGGAAGTTAGCAAACGTAGAATTGGTTACTTGAACAATTCATGAAAGAATATTGAAGGAAGAGAGGTTTCACATATAGATATACTATTATTGACATCTTTTATGATTGGGAGCACTCATTAAAATATGACATGCTAAAGAGTTGATGTTGGACAAGGAAGACAACGTAATGAGTTATGTTTTCTTATATCTGAGATAAAGTATGTTGTCATGGATCCTCTAACGTGTTGAGCTTGCCTTTCCCCCTCATGCTAGCCAAAATTCTCAGTACCAAGTAGAGATACTACTTGTGCTTCCAAAATCCTTAAACTTGTTTTGCTATGAGAGTCCACCATATCTACCTATGGATTGAGTAAGATCCTTCAAGTAAGTTGTCATCGGCGCAAAGCAATAAAAATTGCTCTAAATATGTATGATTGATTGGTGTGGGAGAAAAAAGCTTTGTACGATCTTGTGATGTGGAAGTAATAAAAGCGACGGACTGCATAATAAAGGTTCATATCACAAGGGGCAATATAAAGTGACGTTCTTTCACATTGAGATTTTATGCATCCAACCATAAAAAGCGCATGGCAACCTCTGCTTCCCTCTGCGAAGGGCCTATCTTTTATTATTATCTTCTACCTTATGCAAGAGTCATGGTGATCTTCACCTTTCCTTTTTCATTTTATCCTTTGGCAAGCCCAGCATGTTGGAAAGAACATGATATCTAATTGGATGTAGGGGAGCATGAGTTATTATTGTTGACATTACCCTGGAGGTAAAAGGTTGTGGGGTAAAACTATAAGCCCCTATCTTTCTCTTTGTCCGATTAAAACTCCATAACCACAAGTATTGCGTGAGTGTTAGAAATTGTGAAAGATTAAATGATAGTTGAGTATGTGAAGTTTGTTGAATCAAAGCTCTGACATAGACTCTTCCCGAAATAGGATGAATTGCAATTGTTTGATGACTGATAATATTGTTTGTTAGTTTTCAAGAAAGTTTATGATCCATACTTTAAACTTGTGACTTGCTTGTTACTTGATCATGAAAAGTTTTATGAGATGAGCTATTGTTATGATATGTAATGATGCTAGAAAAAGTGATGAGAATTATCATTGATCAAACTTAAGCACTTACTAGCATTCCACATCAAAAATTATCTTTTTTATCATTTACCTACTCGAGGACGAGCAGGAATTAAGCTTGGGGATGCCTGATACGTCTCCAACGTATCTATAATTTTTTATTTCTCCATGCTATATTATCTACTGTTTTGGACTATCTTCGGCTTTATTTTCCACTTTTATATTACTTTTGGGACTAACCTATTAACCGGAGGCCTAGCCCAGAATTGCTGTTTTTTGTCTATTTCAGTGTTTCAAAGAAAAGGAATATCAAACAGAGTCCAAAAGACTTGAAACTCCACGGAACCTGTTTTTGGACCAGAAGAAGCCCATGGAGTACCGGAAGCTCACCAAGGGAGTCCCGGGCTGCCCACGAGGGTGGGGGCGCGCCCACCCCCTGGGGCGCGCCACCCTACCTTGTGGCCAGCCCGGAAGTCTACCGACGTACCTCCTGCACCCATATAAACTCTCGTGACCTAAAACTTCAAGAACAGAGATTGGGTCAGAAGTTCCACCGCCGCAAGCCTCTGTAGCCATGAAAAACCAATCGGGGCCCTCTCCGGCACCCTGCCGGAGGGGGCCATCATCACCGGTGGCCATGGAGGAGTATCCCGGAGGGGTCTTCATCACCATGAAGGCCAAGGACCATAAGGTGGAGGCCATGGAGGAAGAAGCACAAGGGGGAGAACCTCTCATCCTCTCTTCCGGTGGCGCCGGAGTGCCATCGGGAGGGGAATCATCGCCATGGTGATCGTCTTCATCAACATCAACATCATCATCACCATCCTCATATGTTTTACGCGGTCCACTCTCCCGCACACCGCTGTAATCCCCTACTTGAACATGGTGCTTTATGCCACATATTATGATCCAATGATGTGTTGCCATCCTATGATGTTTTGAGTAGACATCTTTTGTCTTTGGGTTGATTGATGATATAGATTGGTATGAGTTGTATGTTTTACTTTGGTGCTGTCCTATGGTGCCCTCCGTGTGGCGCAAGCGTGAGGGATTCCCGCTGTAGGGTGTTGCAATACATTCATGATTCGCTTATAGTGGGTTGGTGAGTGACTGAAACACAAACCCGAGTAAGAGGGATTGTTGCGTATGGGAATAAAGAGGACTTGATGCTTTAATGCTATGGTTGGGTTTTACCTTAATGATCTTTAGTAGTTGCGGATGCTTGCTAGAGTTCCAATCATAAGTGCATATGATCCAAGTAGAGAAAGTATGTTAGCTTATGCCTCTCCCTCATATGAAACTGCAATAGTGATCACCGGTCTTGTTAACAATTGCCTAGGACAATTCCGCACACCGATCCACCATTATTCCACACTCGCTATTTATAATACTAAGTAATATATTCTAACTTTATGATAACTGCACCTACTTTTATGTTCTAGCTCTCCGTTACCTTGCAAAGTTATCCCCTTCATACCCACAACATAGTTTTATTTCTCGTTGCTAGTTGGAAGCAAACGTCCGGTGCACGTAGAGTCGTATCAGTGGCAGATAGGGCTTGAGAGAATATTGATCTTACCTTTAGCTCCTTGTGGGTTCGACACTCCATACTTATCACTTCCACCTTTGGAAAGTGCTACGATGATTCCTTGCACTTGGGGATTATCACCCGTAGATCTCAGCTCGTTTCCTCTGTTTTCGCTTGTTGAATCGATAGGTTGTGAGGGGAGCCCGTGGACATACTAAGATGGAGCTGCCAGATTCAACTTCGAATAGGTAATGCGCCTCTCTCCGATCCAATTTTGCATGCAATTAGGGCCTCTTCTGCTCTTTCTCACGGGCTCACACTGTCAGCCACTGACAAAGGGGATGCTGCCGCTCGGACCTTCGAATTGACAGTCAATTTCTTTCCATCAAAGGCAAAATTAGTTGATGGTAGCATACAGAACATTGAGAGAGACACAATTGTTAAATGGGAGGTTGAGTTTACAGAGATTGATCCATAAGTTCTACAGAACATGGGAGAGACGACAGTGAAGAAATGGGTGGAAAAAATTGGGGAGAATATTGTTTGGGGTCCAGAGCAAGAAGTATCACTGTTGCGGTTTGATGATTGGAAAGGAGAGTATGTGAGAATAGAAGATGGTGAACAGATTGTTGAAGAAATCGATCGGCAAAACGGCTGGACAAGCAAACGGGCTAATTTTTTTGCTGATCTCGTTGATCTGAACATTTTTTCGAAGGTTGGATATGTGCCATCACAATTGGCTGCTCAGATGGTAGATGATGATTGGGCTACACAGAGGCCATTGATTCCCATGTGTATTGAACTTACAGTAATAGCCGAAGAGGGACAGGTGACTGGAACTGAAACTAAAACTGCAGCAACTGTTGATTGGAATGTAGTTGAATTAGATGAGCCTACTGATTTGGTCATTGCACCAATGCCTGACATTGAGATGGCCAAACTTTTTGGCATTCCAGTCGATGACAGAGATAAGCAGGAGAGGGGCGAATCTAGTTTGCCTGCTAATGCTGATGAAGAAGTAGATGGACAGTTGATGGAACAAGCTGCGGATGAAGTAGATGATGCACATGATGATGAGCTGATGTATGTGTATGACAAAGAAAACCCTGTCATTGAAGTAGGCAAGTTGTTCCCAAGCATGAAGGAGTTTAGGATGTGTTTCAAGATTTATGCAGTGAAACATGAGTTTGATGCCCAGACTGTTTGGACTGATAGAAAGAAGTTTTATGCGAGGTGTAGAGGATTTGATGGTAGTGTGAAGCCTTGCAAGTGGTACATATCTGCTAGACTGCAACCTGATGGAAGTACTGTCAGGGTTAACCAAATCCCCAATCAACATACTTGTATTACAAGTTCACAGAGAGTATCAACCATGACATCACAACTTTGGGTTGCAGAAAAGATCACCCCAATTTTAGCCAAAACACCAAACACTACTGCCAAGAAACTCAAAGTAGACTTGGAAAAGATGTACCCCATTAAACTGAAATATACCACAGTGTGGAAGGCAAAACAAAGGGCAATGAAAAATTTATATGGTGATTGGGCAAATACATTTAGGATGCTTTACAACTTCAAAGCATAGGTGGAAAAGAGGTCACCTAGCAGTGTTGTGGAGATAGATACAAAGGTATAAGCCGAAGGTGAAGTCAAGTTCTCCAAGTTTTTTATGGCTTTGAAGCCTTGCATTGATGGGTTCAAAGCAGGGTGCCGTCCATATTTGAGCATAGACTCATCATTTTTGACAGGCAAGTGGAATGGTCAGTTGGCAGCATGCAATGCTCTAGATGGACACAACTGGATGTTTCCTATTGCTGTTGGCTTGTTTTAGTCAGAAACAGAGGCTTCATGGACATGGTTCATGATCCAGTTGAAAAGATGCCTAGGGCCAGTGTCACCTTTGGCTATACACACAGATGCATGTAAGGGGCTTGAAAATTCAGTGAAAAATGTTTTCCCACATGCTGAGCAGAGGGAGTTCTTTGGTCATTTGTGGATGAATTTGATCAAAAAAATTAGAGGAGAAGAATTTGGGCGCATGTGGCCAGCAGCAAGATCTTACACTAGACAGACACACAAATATCATCTTGATAAGATAATGGCAGCATGTGATGAGTTTGGTCCATGGCTGAACACCTACCATTCTTTGTTATGGTACAGGTCAGCATTCAACACTGCCATCAAGTGTGACCACATCAACAACAATTTGGCAGAGAGTTTCAACAAGGTGAAGGAGTTAAAAGATTTGCATGTGCATGACATGGTTGACCAAATCAGGATCATGCTCATGCGGTTGTGGGAATTGAGAAGAAGGATAGGTGATTGTCTGCAAGGTGATAAGCTTCCAGCAGTGGTACAACAGGTGTTCGATAGGAGCAGATGTCTTTCACATTTGTTTGTTGAAAAATCTTCACCTTGGGGTGCTGAAGTTAGAGATAACAAAACTGGAAGGAGACATGTTGTTAACACTGAATTGCATGATTGCACTTGCCTCGAGTGGCAACACACTGGTAAACCATGTGAGCATGCCATTCTTTTCTTAGCATCCCAACCGAAGATAAACATGCACCCATATTTGCATGAATATTATTCGGTAGCAAGATTCAAAGCTGCATATGCTACTCCAATTCCAGCACTTACAGATCAGTCTCAGTGGCCTGAAGTGGACATTGAATTTTCCATGTGTCCTCCCTTGACGAAAAGAAAGGCTGGCAGGCCTAAACAGAGTAGATTCAAGGCATTGTTTGAGAAAGGTGGGAGTAGTAAGAAGGGAAAGAAAGATGGAAAGCCAAAAAAGGGCCCAAAAAGGTAACAAAAACAGATGCAAGTTGTGCCAGGAACTTGGCATAGAGTGGGATCTGTCAAATACTGTTACACTCCTGATAAGCCAAAGTATGTTCTTATTTATTTGTCTGTGTTTTGATTTGGTGCTTTTTTCCGATTACTATATCTATAACATTTTCCCAATGGCCAGGAGGAAGCGAGAAAGTCAGCCCCTTGTTGTTGAAAAGTGTTGGCCAACAAAAAAAGCAAGAGTCAATGGCGGTAGAAAGAAGAGAAGTGTGCCTGATCCTGAGCAGACTGAAGAAAATCCTGCTGCAGTCAACATTCAGACTGAAGAAACTGATGTGGAGGTGCACACCGAAGAAACTGAAATTGCAGCCAACATTCAGACTGAAGAAACTGCTCTCGAGGTTGAAACTGAACCTGAGCGTGTCGAGGTTCAGACTGAAGAAACCCATGTTGAGGTACACACCGAAGAAACTGAAACTGCTGTCAACATTGAGACTGAAGACACTGATCACGAGGGTGTTAGCGAGGTGTTGAAAAGACCAGTGAAGAAAACCAAGATGATCAGTGAACGTGTGTGTGTAGTAGAACCAAAAATAAGAAGTGCTAAGGCGAAGAAGGGCACACGACGTGGTAGGAAGAGGTAGAACAGAGAACAGTTTGAAAATTTGGGGCATGTAATAATATTTGTAACTTGGTGCATACTGGTAGTCACTATGTATCCCTGTATTTCTATTCGAACTTGTTTGTTGGTACCTTGTCTAAACCAGCCAAATAAAATTCAAATTTGGGCTCAAATTTGAATTAGGGATGGGGTATTGATGTTTTAATGCTATCTAAAGTACCTCAACTGAAATATGTTTGCTTGCTGATCATTCCGAGCCCTTTTGGTAAGTTGAACTCATAGTCATGAAAAGTGTGTCTCAAATGACCTCCAAAGGTAAGGTAATGTAACACCCCGGATATGACTTTCCCAATTTGTACTCCAACTCTTGCCGTTTCCGGCGTTAAGTTATTTTATTTTCTCGGGTTCGGGTTTTTGTCTCCGTGTGTGTTATCGTTGTCATGCATCTCATATCATGTCATCATGTGCATTGCATTTGCATTCGTGTTCATCTCATGCATTCGAGCATTTTCCCCGTTGTCCGTTTTGCATTCCGGCGCTTCGTTCTCCTCCGGTGGTCTTTTCTACCTTTCTTTTGTGTGTGGGGATTAAACATTTCCGGATTGGACCGAGACTTGCCAAGTGTCCTTGGTTTACTGCTGGTAGACCGCCTGTCAAGTTTCGTACCATTTGGACTTCGTTTGATACTCCAACGGTTAACCGAGGGACCGAAAAGGCCTCGTGTGTGTTGCAGCCCAACACCCCTCCAATTTGGCCCAAAACCCTCTCCATCATATAGAGAGTTCGATCATGATCGCGTGGCCGAAAACCGCACCTCATTTGGACTCTCCTAGCTCCCCCTATGCCTATAAATAGGTCCTCCTCGAAAAATCCGGATCCCCCTCGTCCAAAACCCTAAAAATCGTCTCCGCGCCGGCCGGACACGTCCGTCCGGGCCAGACATCGCCGCCGCCCCAACCAGGAGCTGCCACGTGGCGCCCCCGTGACCACATCGTCGCCCCGCGCCGCCAGGCCCGCTCGGGCCCGTTCCCGGCCCCCGCGGCCCACGTCGCCCCGCCGCCTCCTTCCCGCACCGCGCCGCCTCTCCCCCGCGACCGGCCGCCGGCGCCGCCGCGCGCCATCGTCGGGTCCTCGCCGCTCCGCCACTCCGGCCGCCGCCACCATCGCCGGGGCCGCCCCGCCCGGCCACTGCACCGGTCCCGCGCCGCCCGCTACCACCGGCGCCGCCCCGGCCTCTCCTCCCCTCGGCCTCCTCTTCCTCCCTCTACTCTGGCCGCCGCACGGCCATCGACGCCGGCAAGACTCCGGCGAACCTCGGGATCCGCGCCGGCTGGATCTAGATCTGGATCTGACGCGGTTGACTTTTGCCCCGAAACCCTAATTATCTTGTCATGTTCATCGCATCGTAACTTTGCATCCGTAGCTCCGTTCTGGGAATATAGCATATCAAAATGTTCATCTCAGAGAGTACATCATTTCATCTCATTGCATCATTTTCATTTGAGTTCATCTTGTTGCCTGAAATGCTGTTAGAAGAGGGCTACTTGAGATATTTGTCAGATCTGCTACTCCATTTGCATATTTGTCATTTTTGCCATGATTATTGTGTGCATGATATGCCCATGAGCTCTACATATGTTTTGTTAAGGGTTTTGTCATCTTTCCATATGTGCAACCCATGTATTTTTGTGATGTGTGTGGTGACTAGCACGAGCTTGCAAAGTGGTGCACTTGGTAATGCTGATTTCAGGGACTTAGCATTTCCACCAAGTCCTTGACCTGTTTATCTCATGATGCCATATGTTCATGTTGTTTCCTAGTGATCCGTGCCTCTTTTGAGGATGATCAGTAAGGATGTTTTGTTAATCTTGTAGTGCTCTATCCATCCATGTCTTTGTTTGCAATTATGGAGCACCCTAGCTTGAGTCAATCGAGCTCTACTTTTGCTACTTCGTGAATCTGGGCAGATTGTCTACTTGTTAGCGATTTTGCCGATGATGTTGTAGTTGATCCGTGCATGCTATGCTATTGTTCTTGCCATGTCTAGCTTGCATTTTGTGTATTCTTGATGGGAGTATGCTTAGCTTGTCATGACTCGCTCCGTAGTGAGTGCATCGAGCTCGTAAACATGCCTACTTGATATCTGTTTCAGCATGTGCCAGTTTTCACTAAGTCTAAGAACTGATTATGTTTTTGCCATGTTCACATGCTTGCAATTGTATTTTCTGATCCCTTTTGACTCAAGGTCACTAAGGGACTTTTGTTAAGCTCTTTGAGTAGCTCCATGCCATGCTTTACTTTGCCATGTTCAGGTCCTGTAGCATGTAGTTTTGTTGCTCCGAAGAGTGCTACCTGATCTGAAATTCCGGACAAGTGTTAATTTCACTAAGTCTGAGATATGTTTGTCATATGCATTTTTTGCCATGCTTGTTTGAACCTGTTAATGGATGAATTGGCCGTAGCTCAGTGCTAGACTTTTGTTAATGTCCGGACATGGGCTAAGTTGGGACTCCCCTGCAGGGATTTGAACTTTCTAAAGCCGTGCCCGCGGTTATGGGCAGATGGGAATTTGTTAATGTCCGGTTGTAGATAACTTGAACCTTAACTTTTTTAAAATGAATCAACTGAGTGTGTTACCGTGATGGCCTCTTCTCGGCGGAGTCCGGGAAGTGGACACGGTGTTGGAGTAATGCTTGCGCAGGTTGTTCTCTAGTTTCTCGCTCGCGCTTTGCCTCCTCTTCTCGCTCTCTTTTGCAAACAGGATAGCCACCATATATGCTAGTCGCTTGCTGCAGCTCCACTTATTATTTACCTTGCCTTACCTATAAGCTTAAATAGTCTTGATCGCGAGGGTGCGAGATTGCTGAGTCCCTGTGGCTCACAGATTACTATTACACCAGATGCAGGGCCTGATGATTCCGCTCCAGGTGACGCGCTCGAGCTCAAGTGGGAGTTCGACAAGGACTCTCAACGATACTATGTTTCCTTTCCTGATGATCAGTAGTGGTGCCCAGTTGGGGGTGATCGGGACCGTGTCGCATGTTGGGTTATCTTTTATTTTGGCGCCGTAGTCGGGCCATGTGTGTTTGGTTGATGTAATGTTTTATGTACCTTGATTGACGTGGCGAGTGTAAGCCAACTATGTTATCTCCCCTTTATTATTATATTACATGGGATGTTGTAAAGATTACCTTACTTGCAACATATGCCTTCAATGTGATTATGTCTCTAAGTCGTGCCTCGACACGTGGGAGCTATAGTCGCATCGAGGGTGTTACAAGTTGGTAATCAGAGCCTTCCCCGACCTTAGGAGCCCCATTGCTTGATCGTTATTAGCGGCCGTGTTGTGTCTAGAAAAAATGTTTTGAGTCATTCAGGAATTATATATCGGAGAGTTTAGGAATTCTTTTTACTTCCCAGTCTCCTCATCGCTTTGGTAAGGCATCCTGACATAGAGTTTTGACTCTTCTCTTCTCAAATTTCACTAAAAAAAATTTAGGATCACGCGGGTATCTTGGAATCATTCCGATGGTTTTATGATGAGAACATTGTCTTGGTGCCTCCTGTCAGGGGTTTTGTGGAAGTGTCCCGGGGAGTTGAGCTCTGAGGTGTTGTCGTCATAATTTTATCGTTGCAGTTCTGGAATACCTGAGTTTAGTACGCCGACATCGAAAATCTCTTTTATGCAGTTCGTTGGTGAGATAACCTTGACGCCACCCAGTACTGGGGCGGGAGTTCGGGAGTATCGCCATAACTTGTATAACGGATGTTTTTCGAAGGTTGAGGTAGATGGTTTCCGAAGTTTTTCTTGGTTATGTGTTGAAGGATGGATACAGCTGGATGTAGGATTTGCTAGATTTGGGTGAGATATTATGCTTCCCCTGTATCCCCAACACCTGATTGCATAACCGGAAAGGTTTGGGAGTTTCATAGGTGGGAATTCTCGTAGCTCTAGTTCTTCTTCCACGGATATTGGTTTGAGATTGGGATTTCTTACCGATTATTCGTTCTTGATCCATACCTTGTTGATTTATTTCTCTACCTAATTCTAAGTGGCTTCTCAATTTATGGATATGTGACCATTTCAAGAGGAATGCATTCGTTCATTTTGTTCGGATGTGAAGACTATATGTTGCAATTTTCTTTCCGTTGCATTCAGCTTCATTTTATCTGTCTATGTGCTAACGGTGTTCAACCTCTTCAGGATGGCTCCCGCTAAGAGCACCAGTCAGAATCAGAATCAAGATCGGCCACCACCTCCACCTCCTCCGGAGGCATGGCAAGCTGTGATGGCCGCAACCAATGCAAACACACAGTTGATCATGCAAATTCTTCAAGAGCGCAACCAAGGGAACCAAGGCAACAATCAGAATCACTCTACTACACTCAACTAGTTCCTTGCTAACGGGCCAAAGACTTTCAGCAATTGTGTTGAGGCAACCGATGCTGACGATTGGCTTGTGGATCTGTGCAAGCATTTCGAGTGCAGTAACGTCAGGCCTGAGGACATTGTCAAGTTCGCTTCCTTCCAACTCAAAGATCAAGCTGCAGAATGGTTCCAGCAGTACAATGATTCCAGAGGTGGACATGTTATCACTTGGGATGAATTCCGTCAAGATTTCCGAGCTCACCATATTCCTCAGAGCGTGGTTGAAAGCAAGCGTGAGGAATTCCGCAACCTGAAGCAAGGCTCTTTGTCTGTCTATGACTACAACAAGTTGTTCCAGAAGCTCGCCCGCTTTGCCAAGCAGGACGTACCTGATGAGAAGAGCATGATATACCAGTTCAGGGGTGGTCTCAGAGAAGAAATTCAGCTAGCTCTTGTTCTCTTTGAGCCCTTGAGATACGATGAGTTCTACAACATGGCATTGAAGCAAGAGGCTGCTCAACTGAGGTGTGATGCTTCCAAGAAGCGAGTCAGAGATGTTACTCCTTCTTCCTCTACTCAAGTGGCCAAGCAGCAGAAGTATTGGCTTCCTCCTCCTCCGTTCCGTCAGCCGTATCAGCAGAAGAGCAAAGGTGGCAGTGGTTCTTCCCCCCCCCCCCACCCTGGCTTTCAGAACAAGACTTCGTCTCAAGCTCCAAGATCGAGTGCTCCGTACCACCGTCCGCTTTCAGAGGTCACGTGCAACAAGTGCCAACAGAAGGGTCACTATGCCAACAAGTGTTTCAACCAGAGGCGTCTTCCTCCTCCTCCTCCTGTCAGATCGGCAAGTACAGCTGTGGTCAAGCATAACCCCAAGCAAGCCAAGGTCAACTTGATGAATGCAGCTCAGGCAGAGGACTCATCAGATGTCATCATGGGTAACCTTCATGTTAATGATATTCCTGCAAAAGTTCTTTTTGACACTGGTGCATCGCGTTGCTTCATTTCCAAACCTTTTGCATCAAAGTATGAGTGCGATTATCAATATCTACAAAGTTCCTTGCAAATTGTGTCACCGGGCAAGCAGATGATAGCTAGCACCTGCGTCCCGGAGGTTACTATCACCTTGGGCGACTACAAGTTCCTTTATTCCCCAATTGTTCTTGGTAACTCGGATATTGATCTTATTCTCGGAATGGATTGGCTTTCTAAGCACAAGGCACATCTTGATTGTGCTGCCAGGCAGATTCAGTTGACTCATTCGTCTGAGGATGTAATTGTCTTTGCCGCTCGGGATAATACTATTCGTCTGTTTTCTCTAAATGAGAAGGGTGAACTCGATGCCATCTCGCAAATTCCAGTCGTTTGCGAATATCAAGACGTCTTTCCAGAAGAGCTTCCAGGAATGCCTCCGCACCGGCCAGTTGAATTCGTTATTGATCTTGAGCCTGGCACGGAACCTGTGTGCAAGCGTCCTTACAAGCTCGGACCTGAAGAGTTGAAGGAGCTGAAGAAGCAACTCGATATTCAAGAGAAAATGGGTCTCATCCGGCCTAGTTCTTCTCCGTGGGGTTGTGGTGTTCTTTTTGTGAAGAAGAAGGATGGAACGGACCGACTTTGTGTTGATTACCGTCCATTGAACAAGAAGACCATCAAGAACAAATACCCACTTCCCAACATCAACGAGCTGTTCGAGCAACTCAAAGGTGCCCAAGTATTCTCCAAGCTTGATCTTCATATGGGTTATCATCAGATTCGAATCCGTGAGCAAGATATTCCCAAGACGGCTTTCAGGACAAGCTATGGTTCATATGAATACACTGTCATGTCTTTTGGTCTCGTCAACGCTCCTCCGACGTTCTCTCGCATGATGAACTTCATCTTCAACGCCTACACCAATGACTTCGTTTTGGTCTATCTCGATGACATTCTGGTTTTCTCGAAGAACAAGGAAGATCATGCCAAGCACTTGCGTTTGGTGCTTGATAAGCTAAGGGAACACAAGTTCTACGCCAAGTTCTCCAAGTGTGAATTTTGGCTCGATGAGGTTCTTTATCTTGGTCATATCATCTCTGCCAAGGGCATTGCCGTGAATCCTGAGAAGGTGTCTGCAATTGTGAATTGGGAACCTCCTTAGAACGTGAAGCAACTCCCTAGCCTCCTTGGTCTCACAAGCTACTGCCGAAGATTCGTTGAAAACTTTTCTAAGATCGCGAAGCCTCTCTCAAATCTTCTTCAGAAGCACGTCATGCACGTTTAGTCTCCGGAGTGTGACATTGCTTTCAACACTTTTAAAGAGAAATTGATCGCTGCTCCAGTTCTGACTCCGCCTGATGAATCCAAGCCGTAC
Source organism: Triticum urartu (assembly GCF_003073215.2). Taxonomy (NCBI): domain Eukaryota; kingdom Viridiplantae; phylum Streptophyta; class Magnoliopsida; order Poales; family Poaceae; genus Triticum; species Triticum urartu. The sequence continues at coordinate 555,740,675 of NC_053022.1, read as the reverse complement.
GAGGTCTTTTGTGATGCCTCTCTCCAAGGTCTTGGCGCAGTATTGATGCAAGAGAAGAAAGTTGTTGCTTATACCTCTCGCCAGTTGAAGCCCAATGAGAAGAACTACCCCACTCATGATCTCGAGTTGGCGGCAGTTATGCATGCTCTTTTGACTTGGAGACATCTCTTATTGGGAAGAAAAGTGGACATTTTCACTGATCACAAGAGTCTCAAGTACATCTTCACTCAGCCTAATCTCAACCTCAGGCAAACTCGATGGGTCGAAATGATTCAAGAGTATAATCCGAGTATCGAGTATACTCCAGACAAGGCCAATGTGATTGCTGACGCATTGAGCAGAAAGGCTTATTGCAACAGTCTAATTCTCAAGCCTTATCAACCCGAGCTTTGTGAAGCCTTCCGCAAGCTTAATCTACAAGTTGTTCCTCAAGGTTTCCTCGCCAACCTTCAAGTCTCTCCTACCTTGGAAGACTAGATTCGCCAAGCCCAGCTTCTTGATGCTATGGTGAAAAAGGTGAAGATTGGGATTGCCAAGAGTCAACCCAAGTACAAGTGCTACCGCCTTGATGACAAGGACACTCTCTTCTTCGAGGATCGTATTGTTGTACCCAAAGGTGACCTCCGTAAAGTGATCATGAACGAGGCTCACAATTCTCTCCTCTCCATCCACCCTGGGAGCACGAAGATGTATCAGGACCTCAAGCAGGCTTATTGGTGGACTCGAATGAAGCGCGAGATTGCTCAATTCGTGAATGAATGTGATGTCTGCAGAAGAGTGAAGGCAGAACACCAAAGGCCAGCTGGTCTCCTCCAACCTCTTGCCATTCCAGAATGGAAGTTTGACCACATTGAAATGGACTTCGTGACTGGATTTCCAAAGTCCAAGTGTGGCAATGATGCTATATTCGTTGTCATCGACAAACTCACTAAAGTAGCTCACTTTCTGCCTATTAAAGAGTCGATCACTGCAGCTCAATTGGCGGAACTCTATACCTCTCGAATTGTCTCTCTGCATGGTATTCCACAAGTGATCTCTTCAGACCGTGGCAGCATCTTTACCTCCAAGTTTTGGGATTCTTTTTAGAAGGCCATGGGCACAAACATCCGCTTCAGCACAGCTTTCCATCCTCAAACTAGCGGTCAAGTCGAGCGTGTCAACCAGATTCTTGAAGATATGCTCAGGGCTTGTGTGATCTCCTTCGGCATGAAGTGGGAGGATTGCCTTCCTTATGCTGAATTCTCCTACAACAACAGTTTTCAAGCAAGTTCGGGCAAGGCCCCATTTGAAATTCTGTATGGCAGGAAGTGCCGTACCCCTCTCAACTGGTCTGAAACCGGTGAACGTCAGCTTTTGGGTAATGACTTAATCAACAGAGGCAGAGGAGATGTGCAAAGTCATTCGAGATAACCTCAAAGCAGCCCAATCCCGCCAGAAGAGCTACTATGATAGTAAGCACCGTGATTTGGCTTTCGAGATCAGAGATCATGTTTACCTCCGCGTCTCTCCTATGAAAGGTACTCGTCGCTTCGGTATCAAAGGGAAGCTTACCCCCAGATACGTGGGACCTTTCAAGATCGTCAGCAAGAGAGGTGATCTCGCCTATCAACTCCAGCTTCCTTCAAACTTTGCAAATGTTCATGACGTGTTCCATGTCTCTCAGCTTCGAAAGTGCTTCAAGACTCCTAACCGCACCGTCAACTTCGAGGACATTGAGCTCCAAGAAGATCTTTCTTATCGTGAGCACCCCGTTGCTATTCTTGAAGAGACTGAATGCAAGACTCGCAACAAGTCAATCAAATTCCTCAAAGTCAAGTGGTCACACCATTCCGACCGTGAAGCTACCTGGGAACGCGAGGATCACCTCCGTTCTGAGAATACCCGGCGTTCTTTCAGTCCTAGATCTCGGGACGAGATCCTTTCGTAGTGGTGGAGTGTTGTAACACCCCGGATATGACTTTCCCAATTTGTACTCCAACTCTTGCCGTTTCCGGCGTTAAGTTATTTTATTTTCTCGGGTTCGGGTTTTTGTCTCCGTGTGTTGTTGTCATTGTCATGCATCTCATATCATGTCATCATGTGCATTGCATTTGCATACGTGTTCATCTCATGCATTCGAGCATTTTCCCCGTTGTCCGTTTTGCATTTCGGCGCTTTGTTCTCCTCCGGTGGTCATTTCTACCTTTCTTTCGTGTGTGGGGATTAAACATTTCCGGATTGGACCTAGACTTGCCAAGCGGCCTTGGTTTACTACCGGTAGACCGCCTATCAAGTTTCGTATCATTTGGACTTCGTTTGATACTCCAACGGTTAACCGAGGGACCGAAAAGGCCTCGTGTGTGTTGCAGCCCAACACCCCTCCAAGTTGGCCCAAAACCCACCAAACCCCTCTCCATCATCTATAGTGTTCGATCACGATCGCGTGGCCGAAAACCGCACCTCATTTGGACTCTCCTAGCTCCCTCTATGCCTATAAATAGGTCCTCCCCTCGAAAAATCCGGATCCCCCTCGTCCAAAACCCTAAAAATCGTCTCCGCGCCGGCCGGACACGTCCGTCCGGGCCGGACATCGCCGCCGCCCCAACCGGGAGCTGCCACGTGGCGCCCCCGTGACCACATCGTCGCCCCGCGCCGCCAGGCCCGCTCGGGCCCGTTCCCGGCCCCCGCGGCCCACGTCGCCCCGCCGCCTCCTTCCCGCACCGCGCCGCCTCTCCCCCGCGACCGGCCGCCGGCCCGCCGCGCGCCATCGTGGTCCTCGCCGCTCCGCCACTCCGGCCGCCGCCACCATCGCCGGGGCCGCCCCGCCCGGCCACTGCACCGGTCCCGCGCCGCCCGCTACCACCGGCGCCGCCCCGGCCTCTCCTCCCCGGCCTCCTCTTCCTCCCTCTACTCTGGCCGCCGCACGGCCATCGACGCCGGCAAGACTCCGGCGAACCTCGGGATCCGCGCCGGCTGGATCTAGATCTGGATCTGACGCGGTTGACTTTTGCCCCGAAACCCTAATTATCTTGTCATGTTCATCGCATCGTAACTTTGCATCCGTAGCTCCGTTTTGGGAATATAGCATATCAAAATGTTCATCTCAGAGAGTACATCATTTCATCTCATTGCATCATTTTCATTTGAGTTCATCTTGATGCCCGAAATGCTGTTAGAAGAGTGCTATAAGTTTGTCAGATCTGCTACTCCATTTAGATATTTGTCATTTTTGCCATGATTATTGTGTGCATGATATGCCCATGAGCTCTACATATGTTTTGTTAAGGGTTTTGCCATCTTTCCAGAGGTGCAACCCATGTATTTTTGTGATGTGTGTGGTGACTAGCACAAGCTTGCAAAGTGAGGTCACTTGGTAATTCTGATTTCAGGGACTTAGCATTTCCACTAAGTCCTTGACCTGTTTATCTCATGATGCCATATGTTCATGTTGTTTCCTAGTGATCCGTGCCTCTTTTGAGGATGATCAGTAAGGATGTTTTGTTAATCTTGTAGTGCTCTATCCATCCTATGTCTTTGTTTGCAATTATGGAGCACCCTAGCTTGAGTCAATCGAGCTCTACTTTTGCTACTTCGTGAATCTGGGCAGATTGTCTGCATTCGTTGAGCGATTTTGCCGATGATGTTGTAGTTGATCCGTGCATGCTATGCTATTGTTCTTGCCATGTCTAGCTTGCATTTTGTGTATTCTTGATGGGAGTATGCTTAGCTTGTCATGACTCGCTCCGTAGTGAGTGCATCGAGCTCGTAAACATGCCTACTTGATATCTGTTTCAGCATGTGCCAGTTTTCACTAAGTCTAAGAACTGATTATGTTTTTGCCATGTTCACATGCTTGCAATTGTATTTTCTGATCCCTTTTGACTCAAGGTCACTAAGGGACTTTTGTTAAGCTCTTTGAGTAGCTCCATGCCATGCTTTACTTTGCCATGTTCAGGTCCTGTAGCATGTAGTTTTGTTGCTCCGAAGAGTGCTACCTGATCTGAAATTCCGGACAAGTGTTAATTTCACTAAGTCTGAGATATGTTTGTCATATGCATTTTTTGCCATGCTTGTTTGAACCTGTTAATGGATGAATTGGCCGTAGCTCAGTGCTAGACTTTTGTTAATGTCCGGACATGGGCTAAGTTGGGACTCCCCTGCAGGGATTTGAACTTTCTAAAGCCGTGCCCGCGGTTATGGGCAGATGGGAATTTGTTAATGTCCGGTTGTAGATAACTTGAACCTTAACTTTTTTAAAATGAATCAACTGAGTGTGTTACCGTGATGGCCTCTTCTCGGCGGAGTCCGGGAAGTGGACACGGTGTTGGAGTAATGCTTGCGCAGGTTGTTCTCTAGTTTCTCGCTCGCGCTTTGCCTCCTCTTCTCGCTCTCTTTTGCGAACAGGATAGCCACCATATATGCTAGTCGCTTGCTGCAGCTCCACTTATTATTTACCTTGCCTTACCTATAAGCTTAAATAGTCTTGATCGCAAGGGTGCGAGGTTGCTGAGTCCCTGTGGCTCACAGATTACTATTACACCAGATGCAGGGCCTGATGATTCCGCTCCAGGTGACGCGCTCGAGCTCAAGTGGGAGTTCGACGAGGACTCTCAACGATACTATGTTTCCTTTCCTGATGATCAGTAGTGGTGCCCAGTTGGGGATGATCGGGACCGTGTCGCATGTTGGGTTATCTTTTATTTTGGCGCCGTAGTCGGGCCATGTGTGTTTGGTTGATGTAATATTTTATGTACCTTGATTGACGTGGCGAGTGTAAGCCAACTATGTTATCTCCCCTTTATTATTATATTACATGGGATGTTGTAAAGATTACCTTACTTGCGACATATGCCTTCAATGCGATTATGTCTCTAAGTCGTGCCTCGACACGTGGGAGCTATAGTCGCATCGAGGGTGTTACAGGTAAACGGCCTCATATTTAAGCAAGCTTTTTTGGCATCTTGTCTAAACCAGCCAAATAATTTTTCTACACATCTATTCTACCTGTATAGTGTAAATCTAAAGTCTCACTATTTATTGAATTAATTTTCTATTATTTTCTTTTCTTTTTGAAAAAACAAGGTTTAATAGAAAATTATATATATAACAAGTTTAAAACATGAAAATGAGAAAAGTAAGTTAAGATCTTTCTTAGTTAATCCAAAATAAAGTTTTGGTGAGGTTTTCACACTTCTGATTTTCAAAACCCCACCTACTCTCGGGTGCCCACTACTCTCTCCCTTGAACTCCATACTACATTGTTCGAGGAATGACAATTTTGTGAAGGATTTTTCGTAAAAATGTATGTAAACCATATTTATTTATTTTTCTCGTTACTATACGACATAATAAGACTGTGCGCAAGTTTTATAATTTTTTTGATTTTTTTGAATTAGTTATGCTCAACCCTAATCAGTCAAAACCCCTCAAAACCTCTCAAAACCCCTCAAAACCCCGCACACTACCGGGTCGTCGATCATTGTGCGTGGACAGTTGAGATCAGGCGCTAGGGTTAGCTACAGTGTGCATCGATCCGCATGAGACGCGCTGATTGGTTGAATCAGTGTGCATCGATCCGCATGAGACGCGCTGATTGGTTGAATCGGTGGGGTTTGGATCAGCCTCTCTCGTTGGGGCATCGGGACCGTTCATTTGAATTCAAAGGCAAGAGTTGACGTGGTGCATGGACCAAGCCTACGCAGTGCCCTTTCCATCGTTGCATGCATGCCCGTGCCTACCCGCAGCATGCATGCCCACCCGCGGAACTGCGCCCGTGCGTTGCATGCATGCCCTCGACATAGCCCTGCTCCACCACCCCTATCGACGCAGTAAGCTGTCGCATGCCTACCATTAGAACCGATGTAGCGTCGCATCAAAGCATGCACCCGGCCACAATGCAGCAGCCCGATGAAGACAACCAAAAAGTCAACGTTGCATGGCGTGATGTACATGGTGTGCTCCTCTTTGAGGATGCAATACTGGCATGGGGTATCGATGTGGGTATCGATGCAGTTCAAACGGCGTGCTGCCCGTTACAAGATGGGCAAATGAAGGCGTCCATTATTGTCACGTCTCCCATCGACCGAACGTTGCCCTCTAGCCAGGCCCTAGCAAGATGGGCAAATTAATGGGCTACGGCATGAATGCACGGGCGGCACACGCAGAGAACCCGGGGCAGGCGTGTCCCCTTGACCCACGACGGCACAGATGCGTGCGTGAGCCCGTCCCCCTTGACCCGCGACCGGTGGCACAGAAGGATCGCAACCCGTTTCCTATGCTCGTGTACACACTTTCATGGGGCGCCACCAAACGCCACCCGCCCCCTTAATTCTACGGGGTGAAACCACGTCGCACTTGGGCTATTTAAGCCGGGCACTATCGTCTTCCTCTCCCTCCTCATCCACACCCCATCCTCTGCCTCCTCTGCCCTCCTTCTTCCTTCTTCTCCATCAAACCCGATCGAGCCCTCGAGCCACCCCGCCACCATGCAGTACAACGCCCCCACCTACCGCTTTCCCCCAACCGTGTCGGAAAGGCTCTACCTGGCTGGAGTGTATGTAGAGAGAACCCTTAGGGTTTGGACGATCTCGAGGTGGAGGGGCGCAAGGGAGTTAACGGAGTTCTTCCTTGTGGCCGGCTTTCGCCACCTCCCCCGCGGCTCTCCTCGGATGTACCATCTTGAGGAGGTCAACCACAACGGCATTGTGGTTGGGCTCCTCGCCACGTTCACTAACCCTTTTGATGCTTTCCATCTCCTCGGGCGAGCGTATTGGGTTGGTTGTGAGTTCATAGCTTTCACCACCTACAATATCTTCACCGACTTCAACAGCATCTTCCCCAACAATGGCGTTATGCACATGCTTCCGTACCCCATCAACAACGGGGAGGAGTGAAGGGCGGCGCCCGGAGGAGTGAGGGCCCGAGGAGCGAGGTGGCCCCGGAGGAGGAGGAGAAGAAGAACCCGAAGAAGAACCAGCGTTTGGTGCCCCCCGATCTATTTAGCTTGTTATAGATCTATCGTATTAGTTTTTTTAAGTTCTAATCATTATGCTACTATTATTAAGTTTTATTAGTACTTTAAGTTGTAAGGCTATCATGGAGTTGTAAGGCTATCGTGGAACTATGGGTTGCAAACATTATGCTTCTATATAATCGTTATGCTACTATATATATTGTGTGTTTCGTGCTATTATTTGTGGATTGCTATGGGTTGTTCTTGCTTATTATTCGTGTATTGCTATGGGTTGCTACGGGCCCGGGTTGCTACACCCCAATCACCACACACACCATCTTGAAAATATTGTCCAAACCATGGACATGCAACTAGGAGCCCCATGCAAACCCACTATGGACATGCAACTAGGAAATGCAAACTAATTTACTTCGAGCACTTCATGCAAGCATGCAACTCATTTAGTTCATGGAACCGTAGACATGCATAAAAACAATTAACATTTAGTTTTAGTGCATCAAAAAATGACCCATCACAAAATTTAGTGCAAGAAAAGGCCAAAGTAAAAACAAGTAACATTTTATTGGGCTCCATTTTATTTGCCGATGTTAGAGGTGGGCTGGTGCATGCCCCTACGCTGGTGGGCTGGTCTTGGGCATGGTTATTTTCTCAGGGCCCATTTTCTCACGGCCCAACATCTATTCGGCAGCCCAGTTTTGTTTTTTACTAGAAACTGAATTTGGGTGGGGCGTGTACTCTATTAACTGAAGAACAAAAACAGAGGAAACAGAGCATGAACACTGAATAGGGCCCCTGAGAATATCATTACAATAATTCAAGCAAGTTTTGCTTCACACAAATTCAAATTCATCTAACAAATGATCCCTGGCTAACTCAAACTACTGGGCACCCCTGAAACTAGCTGACACACTAACTGAAACTCTAACAAATTCTGGCGATTGATGAACATCAAGTAAAATAAACCCATAGCAATGACACAACCATAAAATGCTCCAGCCATCATATTTGCTTGCTGCTTCAAATCGACCAGATGCTTTAGTTGCTTGCCAATTTTCTTCAATTCACACTTCAGTTCTGCACTGTGCATCATCGGATCGGCTCTGTCCGCCAAATTGGGGGCTTGTTCCACGGCAAGCCGCCCCCCAAAATTGAGCTCTTGGGTTCGGGTTGATCCCTCCAATTTCAACCTTTCAACATAGTCATCGAGCCACTCAAAATGCCCACATTTCTTCATAACCTGAAAAACAGGGGGCCGGCGGCGCATGAATCCTAGATCCACCACCCAGATCCACCGCCCTAATTCGAGGAAAAAAGAAAGAAATCGGGAGAAATTAGACCATAGGATTGGTCAAGAACACAGATCTAACCTGCCCCGGCTGTGGCTTGCTCAAGCATTTCACAAACTCGCGCCCACGGTTGCCATTTTCTTCCCTCACACAAGTCAAACGCTTCAGAGGCTCCATGCGCGGGCAATCGGGGCCTCTTGTCAACAGCAGTGGACCGTACTGCGTCCATGATTGGCGGGAGGCCGAAGTCGAGCTAGACATCACTCGCCGGCGGCGCGCTTCGTTGCCGGAGCAGAGGAAGAAGAAGGTGGGAAAGGAAAGGGGCAGGGCAAGCAATGGAGGGCGGGGGGGGAGGGGGTGGGCTGGCTCGGGTCGGGGCACGCTGATGAGCACGGGCATGCTTGCGTGGATAAGTTGTGGGTCCCACCCGCATGCGAGTAACTGCTAGGTCCCGCGTGTCATAACTCGAATCGCTAACCCGTCGTGTTTTTCATTTCATGGTTAAACAGAGCCATGTCGCATTGGAGCTATTGTTTGCTTCTAAAACGTCGCATCGCAACCATTCATTCCAACAACGTCGCACTCCTTCCAATTCGCATGAAAAACATCGCACAGGAGCTATTGGCCCATAAATTGAGGAAAATGCGAGCACCAATCCTAAGTTTAGAACTTGGAACATCTGAGCTAGGCTCGGTTCACTCTTTTCTTCTAATTGAATGGAGCTCTTACCGGTTACTCAAAAGAAAAATCATGACCAGAAGTAGATACTTCTGGACACAAATTTAATTGTATTAATTTTATATCAGAAAAAGTATATGCTAATGTGTAACAATTGTTTTTTAACGCAATACAATTGCAAATGCCCACATACACTCACGATGTGTAATAATTGTTGAAAAGCTTGTCCTAAAAAATACAATACGCCATGAATTTTGGGTTTTTGGCATAGAAAGTGACTTGGAGCTTGCCGAGGAATTAGCCCTCTTGGGACCGATCATGACATCCATGCTGACGATCGTTGCAATTTTCCTTCTTCTTTTCTTAGATTGTCGATCGTTGTCACTTGACTTGTCGAATCGTTAAATTTTTTTCCCTCTCTGACTGTGCTTTGTAATTTATCGTCAGCACGTTCCTGCTGGTTATAATATAATCCGAGAGGTTCAGACTTTGTGCAGCAGCCACCGTGGTCGTACCGGTGATGCTGGAAATGTAGCCCACGCCATAGGCCGTTGCCAGATGTTGGAGGCGTATTTTCCACAGCAGAGCTTTCGCTGAACTTTCTCGTGGAGGCTACAATATTACGTGAAAGAAGAACACCGTCGCAAACACTAGTTACCTTGCGACGTTTGCAGCCACGTTCGTCAAAATGGGATGCAATTCTTACCTGTATTTGCGAGACTACAGCAGCATTCATTCATCCAATCCAAACCTATAAATAATCCCTCCGTCTCACCATCCCTCCCACCCTCCACAACGAGAAGAGACAGAGGCCCCGCCCGCGACCTGACCGCGCGAGACGCCGCCGCTGCTTCGAGTGAGACGCCGCCGCTTCTCCGTCTGACCTGCGGGCGAGGTGAGCTCCCCCGCCGCCCTCCCGCTGCCGCTGCGATATGCTTTTCTCGTTTGATTTTTCTAAGGTTTTCTCGGGGACTTGGGCTCTTCTGATTTTGTTGTGTCGCCCCTCGGGTAGTGGCGGTGCTACAAACAAAAAATTGGGCGAGCCAAGCTACAGAAAAGCACAAAGTTTGGAATTGATTTGGGATGATATTTTATGTTTCATCTCCATACGACAGGTTAATCCTATGTTTGTTATTAAGTACACTCTCCGTAACAAAACAAGTGTCTTAACTTTGTACCAGTGGCGGAGTCAGGATCCGAGTATAGGGGGAGGCGAGTACATATATTGATCTAATCTCGTTGTTAATTACTCATCGCTGCTACTAAAATTGTCGATCGTTGACGGGGGCCAGGCCCCTGCTCGTCCCCCTGGCTCCGCCCCTGCTTTGTACTAACTTCAATACAAAATTGTACTAAAGTTGAGACTACGGGTTGATTATCTCAAATATCATGGAGTTCTCGGCAAACAACAGAACATTTTTTGTACTCACTTAAAACTAGACAGAGGGTTTATTTAAAGAAACAATAGGGATTTTATGCAAAACCCGAAACATTTTTTCTGGACTCACTAAAACTTAAAATCGTGGGTTGATTTCAAGAAATAGCAGGGGTTTCTAAAAAGCGTGATGGACCAGCAAAAGTGTTTCTCCATGATTAACGGGTAAAATACCATCACATTCAGATTTTACACATTTTTCTAATATAAATACATATATAACATGTTAAAATTGGAGTTGAGGTTTAAAAGATATGATTTTTTTAAAGCATTTGATATGGACTACTGGTTTATTATCCCAAATATTTGGGAGCTTTCGGCAAACAGCACAACATTTTTGTACTCACTTAAAACTGGACCGCCATTTATTTCAGAAAATAGTAGGGCCTTTTTTTTATTGAAACCCCAAACTTTTTTCGTCGACTCACTAAAAGTTAAATTGTGGTTGATTTCAAGAAAAAGCAGGATTTCCTAAGATAGCGCGAAGGACGGGCATAAGTGTTTCTCCATGGTTAACGGGTAAAATAACAACATATTCAAATTTTACACAGCGCAAAGCCTAGTGCCATTCCTAGCAACCGACACCTAGAGAAACACAGCTACCCAGGGCCGCCACCCAACGTCCAATGTTCCAATGTGCCTTTCATGCTCTGCCAACACCGCCCTTCGGGGCCGCCGCCTCCACATCCCCAAGACGACTAGAGCCACAGCACCGCATGACCTGGACATCTCGCAACCCACGCTACACACGACATCCGCTCCCAGACCACGACCCCCACGCTAATATCCGGGGACAACGCCCCCGTGTTCAAGTCATGCCGCGCCGGAAGGACATGACGCCCTGGTCGACAACCTCACAACCCACACGACACCAAATTGCCACCCAAGCCATGCCAAGCCATAACCCTACTTCACGGGGCCATCGCAGCATCACAATCCGAGGCTACCACCTCTACGTAGCACCATCCTCACTGATGGAGCCGTGAAGCACAAATCACAGCTCCCGTGGGCACCACCAAGGTCTTGGTCTGCAAAAGGTGATGCCTCCAAGAAGGTGTAGTGACATACCCACTGTTGTCGCCTACACTGGCAAAACTTGGGTTTTCACCCCGGATCCAAGACCATCGCGGCCCATAGCTGAGATCGAGGGCCGCTAACGCCACCTTGGGGAGGAGCCACCCCCAGCACCGTCTGGCAGTGGCTCCTCTACCGCGACGCAGTGCCAACGGAAGCAACGGTGAGGGAGCACGAGAAAGGAAGGGGCTTTGACAGCGGGCAGTGGTGTACCCAGTGTTACGAAGATAACTCGGCGCAGAGAAAAGTTCCGTTTCTAAGCCTTTGGTTAGGTCTTAAAGCTGCAAAGGCTCGTGGGAATTTCTCAGAGTTTTGTACCGTCTGGACACGTTGAGTAAAATGCACAAAACTACCGTAGTAGCCACGCGATTAGCACTTTGTGCAACATAAAAAAATGGCAATGACAAAATACACTGACGGCGAATATTGAACACTTTGATGACATCATTGACTGTTCAGGCCCGTCCGTCAGGCTAAGTTGGAAAAGGAGGTAATAGCACCGCAGGTCCTCAAACTTGTCTTACATGTGATGATTTGGTCCTCAAACTTGCAAAAGTAGATTATTTGATCCTCCAACTTGTTCTCAAGGTGCAAATTTGGTCCTGGGCCAATGAACAGCCGCCAAGTGGAGCCAGCTCGGCCGAGCCGGTCAGCGCACCCCATTTTGCATTCAGCCCCCTACTGTATATGGAAATTAACCCGCAGGACGCCTTGATCATGACGAGCGCCTGCTGCCCAGGTTGTGGCCGGAGTGGAGGAGGGGGAGCACGTCGGCGCCCGGCGATGGTGGCCTGAAGCTGCCGGGGCAACCGAAGCTGACCTCGTTGCCGCCCACGAGGAATGGCACGGAGGCGTCCTGCTGCTGCTGCCGCTCCACCTGCGAAGTTCAGCAGCACAGAATTTTACATAACCTGACTAATGATGCTCAACTCTAGACAACAAATCGATCAGCAAGCAAGTAAAAAGTACTATAGGAAACTAGTTGCATTTGCATTGTTCAACTAGGAAACTACCTAGTATGTTGATACCTCTTAGGTTCTTAGCCCATCAACCAACTCTGGGAAACTGCTTAATCAGACACAACTCTAGGATACAAACTACCTAGTAAGTTGACAGAAACTATAGGAACCAATGCTGAAACACTGAAGCATCGATGAACAACCGACATTTCTGGCATACAACGGAATAAAAGTGAGGTAATCTCACGAGTAAACCAAAACCAAAAAGGAGGGCACAAATACAACAAGAAGTTGATCCATCACGTACACAAAATGATGACCGGAACAAACTGAAAAATACAAAGAACCCATTTCTGAGTTGGTGTGACGGTACGAATTACTCTACTTGTACATGTGTCATGTGTGTGTGCTCTACTGTACGAAATTCAGAGCTCGAATACAACACTACTCATATTCTGTGATTCACAAATTAATGACACCAGGAAGGACATATACAGCAGAATTAGCAGTTTAAAACATGGTATAGAGGCAACGTTGCTGGGCAAAATGCAAAGTAGGGCTTGTGTACTTGACATGCATGTAATCTGAAACATGTTACTCTGCACGTCCTTTCACTGCCTTGTTTCCAAAAACAAATGCATTTAAACAAGAGTGGTAACACGATAAATAAAGACCATGTACGATGACAAGTTTATCAGTGCATAATTCTACAGAACCTGACCAACATTAAGTTGCATTTGCACAACTCTAGAAAACTGCTTGATCAGACACAACTAGGAAATTGCCTAGCAACCAACAGAAACTAACTTAGCCCAGCAACCAACTCTCCAAAAACTGTTTGATGGGACACAATTAAAGGTAACTTTATTCAGGTTTCTGTAGTTGATCAATCCTAAGTACTGATAAAATCATGAAGCTTAGCGCAGCTACCAACATTCTGTCATAAGCTAGAATTTAACCGTGGTGAGTTCATCAGTCAAAACCGAAAAGATGGGAATATCAAAGAGTTTCAGTAAGGCTGATCCTGTATCTGAATGACGTTCGTCCTACATGATCCACGGTGCAAAAACAGAACATGCAGTCGATCAATCATGCACACCTTAACAGATCAGAAACAAGATGAACACCGTAATTAAGTTGGAGCCATAACCGAAAGGGGACTGCCAAAGACATTCAGTTAGCAATTTAGCATGATCCTATATAACATTCACGTTGTATAATCCATGGTGCAAAACACATAAATATGCAGTACTTCGGAGTACATCATAATAGAAGAACGAAATGATCATTGCAGTGAGTTTGTGGCATCCGGTCCTGTGCCTGATCATCAAACGCACACGCTTTTCAAACAGAATCCTAACAAGTGAACAACATTCCTTATATGCATAGGATGATTCAGAGTAAAACTGGAAGTGAATTGAGCAATCTAAACAGTAACTGATGCATGCATGAAAAAATTAGCACAAGCAACAACAGAAGTTGAACAAACAGTCGGAACAGAGCACAAGAAGATCAACCAAATTCGCACCAAAATTCATTCAAGTCGTACTGGATAAGCTAGACAACAACCATTCGGTGCCACAGAATGCAATCATAAGTACATAACACAGTGCTCATCTCTCATCTGAACCTCTATTGAACTAAACGACTACCCAAATCACTCATCCAAACCACTACGCACTAATAGCAGTAAATCCTCCATGGCTAGAAACATAACAGAGCAAGACGACTCACGTACGCGTCACTCGGCGAGGCTGGCGAGCTTCTTGGGCTCCATGAAGTGGGAGAGGACGGAGACGGCGATGTCGATGCGCTTCACGGCGAGCGATCCTGCACGCGCAGTACATGTAGTCGAGCGACTTGCCCACGTCGCCGCCGCCGCCTCTGGCTGCCTGACGGGGCTTGCTGGAGCCGGACTTGGCGGTGGCGGTGGTGTCCGGGTCGTCGGAGAGGTCGACCTTGGCAAGGGCCTCGGTGGCGGCCACAACCGGGTCCGGGTCGTCCCTGTCGGGGCTGCTGTCCGGCGAGGAGGTGGAGGAGTCGGGGGTCTTTCCGGGGACGGGGGCCTTGCCTCTGGCGAGGCACTCAGCGCAGCGCGGGATGAGGTGCTCCTCCAACAACTTGATGGCCAGGACGGCGGCCATGACGCGGTCGAGGGCATGGGCCTGGGATCTGGGGCGGACCGGGAACTGCTGCGCGAGCATCGCATCGTGGCGTGGGCGTCGGCGTACGCGTCAGAGGTTGGAGGCGAGCTCGCCGAGAGTGGCGTCCGCGTCCGCAGGGGTGGCGGTGGGGGCGCCGTCGTCGGCTGGAGGTCCTGCAGGCGGTGCTGGAGTTGCAGGAGGCGGTCGCGGGTGTCCTGCGGGTTGAAAACGAGTAATGGCAGGGGGCAAAATGCAAAACGTTCGGCGTTGAGCAGCTCGGCCGAGCTGGCTCCACTTGGCAGCTGTTGATTGGCTCAGGACCAAATTTGCATCTTGAGGACAAGTTGGAGGACCAAATAATCTACTTTTGTAAGTTTTAGGACCAAACCATCACATGCAAGACAAGTTAAAGGACCTGCAGTGCTATTACCTCTTGGAAAAATAACTGCCACATGGACATGTTGACTGGGTCTTCATCTTCCTTCTCCCCTCACTCTCTCTCTCTCACATTACATCAAACACTTCGTCGCACTGTCGCGAACCATGGTGCCCTCCCCGCGCCAGGTCAGGGGAGCAGCCGGAAGCCCCCCATCCCGAAGGGCCCGTCCTTTCGCGCGCCGCCAGGACTACCTTCCACCTCGGCGCCGACAAGGGCAGCTCCATGGCGTTCTTGAGGAGGAGGAGCTCCATGGCGTCGGAGCAGCGGCGTCCCGAGCAGCTCCATGGCGACCTCTGTCAAGGCCTAGGTTGGAGAGGCCCCGAGCGAACCCTCGATCTAGCCATGGCCGTGGCGGATCTGGGACCAGCTCGCTCCCTTGATCTCCCTCCCTCTGCTACTGCTCCTGCCGCGACAGCACGCGGAACGCCGCGGCTGGACGGTGGGGGACCATGCCGCCGCTGCCTCTGCTCGCAGATGCACATGATGTGTTTGATGTAATGTGTGTTAGAGAGTGAGGGGAGGAGGAAGAAGTCCTGGTCAACATGCCCATGTGGCAGTTTTTTTTCTTCAACTCAGCCTGACGGGCGGGCCGAACGGTTCGTGACGTCAGCAAAGCGCTTAGCATTTACAGTTAGTGTTTTTTGCCACTGTTTTGGCCGGTGTAAAGTGGTGTTTTTCTGCTAATCGCGCCGCTATTATGGTGGTTCTGTGCATTTTACTCGGGCATGTTTGTAGGATATTGCAGGTCATTGGTTGAATTCTCTGCTTTCGTTTCATGAATTCAGGGGAAGATGAAGATCAGAACTGAGCGAGGACTGGGGGGTTGCTAAGAGAAGCGTTGAGATGGGGTTCAAACCACTGGAGTGGTACTGTCAGCCAGTGAAGGATGGGGCATGGTCTCATGCCGTCGAAAGCGCGTTTGGCGCATACACACCCTGCGGCATTGACACCATGGTGGTGTGCATCTCGTACCTCACACTTTTTGGCGTTTGCTTCTATCGGACATGGAGGACGACGAAAGACTACAAGGTGCAGAGGTACAAGTTACGCTCGCCGTACTTCAACTATCTGCTTGGGCTGCTTGTTGTGTACTGCATAGCAGAGCCGCTGTACAGGATTGCCACCGGTACCTCCATCATGAACTTGGATGGGCAGTCTGGCCTTGCTCCATTTGAGGTGAGAATCCTTCATATCACCGCTGTCAAATCTTTGCTTAATTTGTATGCTGAAATGGCAATTATATTTGTTGAGAACTGTGTAGCAATAGATTGCATTGGAGGGAATATATATTGTGTTTGGTATGCATCTCACAAGTCACTCGGAATGTGATTTTTTATTTTTCTGCTGCAAAATGATATGGGGTTTAGTTACGTGCCATCTGCAATATGCAGATAAAAGCTGAATGCGTAACCAATTATCTAAAGTTAAGCATTGACAATAGTTTTTCAGTGGCATTATATTATATGCTCTGCTTTCAGACCTTTACTTGTACCAAATACTTGTTCCCGTTACCCTTTTTAGTTACTTGAAGCTCTCCCTGTGTACAGATTACTTCACTGGTCATCGAGTCTGCTGCCTGGTGCTGTATGCTTATAATGCTATTGCTGGAGACAAAAATTTACATCACCGAGTTAAGATGGTACATCCGGTTTGTGGTCATATATGTATTGGTTGGGAAAGCTGCTATGTTCAATCTTGTGCTTCCAGTGAGGCAGTACTACAGTTCAAGGTATAGTAAGTACTTAATGAAGCTTATTGGGTGGTAACCCAAGGAGTTCCCCTGTTTAGATCTCTGTATATGTAGGCTAACTTTTTTACTTTGCTTATGCAGTTCAATATTCTACCTATACTGCAGCGAGATAATATGCCAGGTTTGCCTCTTGTGTTGTCTACTCTCTCAGTTCCTTCATGAAAGGCGTATTTTCTCTACCCAATTTCAAGCTTTGACCAATGGATGATCCATTAATATATGATTATGTTTGATACTGCTTGATTTGTCTCAGAAAGCACTACCTTATGATTGTGATTTTGTAACCATTAACAAAATATTTACAAGAAAATAACAGTAAAAAGAACTCATATAATATTTTACAAAAAAATCACGGTAAAACTCATACTTAGCCAAAATATGCCCTACCGGGATCTCTGCTGTATACTGAACGCATTTTGTGCAGTGCATTTTTGGAATTCTCATGCTGGTGTATCTGCCTAGCTTGGATCCCTACCCGGGTTATACTCCAATCAGGAGTGAGGTGCTTGTTGATAATACTGATTATGAACCTCTGCCAGGAGGAGAGCAGATTTGCCCCGAAAGGCATGCGAATATATTTTCCTGTGAGTAGATATAAATCATTGCACACTGTCAGATACTCACATTTTCTACTCTCATGACCTCTCTAGAAGTTTATTGATGTAAATTTGCTTGCCTTGTTGCTTTTCTACAGGGATATTCTTTTCATGGGTGACTCCTCTAATGCAACAAGGATACAGAAGGCCCATCACTGATAATGATATTTGGAAACTAGATAATTGGGATGAGACAGAAACATTGTATAGCCGGTATGTTCTACAACTGTTTTGGCTGAAATGAGTATACTTTTGTACATGCAAATCTGACATTGGGATCTTGTCTCAGATTTCAGAAATGCTGGAACGATGAACTTCAAAAACCAAAACCTTGGCTGCTACGAGCTCTCCATAGTAGCCTCGGTGGAAGGTAAATTTGTACATATGATACCTATATTTCTAAAAAATTCCGGGGTGCAGCTACTTGCTATTTGGTTTGTGCTAACATTTATTATTTTTCTTAACTTTCAAGGTTCTGGCTAGGAGGATTTTTTAAGGTTTGTACATAAATATCTAGGCTGTTATTTTAGAAGATCTGTCCTTCAGTTCAGTTTTTATATTAGTTTGAGTCGATCGCAATTATTGTGTGTTAATCTGGTAATCATCTCCCCTCCCAATTTGTAGATTGGCAATGATGCTTCTCAATTTGTTGGCCCAACCGTATTGAGCCTCTTGTTGGAGGTATGCTTCTCCTTTCATGACATTTCAGAGTCACTACGGCAAAATAATCTGTTTTATCAATTATTTATATCCATCATACTCAAACTACCACAGTTAGAACACACGAACCTTGCATATCTTAAATGCTACTCCCTCTATATCAAAATATAAGACCTTTTTTGACACTATGACAGTGTCAAAAAATGTCTTATATTTTGATATGGAGGGAGTACATCCAAATTTTTTATTCCCTTTGCTCTCACCTAGTAGAAATGCTATTATTAGTTCTGTGTGCCACTAAAGGTTGGTGATTTTGGCAGTCTATGCAAAAAGGCAATCCTTCTTGGAATGGGTACATCTATGCTTTCTCAATCTTTGCTGGAGTGGTATGGACTATTTTGTCTCTTCCATACTGTACATTGCATTTCTTTGCTAATGACGTGCACTTGAACTCCAAGATGCTGCTTGTGACTTGAAAAAAAAATCCTTTATAACTTTCTGTACCATTCTTCAGTTACTGGGAGTTCTTGCTGAAGCACAGTACTTTCAGAATGTCACGCGGGCTGGTTTCAGATTGAGGTCTACATTGGTAAGTCTTATATATAAAAGCCTAAAAATTACATCACATGCTTTTTAGCTTTCTGTTAAGAGGCAGAGTCAACAGGCAATCACTGAATCCCTTGTCCAACTTTGTTTTGTTGTCACTCTCATTTCTACTTATGGTTGATATGTTGATATGGGGCTTGCACTTCCTGATTCATGTAACAAGACATGTCTTACCTCGTGATTTACTAGTTTACTTTCCCTCAAATAAACTAGCTTAGCTGTCTCAGCTGCCCTAAAAGACGCATGGTTAGTTGTCATCCACTTATGACACACTAGACATGTGGACCTACTTACTCCCAATGATTCAACAATCATTTCATCAGTTTTATAGAAGTTTGTGGTTTCCTGATGTTCCGCAGATTGCTGCTGTTTTCCGTAAGTCCTTGCGACTGACAAATGATAGTCGCAAGAAGTTTGCTTCTGGAAGGATTACAAATTTGATTTCAACCGACGCGGAGTCCCTTCAGGTATGTCGTTTAGACTCAGTTATTGTTTCTATGTTAGGGAGGAGGGAGAAATTTAGTGCATACATACCATGCATGCTGGTAATTTGTCTCACTTTGCACACTTCTAATTTTATCTTCATATTTGCAGCAAGTATGCCAGCAACTTCACAATCTGTGGTCAGCTCCTTTTCGCATTGTTATTGCCATGGCCCTGCTATATGCACAACTAGGTCCTGCAGCACTTGTCGGTGCCATCATGCTGGCTCTTTTGTTCCCAATTCAGGTATATTTCTCTTTAGGGATGGGCAATTATGAAAACTCGTGTGTTACATATTGAAGGGTGTCTATGCCTTCTGTTCTAGTCCCAAGATTACTAAATATGTGATTCATGATGGCATTCGCTGCTACTTATGTTAGAGAAAGATGTTTTTCATATATAGATTCTTTTGCAGAGCCTAGAGTTCATATTATAGCCTTCATGTAATCATGTACTCTCTCCGTTCCTAAATATAAGTCTTTCTAAAGATTCCAATATGGACTACATACAAAGCAAATTGAGTGAATCTACACTTTAAACTACGTCTATATACATCCGTATGTAGTCCATAGTGAAATCTCTAGAAAGACTTATATTTACGAACGGAGGGAATAGCTGTGAACATGCTGAATTCCTATCTCAGAAACTCCTGGTTATGTTTTTTCTATGTATTTATCCCAATATGTAGATTGGAGTTGACCAAAGCTGCAATAAGTAATATCCAGAATGAGTAGTGGTTGAAGCAGTTCTCTCACTTGGGGTCACAGTTGAACTCCTTAATCATGGTTCAATCATTTTACTGCTTATATTTTCCCCTTTAAGCCAATAATGCCGTTTCGACAATTTGCAGTTGGATACCACTACCATATTCCATTTATAAAAATGATATATCTCCCTTAAATTATAGTAGTTTTACTCTTATCTCTTTCAATTTTAAATACACATTTATGCTTTCAACATTGGTTGTTCTGGCTGAAATTTTTGTGTATTCATTTTATCAGACAGTTATCATAAGCAAAATGGAAAAACTTACCAAGGAAGGGTTGCAAAGGACTGACAGACGAATCAGTCTCATGAATGAAATATTAGCTGCGATGGATACAGTCAAGTATGCTTACATCTACTTACAGTTTCATTAGTATTAATACTTGTATAATATATTTTTGGTATAAACTGTCCCAACTGTTTCCCTGTCTAGATGTTACGCTTGGGAGCAAAGTTTCCAGTCAAAGGTGCAGGACATCCGTGACGATGAGCTTTCCTGGTTTCGCAGTGCTCAATTGCTTGATGCGGTATGTTCCTCTTTTACCTGCATAAGGTTCTTGGAGATAAGTTGTCTTTCACTTGTTTCAAGCTTCATTGTGCAGCGTATTTGTCCGTTCTTTTTTATGTTGGTTGTCACACGGACTTCTTTGTTGCCATATGAGAATCGGAGTTCCGTGCTATAGCACCAACTCTATTGGTGGTTCTTAATCCCACGGGGTTTACTTTAAATTAGTGCTGTTACTTGACTTCAAAATAGGACTGAGAGTTTTTACATTCACTAATCTTTGCCTGTTACCCTCTTTCCTTACTTTTCCTTGCTTGTTGCAGCTAAATAGCTTTATCCTCAACAGTATTCCTGTCGTTGTCACGGTGGTTTCGTTTGGTGTTTACTCTCTGATGGGGGGTGAGTTGACAGCAGCAAAGGCGTTTACCTCTCTTTCACTATTTGCAGTGTTAAGGTTCCCACTTTTTTTGCTGCCAAATCTGATAACTCAGGTGAGCAAAATGATGCAAATCTTGTTTTCATGAAGTAATTTTGCAAAATACTGACAAGTTAACAAGTAACTTTGGATTATTAGACATTTATGATTTTTCTATTCCTTCAATTTCATTCTTCTGTGGCAGACATAGATAGCTAATTGTTGTAGTTAGCATTTTTATTGAAACAAATGATGGCTTGACATGGTTTGCTAATTGTTTTTCATTTCAATTTAACAGGCTGTTAACAGTAAGATTTCATTGAAACGACTGGAAGATCTCCTCTTGGCTGATGAGAGAATACTTCTGCCAAATCCACCTATTGATCCTGAGCTTCCAGCCATTTCTATCAAGAATGGAAACTTTTCATGGGAATTGCAGGTATATTAGGTCCAGATGAGTTTTCGTACTTGTCAATGTTCTTATTTTACTATTGCACATGCAACTTTACATTGAACACGAATCTTCTGATTTTGTGGCCCAAATATTATCTATAGGAAAGCATTCACACAGCTTGACACGGGAATAGAGTCGTCATAGTCTAGCAGCCTAGCATGCTTTGTTAATGGGAATGACAACTGCGAAAAAGCAGCTAATTAATGGATAGGCGAGGAGATGTATTTTACTAGTTCATAAGGAATTGGTGGTTATTTTGAGGGGTGCTATTCCCCATCAGTTGTGATATGAAGATATTTCCATTTTCCTAGTTCTACTATTATTCTATGATGTTGCTTGAGAACTAAATTTTCAAACATTGGCAGGCTGAGCGACCAACACTATCAAATATCAATCTGGATGTGCCTGTCGGCAGTTTAGTTGCAATAGTAGGAAGCACCGGGGAGGGGAAAACTTCTCTTATTTCTGCAATGCTTGGTGAAATACCACCAGTATCAGGGTCAGATACCTCAGTGGTCATTCATGGATCGGTGGCTTATGTTCCTCAAGTTTCATGGATCTTCAATGCTACCGTGAGATACAATATCCTTATTGCTATTGTTCTGCTAATCGAACCCTTTATGACTGTAAGGAGAATTTTTTGTGATGTCTACAGGTACGGGATAACATATTGTTTGGGTCTCCATTCCAACCTCCAAGCTATGGGAGAGCAATAGATGCTACTTCATTACGACATGACCTTGACCTACTCCCAGTAAGTTCCAAGTTCCAACTATCCCACTTTACAAAAATCAATGTGTGTAATTTTGGAAAATCTAGTTGTCATTTGGCGAAGTGACTTTGCTAGAGGACAACTTCCTAGTTTTTCATTTCGGCTGGTTATATCCAAATTGTGTCTTGGTACAGTCTACTTTGTTTCTTTTACCTGCCAACTGACAAATAATGGATTTTCTTGTCCTTGTTTCAGGGTGGTGATCTCACAGAGATTGGAGAAAGGGGAGTTAATATTAGTGGGGGGCAAAAACAAAGAGTTTCAATGGCAAGAGCTGTTTATACTGATTCAGATGTTTACCTATTTGATGATCCACTAAGTGCATTAGATGCCCATGTTGGTCGACAGGTGCATTCATCTTGATTCCGCTGTGATGCTTTCTATTTTTTAATCTTTGCGTACTCACAGTCTCGACGATTAGGAGTTGGGGATGATGTTTCTTTGGTTGAGTTTATTCATCCTTTTGTCTTGATCTCTTCATACCTACTCCCTCCATCCCAAATTACTCGTCGTTGAAATGGACGTATCTAGAACTAAAATACATCTAGATACATCCATACGTGCGACAAGTAATTCGGAACGGAGGGAGTAGGTGCCAAAGGACATTATTGGGCATTTTAAACATTGCCAATCTTTCTTCAGAAATAGTTAAGACGTGCATTGTTGTATAACTTTTAACTTGTTTTCAACAGATACCCAAGATATAACATCCTAGCTTGATAATATATAATGGATACACTATTTATGTAGTTATTTGAACTCCCACTTTATAGTGTATAGAACTAAAGTCCGGAACGAGAGAAAAATGTTGGACAACTTACCCTAATTTATTCCATATTTTGGGTATGACAAATAAAATAAAACTATCAGAGACTTTTGTGGCATTGTTTTGGCATGTATCAGAGCCATGTTTTTGGTGCTTGTGTAGATATTCATCCATGGCCTTTCTTCCTTAGTGTTAATACTACTACATAATGTTATTAATTGCCCTTTATGAATGCAGGTATTTGATAAATGTATCAAAGAAGAGCTACGACATAAAACTCGGGTCCTTGTTACTAATCAGCTGCATTTTCTGCCATACGTGGATAAAATTCTGCTGGTCCATGATGGAGTAATTAAAGAGGAGGGTACATTTGATGAACTTAGTAACTCTGGGGAGCAGTTCAAAAAACTTATGGAAAATGCTGGAAAGATGGAGGAACAAACAGAAGAGAAACAAGACGAAAGCAAATCACAGGACGAGATAAAACACACTGAAAATGGGGGCGTTGTAATAGCTGATGGTGGTCCGCAAAAGAGCCAGGATAGTTCAAGTAAAACAAAACAGGGAAAATCTGGTCTTATTAAGCAAGAGGAACGTGAAACTGGAGTTGTCAGTACAAAGGTCCTTTCACGGTAAAAGCTACTACCATGCAATATCATATTTGATATATAATACAGAGTCGAAAAAAGGTGTAAAGTAGGCTGATGATTATGCATATATCTATATTAGCATTATCTATGTTGCCTGAAGCTCAGTATTTTTTAAATTATTTTTATCAATGTATAGATATCAATTAGGTTGGTAGCGTCTTTAGTACCTTTAAATATCCTATAAGACTTCATAATAGATCATAAAGCCCTCGAAAATATGCTTACTTACTATGTTTATTTTGCAGCTACAAAAATGCAATGGGGGGTATTTGGGCGGTGTCCGTTCTCTTCTTGTGCTATACACTGACTGAAACTCTACGGATTTCAAGTAGCACATGGTTGAGCATTTGGACTGATGCGGGTTCTCTGAAAATCCATGGCCCTGGTTACTACAACTTAATCTTTGGCATTCTTTCTTTTGGGCAGGTACTTATACCCATTGCCTTTTCTTTTTTCCACCTTGTGTGTGTGTGTGTGTGTGTGTGTGTGTGTGTGTGTGTGTGTGTGTTTTGTGTGTGTGTCTGATTGATCACGTGCGAGCTGACGAACTGACAATATCTTGGTTTAGGTTTTAGTCACTCTCACGAATTCTTACTGGCTGATCACGTCAAGTCTTCGAGCAGCCAAGAGGTTGCATGACTACATGCTCCGGTCTATATTAAGAGCTCCCATGGTATTTTTTCATACCAATCCACTTGGACGGATCATCAACAGATTTTCGAAGGATTTGGGTGACATTGACAGGAATCTTGCTGTCTTTGTCAACTTGTTTATGGCACAAATATCTCAGTTGCTCTCAACATTTGTTCTCATTGGTGTTGTCGGCACTATGTCTCTTTGGGCTATCATGCCACTTCTCATTTTATTTTATGCAGCCTACCTTTATTACCAGGTAATTTCATGCAAGATGACAATTAAGCAACTGTATTTTTGTTTTTACGTGTACCTTCTTGACACTTTATAACCTTGTTTTCTCAGACTACATCACGTGAGGTAAAGCGCATGGATTCTATTACTAGGTCTCCTGTGTATGCCCAATTTTCAGAGGCATTAAATGGTCTGTCGACAATCCGTGCCTACAAAGCCTACGATAGAATGTCAAACATCAATGGGAAATCAATGGACAACAACATCAGGTTCACACTCGTGAACCTGAGTTCAAATAGATGGCTAGCCATCCGGCTGGAAACACTGGGTGGCATCATGATATGGTTCACCGCAACATTTGCTGTGATGCAAAACCAAAGAGCAGAGAATCAGAAGGCCTTTGCTTCCACGATGGGTCTTCTTCTTACTTATACCCTCAATATCACCAATCTGCTCACAGCTGTTCTTCGTCTTGCTAGTCTTGCTGAAAATAGTATGAATGCGGTTGAACGGGTAGGAACATACATCGAGTTGCCTTCTGAGGCTCCTCCTGTCATTGAGGATAACAGGCCACCTCCTGGTTGGCCATCATCTGGTATCATCAAGTTTGAAGATGTTGTGCTTCGGTACCGACCAGAACTTCCACCTGTTCTTCATGGAATATCATTCATTGTTAATGGAAGTGAGAAGGTAGGAATAGTTGGCAGAACAGGTGCTGGTAAATCTAGCATGCTTAATGCTCTGTTCCGCATCGTGGAACTGGAGCGTGGGAGAATATTGATTGATGATTGTGATACATCTAAGTTTGGAATTTGGGATCTGCGGAAAGTGTTAGGAATAATACCACAGACACCAGTCCTGTTTTCAGGTTTGTTACTATACATATAAGATCTTCATATGTGTTTTTTGTAAATTAGTACAATAGTTCTGTACAGAAATCCAAATATGTGTTTCTAGCTTATTCTTCCGATGACTTCAATTATTTGTTTGAACGATTGTTTAATGTATGGCTATCCAGGTACTATTCGATTTAATCTGGATCCTTTCAGCGAGCATAATGATGCGGATCTCTGGGAGGCTCTTGAAAGGGCTCATCTAAAAGATGTCATAAGGAGGAATGCTCTAGGACTAGATGCTGAGGTAAGCTGTTAATATATTCTTTGGTATCCTGTTAATATATTTATCTTATACTGTTAATATATTCTTTGATATCCTGTTCTTTATTTGTTTTACTGTCTGCCACTCGGTGACTGGAACTTGATTCATGTTTAATAATATGGCTGTATGCATCTTGTGATGCCGAGGCCGGGTAATCCCCTTTTTGAAGAAAAAAAATCTGTTCTTTTGACAAATGATAAATTCTTGCACAAATTTATCAGTTTGTGGTGCCAGACTAACTGTGGCACATGGAACTGGTAAGCATTTGTCAATCTATGTAGTTCTAGGAGTTTATTTACAATGTTAGAAAGGGGTTGCTAAACAGTAAACAATAGACTACTGCTGTTTTTGACATGGTAGGGAATTTAATGCGGAATAAACATTTGGACCAGACATTGGTTCCTTTTACCACCTTTTACAATAGATCCCTTTTTCTTTCAAGAATAATCAATATCGAAAGTTCTTACTGAGCATCACTCTGTTAACAGGTTTCTGAGGCCGGTGAAAATTTTAGCGTTGGACAGCGGCAGTTGCTGAGTTTAGCTCGTGCATTGCTACGAAGGGCAAAGATACTTGTTCTTGATGAGGCAACAGCAGCAGTTGATGTTCAAACTGATGCTCTTATACAGAAGACAATCAGAGAAGAATTCAAGAGTTGTACAATGCTTATAATCGCTCACCGTTTGAATACCATCATCGACTGTGACAGGTTGCTTATTCTAAGTTCTGGGAAGGTATGATACTGAATAGAGCTTTGCTCTTTCATTCTTGGGCATGTGTCTGTTTTTTCAAAAAGGGGAGTAACCCGGCCTCTGCATCCCAGGATGCACACAGCCGTAACTTGGGCATGTGCCTGTCTGCAGCTTTTGTTCTTTCACTCTTGGACATGCGTCTCATTTGAATTTGTATGCTAGTATATTCATGTCATTTTTATTTCATGCCAGTCAAAGCCAGGATTTGCTAGCTGGGGTGTGGACGTTTTTTGGGATCTAACAAGAGTTCAAGGGTGTATTATATACTTAAATATTTTACTAGCTGTGAGATAGATTGCTGCAAGTAGATCTGTTCACTTCACCTGAAGAAGTTTATATATACTGCTCTTTTTTCATATTCAGTCATACTTGCATGATTTATTCTGTTTGCCTCAACTGCACAACTCAAACTTAGTTTAAGGTAATACTTTTTGTTTCAGATTTCGGAATTTGACACCCCCGAGAATCTTGTGAGCAACGAGGGAAGTGCTTTCTCCAAGATGGTTCAGAGTACAGGACCTAGCAATGCAGAGTATCTTAAGGTAATCTGCAGATGCTACCATATTTATTTTCTATAATCTTGACATATGCACTTGTGCATAGAACAGAGCTAATAATGAGTATCATCATTAACTTTCATTAACTTGGGCTACTGCACGCAATCCATTATCTATTCCTTGGCTCAAGTAGTATACATCGTTGGCCTACTTTCAGTGCAAACATTGATATGCATTTTGATTCAAATTTTCTGTGAAAAATCCAACAGTCTCTTGTGCTTGGCAATGGTGAAGAGCGGCTGCGAAAGGAAGAAAGTAAGTTGCAAGATATTCAGAGGGAATGGGCTGCGTCTAACCGATGGGCTGTCGCTGCCCAGTTTGCGCTTGCTGCTAGCCTCGCGTCATCCCACAGTGACCTCCTCTCATTGGAGGCTGCGGACGGAAACAACATCCTCAGGAAAACAAGGGATGCAGTAATCACCCTGCACAGCGTCCTTGAAGGGAAGCACAATACTGAAATCGAGGAATCACTCGCCGAGTATGAGGTTCCGCTTCTGCCTGATAGGTGGTGGTCGTCACTTTACAAAGTCATCCAAGGTAACTGCTTACTTTCACTTGCTGACAAGCTTTCACACATTTCCTTTTCACTAGTAATTTGAAGTACTACATAATGTCTTTTCAGTATTCAACGCCATGCATCCTCAAAATTTGTAATTTATTGCTTTCAGGCCTTGCCACGATGAGCAAACTGGGTCGCAACCGTCTACGGCAACCTGGTTACAGTTTTGAAAACCACGGCTCATCGTCTATTGACTGGGATCAAATTTAGGTGTAGGAAACTGCATTGCAGCACCACTGAATCCCTGGAACCTGCGTTCGTGGAATAGTTTGAAGGCGTGCAGTTATTAACCATGGTCGGTTTAATTTTCTACAGTCTTGTAGAACGTTTTGTGTCCAGTACATTGTGACGTGCAAGTCGGGAATTATAGCTGCTTTAACCGCTAGATGAGTTGTTTGATCTTATCTCTAGTCGCCAGCACATCTCTTTCTAGGTTCCAGCCTAGCTACACTATGTAATATACGAGCCAGACATTTATGGTATAGTTCGTTTCCAATAATTCTTGGTGACATGCATGCTCATCTAAGTTTTCACGGAGTTCAACTGATTGTGAGATTGGCAGTGTAAGGTGTCTGCTGAGTTTGCTGATAATTGAACTCGGCAAACATCACAGTTTGCCAATGCCACACAAAAGGAACTCGATATCAAGAAGAAACTCGGAACTCGGCAAACATCACAGTTTGTCTAGTGCAACACAAAAGGAACTCAGACATCAAGAAAAAACTCGGCAATGTTGCACATTCGCTCAGTTCCTCTTGAAAGAAACTAAGAAAGCAGTGTCCTTGTTAGAAACAATGGGCTAGGCCCATATAAAATTCCTGAAATCTCAAAAAAGAAGGCTCGTGGATAAAAGTTTAGTCTCACCCTGGAATTTGAAAAGACGTGAGACCTCTTTATATCACTAGTGCAGAAATGCCTACTAGCGGCGTTCGGAGAACGTCGTTAGAGGTGCTTAGGTCCAACGCCACTAGTATGACGCAAGTGATGAGGGTTCACTAGCGGTGTCAAGACCCAATGCCACTAACTGACTGCACATTACCTTCGTCGGTACTCAACATCCTGCTAACATGATTATAGGTGGCGCAGGAGCCACAACGCCATAGGTAAAGAAAATAGTAGTGGCGTTCATACTGTTCGAGCGCTGGTAGTCAATGATTAAATAGTGGCATTCTGCTTCTTTCCGGCGCCGCTAGTAAATGCTGACGGTTTTACAAAAAAAGATGTTGCCCAGGCAATTTTTTCTGTAATTAGACACATGCTACTATACATAACCTAAAGCAATGACAAGTAAATCTTAGTTGTGCATCACATCAATTAGTAATTTTATATTAGGAGTAGTATTTGTTGCCAACAATTGCAAAAGATAATGGCATACAACTAATATGAAAACATCACTTAGTAGCATGGTATCCTTAGACTTGAGCTGCAACTTGTGCATTCTAGCAGTAATCTTCCTCTTCATTTTGAATCTTTTGTTTTCGGCCTCTTTATCTCTTAGTTTCTACTCAAGCATCAAATTCTGGCTGGCAAGCTCAGTGATAACACTTCTAGTCCTCCCCTCTTTCTTTGTCAACCCACTTGACATAAGAGAGTGGTTCTTCTACACCCACTCTCGATGCACCCACGGTGCACCCACGCAAGAAAACATATCAAAACATTTCGAAAAAATCTGAAACTTCGTGGAAATGATCATCAACAAATGTTATGGGGGCTTGCAAAATTTGGTGGCCAAATAACATTCGAGGAGCTCTCTATAAAAAAGACAAAATCACTGAAAATTAGTCAAAATGTATGTGCACTGTTTGAGCAGATTTTGCAATTTTGTCTTTTTTGTAGAGCGCTTCTCGAATGTTATTTGACCACCAAATTTTGCAAGCCCTCATAACATTTGTTGATCATCATTTCCACGAAGTTTCATATTTTTTCGAAATGTTTTGATATGTTTTCTTGCGTGGGTGCATCGAGAGTGGGTGCAGCCACTACTTTCTACTTGACATAATCACATGCAGTGGAATAATCCTGCGAAGTGCAACAAATATACAAATTACTTTACACTCATAAATATAGGGGTTGTACGAAAATCAAGTAGGAATAAAATTAACCTCGTAAGGGCACCCCAAAAACCTCCTTCCAGAGTCACTTCCCTGGGTGCACACACGAAGAACACAATCTAGATGATGTTTACACTTTTGAACCTTATGCTGCACACGACTGACATTGCTACTGGGGTCACACTCTGGCAGCACATCATTGTCAACATCCTCGGGGGCTCATGGTCCTCAGGGGCCGAGGCTGAATTACATACATCCTGCCAATACAGTACGAAGGTAGTCTCCCATTGTTCCTCGTGACCGCCCATTGCACTACTGAAAAAGAAGACGGGTAACAAAAGATAAATGGTATATAGCTTAATTGCCAGGACTTCAAAATGATTAAAACAAACTCCATAATTAAAATTTTGACTTCAAGAAAAATATGACACGTTTTGCAGGTCAAAACGATCTACAGTAGTAATATACA
This sequence comes from Triticum urartu, assembly GCF_003073215.2. NCBI lineage: Eukaryota > Viridiplantae > Streptophyta > Magnoliopsida > Poales > Poaceae > Triticum > Triticum urartu. The sequence goes on along the minus strand of NC_053022.1, from coordinate 555,710,873 downwards.
TTGCTCCGCTTCATGTGTACAACATAGATGAGCAAATCTAAGCCCATGAACTAAATTTTCGCTAACAATTTTGTCTAAGCGCCGACGTTGACATACTCCGCCTGCAAGCATCAAGATAAACTCAGAAAAGCACACGGAATCATCGGAGACTCATGGTTTTTCTAAACATGGATAATTAACTTGGAACAACTCCATGTTATTCATATTTGAGAGAAGTGCATATTTCAACTCTGAACTTTTGGACTAGTCTAATTTACAACCCCGAACTCCAATACCGTCTAAACTACAACCCCCAACTCTCAAAACCGGTCAATATTCAACCCTCCCCTCTTTGTTGACCGGTTTTGACCTGGTTGACCGGTTTGACCAGTCAACAGGTCCAGTCAGCATGCCACATCAGCAAAAAATGCAAATTTTCCAAGGAAACAACCTGTAAAATCGAAGAATATACAGGAAAAGAAATAATAAATCCAATTTCCGAAAAACACGGAAAATAAAAAAACGAATTTCCAAAAAAAATCATAAAAAACCCAAAAACTCAAATTCCAGAAAAAAAATCATTTTTTATTTTCCCTAGCTTTTTCACGAACAATTTTTTCGGAATTTTGCTTTTTTATATTTTTTTCCTGATCTTACAGATTTTTATTTTCTTTTTCTTGAAATTTTGAAAAAAAAATCTCACGTGGCATGCTGATTGGACCCGTTGACTAGTCAAAACTGGTCACCCCAGGTCAAAACCGGTCAACAGAGAGGGGAGGGTTGAATCCTGCCCGGTTTTGAGACTTGGGGGTTGTAATTTAGACGGTATTAAAGTTCGGGGTTGTAAATTAAACTAGGGCAAGAGTTCAGGGTTGAAATATGCACTTCTCTCTTCATATTTAGAAGAACGAGGAGTCACAGATGATTTATGTGAATTCTTTGATACCTATTCATGTTAGCTAGGGAGGGCAAATCAAATGCGGGAACTTAAAAAAAGTTTTAAACAAAATATAGAACAATGACTCGGAACTGCCCATCTGTGTTGTACTGATGAAAAAGAGCAACATATAGTGCTACTGATTACGAGAAGTGCAGCGCTGCACGCAGTGGCAGCTGCACGCGCGGCATCAACGGCGGGAGGACCATCGCGATTCGCACCAAGCTGTCACCCTGTGCGTTCGGTTTATTCGGTTTACATGATTCGGTTTATACGGTTTTTCGGTTTGTACGGTATTAATACTTCGGTAAATACGGTATGAAATTAAAATACGGTTCGGTTTTGATATATACCAAATTATTTCGGTATGGTTTCAGTATATACCATAAAAACCAAAGTTGACGCGAATTTGAAAATGACGTAATAATAATTTTCAAATTTATGACTCAAAACACATACTATTTTACACAAATAGTATATGACTATATATATAAGTATATATGCATGCATTAATTCATCTGTTGATGGTTATGGACGTGCTTAGCATTTTAAAAAGAGAAAAATGACTATGTTACAAGAAAATTTTACATGCTTATTAGTGAATTTGACTCATGCACAAGAAAAATGACAACTTGTATGGTTGTTCATCTCAAGAAATATAAATTTATTTTCACTTCGGTTTATTCGGTTAACCGTTCGGTTTTTCGGTATATACCATAAAAATCAAAGTTCAAATCGGTATGAAAAGTTCATACCATACCGAAACCAGAAACCATAAAAACCATAAAATCGGTTCGGTTCGGTTTATTTTCGGTATGGTTTTTCAGTTCGGTTTTGAAATGCACAGGGTGACCAAGCTGGCATGCTTCCTAGAGTATAGTCGTGCGGGGATGGAGAGTGCCGTTTTATGCGTATTTAGGAAGGGACCGGGCTGACAGTACTTACTGACACACTGGTTTGCGCAGCACGGCCATGGTACATGCGGAGCACAGCTATCGTCAGTGCCATCCCCATGTCCAGTGGTTAATAGATTTCACAGCCCTTGGAAAAAAAAAAAATCACTGCCACAAAGCGATTCTTTTGCCGATAATGACACCACGACTTGGAATGGAGAAGGCTTGCAGTTCGCATCTAGTAATTCAATTATTGGATGAAAAACTCCACCTGTAACACTCCCATCCAGTCTGGTAAGCTCAAACTACCAAGGAAATACAAACGTAATTCGTAGAAAACAAATGGCTTTTATTAATGAACCAGAACATAAGTCTTTCGAATCCCAATCGAAAGCAAATAAACCAGTGCAAATACAGACCTTCAGGATCAAATAGGGATACAAAGACACAAGACAGATGACTAAAATCGGAGATACAGACCCAAGTAACTAGTTTTCTTGCGCCCAGCGACACCACCGCTGCAGGTAGCCGCGGCGCCCAGTGAGCTGCCGCCTGCACGCCCGACGAATGTGTGCCAACCCCTATGTCCGCCGATGGCTAAGCGCCGCCGCCAGAGCTCAATGTCGTGCACACCCCCGATGACTCCACATCTGACGCCGGTGTGCCCCCCAACACATGTGCTTCGGGGACCGGCGGCTCGACGCCGCACCCCGCGTGTGCACCCCCGACCACATCTGGAGCGCTCGCCGTGCGGGCCAATCTGCAAAAATTGGTTCGCAAAAGGCGACAGGACCATGGAGGAAGGAGGATAGCATAGACCAGCGCGGTCAACCGGCAAGAACAGAGCCACAGATTTTTACTAACATGTCGCCCAACGACGGCACCGCCCTGATCCGGCTGGCGCATATCAAGAGAGAACGCTCGCACGACCGAATTCGGCCGCCGCGGCGCCGCCACCGCCCGAAATGGACGCCCCCAAGCGTGCTCCTGGATCGTTGACCGCCGACATCGATCTGCAGTACCGGCGAGCGGAGCAAGCTCGTAAGTTATAGATTCCAACGACAAATGGTATAAAGGAGCAGAGTTCCACTCACCCAGATTCTGCACCAGTCGCCATGAGCAGAGCCTGACGAACCACGGGCGCCACCACTGCCTCCGGCTTGGCGTGGTCTTTGCCCCAGATGTGAAAAGGGATCCCGTGGTCTTTGCCCCAACCTGGTTACACGCCACCAAGCCAGGGCCCGCCTGTCAAAATTAATAATGTACCCTCTGCACGCTCTGAGCGGACCGACCCTGCGTACGTCAAAAGTCAAAACCTGTACCAGGCAAGCCCACCGGAGGCGATGTGTGCGGTGTATTTGCTTGTATCCAGCAATGTATGTCAGCTTTAGTTATTTTCACGTTTTCTTTTGCACACATCACATCGCGCAGCACGGCCGTCGATGCGCTGCGTGCAGGAAGGCCGCTCTCTACTGATTACCAACTTCTCATCATTGGTCAAGATATAGTCTAGTCCAACATCGATTCATAGAAATCTATTTCAAAACAATTACAAGATAACCTCAGGCAATATTATGGACCTTATGTCATACCCAAATGTGCGCCCAACTTTCGACACATAGTTAGGAATTCAACTAATTCCTAGACAGGCTGCTTAATTGAAAGATAGGAAAACACTTAGCAGGTGTGTAGGTCTAAAGTAGTGCTAACCATTAGTCTTCCTATCTGTACAACAAGATAGTAAGACAATTAATACTGCTCATTCCAACTTGTTGTACAGATAAAGAAGTTAATGATCGGTCCAGTGGAACATCATAGTGTACAAAGAGTTAATGATCGGTCTCTAAATATTCTTACTCTCATGGTTTGAAAGCTTGGTTTGCTCTCGCCCTTTGCGTCATCGGTGCAACGGGTCATCTAGTTACACTAACAAACAAGGGAGCCACATAATATATATTTTTTGATGGGGAAAAGCTAGTGTTGGACTGCACATTCTATAATGGATATATTTATGATATTATCCTCAAATATGAACCCGATATGAACCAGACTAAGTTGTCTGTGAGGGGGGGGGGGGGGGGGCATTTGCACCATGATATCCTGGTTGGCATATTGTTTATATTGCACATTATCCATGTTACTGCATAAATAAAGGGAGGAAGCAGAGTGAGAGGATTCCACCGGACGAGCCAGTTGCATTTTTATGTTGAACAATGACCAGATTTCTAGCGAGGAAGGATCTCTGTTTAACTTCATCTCAAGTTGAGAGTTTTGTTTCCTGAAAGAAACATGCATTAGTTTTTAACTGAATAAGTTCAGATAAGACGTCAGAGCATTTTGGCGGGAGGCCAAGGCCACATACGTTCCAACAGCAAAGTTTGAATTTTGTATTAACCATAGGCAGACAATTGCACCGAATTGAGAGGAAAATGGGTAATGTAAGCAGCAAATCGAGATTGAAATTAAACGAGAGTACCGTTTTTTTACAGACTAAAGGGATGAAAGCAAATACTGAAACGAGTACTGGGAACCCAAAAGAGCATGGCATGGTCACCTGCAATGGCGCTAATTGTCTATGATTGACAACATAAAAAGATCGACTACCTGGATGGGCAGCGACGGATGGCGAAAGGCGCGATCGTCTAATATGCTGCAACTTGGCGATCATGCAGTTTAACTGAAACTGAATCAGTCAAACATATGATGCCAGGAAACAACAAAAGATGAAAAGATCATTAACGAATCAGCCTATTCTCCACGCCAAATCATTTGCTGACAAAGGACTGCAAAATATAAAAAAGGAAACAACCAAAAGTATATATATACACCACTGATCTGTTCTACGTATCGACCATAGCATATTATTAGTATTTGAAATGAGCACTTGTAAAATGTAAGCTCAAATTGAATAATCAGTAGCAAGGAAGCTCTGAGTACTCATTTGGTTTAACTCAAAGTGCATCAGCCAAACACTTGAGGCAAAACCACAGCGTCAGAAAAGAACCAAATATTAACGAATCAAGCTGCCTGCTCTCAGAGTTCAGAAATCATCCTCATTCACAGTAGCTGCGCTTGTTGGCATGGGACAGTTCAACTCATGTAAATATGATAAACTGATAAATCAAGTAGTATAACATTTTCCCATTTTCACATTCTGTGTCAGAATGAGCTCAGGAAACCATTAAAAACAGATAAGTGTAGCTTTTAATGGCACCTAAATGTACACAGAAGAAACAACATGTAAAGTTTACATACTTTTCTTTATATGGCAATAGAATAAGTAGCGACAAGTGCAAGAAAACGAATTTCAATTGTGTGAAATAAATGGTTCTGACACAGAAGATACATTCTTGCCTAAACATGCAGAGACAGGGTTGCACATATTACTTGTGTGTTGCAATTTCAAATAGTGATCATACCTGCTGATAAAGTTGTAATAAATTGCATCCAATGAAATAAACTCTGTACTGCATATTTCTAGACAAAAGTTACAAGGTTTCTAGACAAAAAATACAAGGGTGTGTTCTTTATTAAAGCAAGAGTAGATACACAGATAAATTAGCTACAGCCAGCAGGTGCTCCCAGTAACGACCCGACATAGAATAGGAGAGAAACAATGAGTATTAACCAAACAGAAGACACAATACTAGCAACATTCTGGCTGGGTCAGGCACCACCTCCTCAGTCCTGTTTTCCCCCACAGTGAGTTACAAAGCACTGCATTGTTGAATCGAGTAGAAGACCATTTTGCAGAGCTTCACAAGAACCATTATATAGACTGAAGAACAAGGGAGCCACATAATACCATTGCTTTGGACAGAGAGGGTGACGCCAGCATCAAAAAGGCTAACTATATCTAACACACTTACCACATCCACACGAGGACTTGTCAAAGGGATCAGCCATTGACAAATCATGGGTATGCCCGTGGTTTGCTGGGATCGCCTTTCCATCCCTTTTTAGTTCAATTCGAGCATTTTGAGAAGCTCTGTTATCCAACTGAAGCGGCCTATGTTGATCACGCATCCATTTGTCACACATACATCTGTAGCTGCCGTCGTCAAGAACTCCGATTTCCATTTCCTCCAGCACTTTGGCATTCAAAATAAAGAAGTTTGCAAAGTCGACTGATGGACTCTTGTCAGCATTGTAATTCTTCAACACCACTTTTTTTAGATGGAGTTCAAGGCATTCAATTTGCTCGAGTGGGTCAAACTTCCGCACATTATTCATAGCCTTTTGGGGATGCGACTGGGAATAGCAAAAATAAACGATATAGTGTCAGGTGACAACAAATTAGCAACAAAATACTACTAGTTCACTAGATCATAAGTCTGAACCACTGCTAAATTTGACATTTGTAGCAACAGATATAAGCACTCACAATGACATGGAGCTTCTCCAAGCAGGGGAAGCACTTGAGAAAATCAATAACTGCATCCAGATTAGGGCCAATTGAGTCAAGAGCCAAAATCTTCATTGTGTACATCTTGGTTGTCAAGCTGACAGCAAACATTTTCTGAAGAAAAACAAAAAAGTGTGTGATATATAAGAAATCATAGCCTGAATATAGGTATGTTGAATGCGATATTGTCCTGGCTGCTACCTGAAATACTGTCGTTCCAAATTGGAGTGTGGATATGCCTTCCGACAAAAAACCCAATATCTGCAGTTTAGGAGCCCGAATCACTCGTATAGTCGCGGGGCCATCATCTGGATAAATTGGCAGCAATCTATCAAGGCAAGGGGCATCCTCGATTACCAGCTCCTGGAAAGTGGTGACGCCTTGTGTGCGAGGAGCATAGAAGCCGATGCTCCGGAGGGTGGGCGACCTGATGCAAAAGCGACCAAAGCCCATGTTGTGCAGCGAGACGCTTTGCAGAACAAGGCAGCCCGAGATCACACTTTGCAGAGAGCTCTCCGAGATGCCGACATCGTATAGGATGAGCTGATTGAGGTGCGGGAAGCTCGGTGGCCGGGCAAGGTCAGGGAACCGGCAACCGCCGAGGCTGAGCACGCGCAGCGTCGGCGCGAAGCGGACCAGGGCGTGCTGCGGCAGCGGGTAGTAGCTATTCCGCAGGTTGGTGGCCTCGAGCTGGTGGAGGCCGGCGAGGGTCCCGGACCGGAACCAGCCGTCGACCTCGTCGAAGCTCTCCGGCAGGAACATGAGCTGGATTGAGAAGCGGCGGGCCGGGCCGGGGGGATCGGCGAGGATCCTGGAGACCAGCGCCGCGCGCGAGTCCTTTTCGGAGAGGTGGTAGTCGGCGATGAGGTTGAGCGGCGCCATGGAGGAGCGCCAGAGCGGGCGCCAGCGGCGGGAGAGTAACTGCGTGCGCGCGCCGTCCTTGGTGGGGAGGAGCGAGACGACGGTGCCGAGCAGCTCGTCCGGGAGGCGGCTGATGAGGTCGAGGTCGAGATCGAGATCTTCGGCGCCGTCGCCCGGTGGCCCCTGCCGGTCGTCCTCCATGGCCTGCGGTCGGCGCGCGCGAGGGTTTCGGCCGAGGACTAGGGAATAGACAGGGATCGTCTTCGGGAGAGACGGAGGGCGTAAACGGACGGCGAGCCACGGCACGATGTGGCCCAGCCCAGGCCGAACGAGACGATCGCCTTACCATGGCCCAGTGGTGTCAGCCCGTACAAGAACGGCGGCCTTTTTTGCACTCTCGTGATTTTTGTTTTATTTAACCAGGCGCCGATTTGTGGGAGCTACTAGTTAACGAGCGCTCTTTCGAGAACCTCGCAACGATCAGCGCCACTTGGCGCGCTCTAAGCCATTCACCACATGTCACGCTCTGGGCGCTCCCTCTGGATTTTTTTTTATTTTTTGGCACACGTTTTCGGCTTTTTAAACAGTTTTTCCGGATTTTTTGATGTTTTGGTTTTCCACCGGTCTTCCTTAGTTTTTCAATCAAAAATTTTTTAAAAAAAATGTGTGAAAAAACGCATTTTATTTTTTTCCTTTCGAGAGAGACATGGTTTTGCTTTCGCGAGAGGCACGGTTTTACTTTCACGAGAGTCACGGTTGTGCCTCTCGAAAACGAAAAAAAAACGCGTTTTCTATTATTATTTTTGTGAGTCATGGTTTTTCTTCTGCGAGAGGTACGGGTGTGCTTTCGCGAGAGTCACGACCGTGCCTTTCGGAAACGAAAAAAATGTGTTTTCTGTTTTTTTTTCTTTCACGAGTAACGGCTTTGCTTTCGCGGGAGGCACGTTTGTGCTTTCGCGAGAGTCATGGCCGTGCCTCTCGGAAAGGGAAAAAAACATGTTTTCTGTTTTTTTTTCTTTCATAAGAGTCACGGTTTTGCTTCCGCAAGAGGCACGGTTGTGCTTTCACGGGAGTCACGGGCGTGCCTCCTCGAAATCGGAAAAAACGTGTTTTCTCTTTTTTTTTCCTTCCGCGAGAGTCATGGTTTTGCTTCCGCGAGAGGCACAGTTGTGATTTGTGAGAGGCATGGGTGTGCCTCTTTCGGAAAGGGAAAAAACCCGTGCTCCCGGTTCGGTTTTTTCATCCGGTTTTTTTCGTCCGTTTTTTTCGTGAAAGAAAAGTTCGTCAAAATCTATCAACATAGGATCTAGTTTCGAAGATCTCGACGCGAGGAATCCAACGATGAAACCGGTTCGAGATTTGGACGCACGGTTTGAGAGATAAAACATTTTGACAAAAAAGAAAACTCCCAGCTTGCGACAAGTGGCGCGCTGCATGGGCGCCACTTGTCGCAATCAGAGAAATTGGAGTGATCTTCGCAACGAATACTCCTTTTTTTGGGGGTTGCAACGAATACTCCTGAATTAGTGATTTCGCCGATTTGGGAGTTGGCGCTCACGTGCATGCCAACGGCGGGCGGCCCAATCTCGCCCCCGGCTCACTCGGCTGCTCGCTTCGCCCCACACTGGCCCGGGCACGCTGGCACGTTTTTAACGCTACTTACTTGTGTGACAAATTCCCTCAAAAGACATTGTGTAAAAAAACTGCTAATGTTTTTTGTCCTTTTAGTTTTTTCTAAAAATTTGAATGAACTCAAAAAAATTCTGATTAAATGAATGCGGTTTTGAATTTTATCACAAATATGCAAACGTTCATGAATTTTGCAAAAAAAATCTAAATTCAAAAAAATGTGGATTTGAAAAAAAATCATGGATTTAAAATTCATGAATTTGTAGAAAGTTTGCGGATTTAAAAAATCATGATTTCTAAAAACATGGATTTGAGAAACTTTAGGAAATTGGAAAATTATTCACCAATTTGAAAAAGTTCATGAATTCAAAAAATGTTCATGAAATTAGAAAAACTAGAAAACATATAAAAAAAGTACCAAAAATAAAAATGGTAGATGAAAAAGGAAAGAACAAAAGAAAACCCAAGCAAAACACAAAGGAAAAAAAACCTGAAAACACCGGGCCGAAAACTTGTAAAAATTTCTAAGAACCAGGCTCGAAAGAGCAAAACCGAGCAAAAAGTTGTGAAATCTTCTGGAAAACGAGAGCGTGCGAGACCTTTATATATAGGTCGGCCCATACAAGACATTCAATTGGCGCCGTGTACAATTAATTCATTATTTGGCGGATCCCCTGGCGACCTCTTTCGGGCGCCAGTGGTGCACGCGCTGCTTTAGGCGAGCCTTGGAGACGACAGCCGGCGGCGGTGGCCCGTGGCGGCACAAGACGTACACGGCGGACCAGCGGCTTTGGCTTGGTGCCACTATCGGCGGGAACCACGGCAGGGACCGCCATGGGTTCGACGGGAGGAGCAGTGAGACCGGCTGGCGAATCGGCGGCGGGTGGGATGTGGACGGGGAGCGGAAAACTTTCGCGGGGCCGCTGGGTTTGCGCGTGGCCGAGTTTAGGCCTCCTTTGGTTTGTAGGAATTTTATAGGAATTCTATAGGATAAGATTTGTAAAGGAAAAATTCCTTTGACGCCCTTTGGTTATAGGAATGGATTCCTATTCCTATGTAGGATGGGATTCAATCCTTCACATTTTGAAGGAAAAAAAACATTCGCCTAGAGTCAATGGAAAAATTTCTATTCTTTGCATCAAATGACATCTCTTCCTTTATAGAAATTGAGATGCATGTCATCTCACTTCCTATAATTTTCCTATTTCTTAAAAATTTCTATCATATGAACCAAAGAAGGCATATAGTTTTTGTGGCAGCTGCATGGTTGCTGCGAATATGCAGCAGCGGGGGCACTGTTTGGGCATGATGGAAAAAATCGAAAGATCCAGCTGATGGCTGGCTTGTATTTCATTGATAAGCAGGGAGCAGACTGGGAAAAAAAGATACATACAGTTTCCACTAGTGGAGATAACTGCAGAAAACACACTCAAAACGTTGCACTCACTACTCCCTACTGTCCCCCATGGGGTGCTCAATGCAGATCGCTCCAGCTTGCCTCCAGAGCTCAACATCTCTCTTAAATAGCGGCTAGTATATCTTCATGGCTAGCGACAGCAGTTCTGAAAGTGCATGCGTCTCTGCTTCCAAATTTCCCAGAGTATGATCAAGATCATAGTCCGAATCCCTTTCCTATGTTCAGGTTTGGTGGTCCCGATCTTCTCTGTCACAATCTCCGTTGTGTTTTTCTTTGTATACCATCTGGCCGGTTCAATCCAACCCAAGCCGTTGTTGCTCACCATATAGCAAGGGAAACATTATATTCGCAGAACAAGTGAGCCAACTTATTCAAAAGTTCGAATTGATGGAGAGAGATGGGCAATATATTTTAACACTCTCCCTCACGTCTAGACTATTTTAGTCCTTAGACGTGGGATCGATGTAACACCTACGATGCGGCTATATCTCCCACGTGTCAGAGCACGACTTAGAGGCATAACCGCATAGTAGGCATGTCGCAAGGGGGGTAATCTTTACACATCCCATGTACTGAATATGAAAGGGATAAAGAGTTGGCTTACAATCGCCACTTCACACAATACATGAATATAGCATTACAACATCCAGAATACAATCAAGGTCCGACTACGGAATCAAAATAAAAGAAGACTACCCCTAATGCAAAAGATCCCCGATCGCCCCAACTGGGCGCCACTACTGATCAGCTGAAACGAAACAACACAATGAACGAGATCTTCATCGAGCTCCTCCTTGAGCTCGGTTGCGTCACCTGCACGAAATCATCGGCACCTGCAAGCTGGTTTTGGAAGTATCTGTGAGTCACGGGGACTCAGCAATCTCACACCCTCGCGATCAAGACTATTTAAGCTTATAGGAAGGGTAAAAGGTTTGAGATGGAGCTGCAGCAAGCACTAGCATATATGGTGGCTAACATACGCAAATGAGAGCGAGAAGAGAAGGCAAATGCACGGTCGAGAAAACTATGATCAAGAAGTGATCCTAGAACAACCTACGATCAAGCATAACTCCAACACCGTGTTCACTTCCTGAACTCCGCCGGAAAGAGACCATCATGGCCACACACGCGGTTGACCCATTTTAATTAAGTTAAGTTTCAGGTTTTCTACAACCGGACATTAACAAATTCTCATCTGCCCATAACCGCCGGCACGACTTTCGAAAGTTCAAAACCCTGCAGGGGTGTCCCAACTTAGCCCATCACAAGCTCTCACGGTCAACAAAGGATATTCCTTCTCCCAGGAAGACCCAATCAGACTCGGAATCCCGGTTACAAGACATCTCGACAATGGTAAAACAAGACCAGCAAAGCCACCCGGTGTGCCGACAAATCCCGATAGGAGCTGCACATATCTCGTTCTTAGGGCACACCGGATAAGCTAAGCGTACAGGAGCCGACGTAACCCAAGTTGCCAAGGGATGGCCCTGCACGGTGCTCTAGTTTGGACTAACACTCAGAGGAGCACTGGCCCGGGGGTTTAAATGAAGATGATCTTTGAGTCTGCAGAACCCAAGGGAAAAAAAAGGCTAGGTGGCAAATGGTAAAACCAATGTTAGGCCTTGTTGGAGGAGTTTTATTCAAGGCGAACTGTTAAGGGGTTCCCATTATAACCCAACCGCATAAGGAACGCAAAATCAAGGAACATAACACCGGTATGACGGAAACTAGGGCGGCAAGAGTGGAACAAAACACCAGGCATAAGACCGAGCCTTCCACCCTTTACCAAGTATATAGATGCATTAATTAAATAAGAGATATTGTGATATCCCAACAAATATCCATGTTCCAACATGGAACAAACTTCATCTTCACCTGCAACTAACAACGCTATAAGAGGGCTGAGCAAAGCGGTAACATGGCCAAACAACGATTTGCTAGGACGATGTGGGTTAGAGGCTTGACATGGCAATATGGGAGGCATGATATAGCAAGTGGTAGGTATCGCAGCATAGCAATAGAGCGAGCAACTAGCAAGCAAACATAGAAGTGATTTCGAGGGTATGGTCATCTTGACTGAGATCCCGCAAGGAAGAAGAACGAGTTCATGAAGAAGACAAACGGGCATAGTCGAACGGATCCTCACAAACGCGACGTTATCGGAACCAACCTGAAGAAGCAACACCGGAAAGAAGCAAACTGTTGGGTTTCGTAGTAATTTCAAAAAAAAATCCTATGCACACGCAAGATCATGGTGATGCATAGCAACGAGAGGGGGAGAGTGTGATCTACATACCCTTGTAGATCGACAACGGAAGCGTTAACTTGGTTGATGTAGTCGTACGTCTCCACGGCCCGACCGATCAAGCACCGAAACTACGACACCTCCGAGTTCTAGCACACGTTCAGCTCGATGACGATCCCCGGACTCCGATCCAGCAAAGTGTCGGGGAAGAGTTCCGTCAGCACCACGGCGTGGTGACGATCTTGATGTACTACCATCGCAGGGCTTCGCCTAAGCACCGCTACAATATTATCGAGGACTATGGTGGAAGGGGGCACCGCACACGGCTAAGAATATGATCACGTGGATCAACTTGTGTCTCTAGGGGTGCCCCTTGTCTCCGTATATAAAGCCTCAAAGGAGGGGGGCCGGCCGGCCATCATAGGGCGCGCCAGGAGGAGTCCTACTCCTTCCGGGAGTAGGACTCCCCCCCTTTCCTAGTTGGAATAGGATTGTGAAGGGGGGAAAGAGAGAGAGAAGGAAGGGGGCGCCGGCCCCCTCTCTCCTTGTCCTATTCGGACTAAGGGGGGAGGGGCGCGCGGCCCATCCCTGGCCACCTCTCCTATCTCCCACTAAGGCCCACTAAGGCCCATATACCTCCCGGGGGGTTCCGGTAACCTCCCGGTACTCCGGTAAAATCCCGATTTCATCCGGAACACTTCCGATATCCAAACATAGGCTTCCAATATATCAATCTTTATGTCTCGACCATTTCGAGACTCCTCGTCATGTCCGTGATCACATCCGGGACTCCGAACAAACTTTGGTACATCAAAAATGCATAAACTCATAATATAACTGTCATCGTAACCTTAAGCGTGCGGACCCTACGGGTTCGAGAACAATGTAGACATGACCGAGACACGTCTCTGGTCAATAACCAATAGCGGAACCTGGATGCTCATATTGGCTCCTACATATTCTACGAAGATCTTTTATCGGTCAGACCGCATAACAACATACGTTGTTCCCTTTGTCATCGGTATGTTACTTGCCCGAGATTCGATCGTCGGTATCCCATACCTAGTTCAATCTCGTTACCGGCAAGTCTCTTTACTCGTTCCGTGATACATCATCCCGCAACTAACTCATTAGTTGCAATGCTTGCAAGGCTTCAGTGATGTGCATTACCGAGAGGGCCCAGAGATACCTCTCCGATAATCGGAGTGACAAATCCTAATCTCGAAATACGCCAACCCAACATGTACCTTTGGAGACACCTGTAGAGCTCCTTTATAATCATCCAGTTACGTTGTGACGTTTGGTAGCACAGAAAGTGTTCCTCCGGCAAACGGGAGTTGCATAATCTCATAGTCATAGGAACATGTATAAGTCATGAAGAAAGCAATAGCAACATACTAAACGATCGGGTGCTAAGCTAATGGAATGGGTCATGTCAATCAGATCATTCAACTAATGATGTGATCCCGTTAATCAAATGACAACTCTTTGTCCATGGTTAGGAGACATAACCATCTTTGATTAATGAGCTAGTCAAGTAGAGGCATACTAGTGACATTCTGTTTGTCTATGTATTCACACATGTATTATGTTTCCGGTTAATACAATTCTAGCATGAATAAAAAACTTTTATCATGATATAAGGAAATAAATAATAACTTTATTATTGCCTCTAGGGCATATTTCCTTCACAAACAACATAGTAAACAACCATCACATAAGCATGGCATGATGCACAAACAATTATGATGCATGTCCGGTTTAATGAAGAGTGGCAAAGTGCAACAACTAAAACTACAAATTAAGTGGAGCTCAATATGCAACGGGTTGCATATTGACGAAACACCACATCAATTATTTAGTTCTCTCCCGGTTAGGTACTCAACAATATTAAATGTTGGTTAACATGGCAAGAGGTGAGGCATGACAAAACTACACCATCTAAACAATTTAAATGGGGCCGGATATAACAAATAACGAATCCGGTAAATCTCCATATGCCTTAGTAATTTATTACAACAACAATCTAAACATTTTAATTGTTGTTATCATGATGCGGATGACATGAACAAGTTTATGCAATTTTTATTAAAAGTTGACAAGAGCATCATGAAGCATTTGTCACCGTGGTGGAAAGGAAAGGGGTCCCACGGCAACGATAACGAAAACGGTGCCACGGCAGCGTTCCGGTTCCGGTAACTCGATTGAGATACCAATGCAAAGGAGAAGTGTGCGGATGAGTGCAAAAGATGGTGGGGCGCTCCCGGATTCCGGGTGTCCCACGAGTTGGCGACAAGAAAACGAGTGACAATTTGGACACGGTGCAAACACGAGCATCTCAAACATCGCAAGCATTCGTTAACGCACGTCGTCAACTCAAGATCTCTTGGCTCTGATACCATATTGAATTCATGCTCCAGCCAACTTATCCAAAAGTCCGAACTGAGGGAGAGATGTGGGCAATATATTTCAACAAGCCGAACTCTCCAGGTTTTTGAAACAAAATTGACAGAAGTAGTTGTTGGGCCATCCCCTCCTTTGAAGGCCGTCATTGCACCATAGCCTGTCCCTATTAAGGATGGCAATTTTACCCATGGACAAGGATACCCATGGATATCCGACCCGTATGAACAGGGTTTGGATATGCTTTTGCGCCCATGGGCAGCGCCCAAACACGACCCGGTTACTTGTGGGTAGGGCATGGATATAATCTGGTACCCATGGATATACCCAAACCCGATCCGGTAGTTTGACATAATGGGCAATATTCTGCTATCCCTACCCTAGAGTCACACGTCCCACTGTAATTTTTCCCATTATTATCTAAAACATGCAATACAAATTGCACAATCCACACCCTAACTTTTATTAGTTGACATTCAATCCCCACCTTAATATTACTTCAGCCCTCCTTCTCATCCTTTTACCTCGTTGCTAAATGACTCATCATTAAGTATCAGCTCTGTCTCCTCTTCTTACTCCTCCTGCATTCTGAGAGATGGTCGGCGGTGTCAGCTGCTACCTCCATGTATGGTGGAGCACTGCAACAACCAGCACCATCGGCCTACGACAAAGCAACTCCGTATCCCCTCGACCCCTCTGTCTCTGCTTTTTCACACACGCATTGACGCATGGGTGTAATAGCTTATGTGCACATTGTGCTATGTCTTATGTATATGTCTTGAGAGGACCCGATGGACATCGAATGGGTATGGATATCCATCAGGTTTGGACATGGACACAAATTTTCGCCCATGGGTTTTTTTATTGATGGGCAGAGACTGTCTTTATGGATATGGATATGGATTTGATATTTTTTAACTCGATCCAAACCCGACCCATTGCCATCCTTAGTCCCTATGAAGCAGCCAGGCGAAAATCTTGATGTGTCCTGGCGCCCATGCTTTCGAGAAGATGTGCCTGTAGTCCGACAAGCTGAGGCCCTGAAACTGTATCTTGAATGCAGATGTTGTGGAGTACTGTCCCATGGACTGGTGTTTTTGCCCGTAGGTGCCTAAACGACAGTTTTTATAACACAATGGTGTTTTTTCATGACCGCGGTGGTGCTTTTCATCACCTGTTGGAGATGCTCTGACTGCTCAACGTTGCCAAACAGGGGCAACAAGCCAACAATGACACTCCACACCGGTGCGGTGTTGGCAAGGAAGCAATCGCAGGTGGACACATGATTGACCAATCGTTTGCTTGAGCCTTGCACGCACCATTTTCGTTTTGGACGTTTCCAGATCAATTTGCGTGCATGCATGCATGCCGATCGAGCGCAGTTGGTTCTGAGCCGTCGGTGAGTTGCGTGCCGCCGGAGAAAACAAAGACATGTGTACGAACGACGTAGCACGTACAGCGCACCGATGCTGATCAAGTGATCAGAGCTGGGAGAACGTACGTGCTCCGGCTCAGATCATCAGGAGCTGCAAAAACGTTCCACCAGCACAGTTCCTTGGCGTAGCAACAACGTGCATGCGCGCATGTTCGTTCATGGCAGTGGCACGTACGTACGGTGGAGCGGACCGGAGTTCCTGCTGGCGGGCACCGACTGACCATCTTCCCGATCGAGGAGCTTTTGTCGTCCACGCTTCAACTTGTCAGATTCATGTTGTGTCTAAAGAGATATCGGCCTTTTCCCGCAAAAAAAAAGAGTGAATTCCACTTTTTACTCCTTAGTTATGCATTTTTGACACTAATTACCCTATCGAATGAAAAATTGTCAAGATTACCCCTTTTAAAAGCTTTGAAACCTTGTTTTTTTATGCGTGTCTATTGGGCAAGGTGTAAGGTGTTGACCAGAGTTTAAAAATATGAAGACGAGGAGGAGGATTTGAACATATGGGTAAGAGAAATCTGAACATAAATATCGATTATGCCCTCAGATCTTTACGCATTTTACCGTGCCACGTCGGCGTAACATGCCGGTACTATCTAACAGAAACAAGCAAAGTGCTAAACTGGGGTAAAACTGTGTTCAAAATCTTCTAAATGAAATATTTGGTAGAAGTTGCACTAAATAGGGTAATATGTGTCACAAATGCAGAACTACAGAGTAAAAAGTGGAATTCACTAAAAAAAAAAGAGATATCGGCCTTCATCGTTTTTCCGGAGAAAACGGGTCAAGAAAGGACTGGACGGGATCGGGCTGATCTGAGGCCAGCCACGCAGCGCCGTTCATTGAGAAAGCGTCTGCGATCTTTTGCCAGAACCAAGTCGCCGGTCACGGTCAGTCGACGGCACTGCCCTTGGATCGCTCAGGGCATCCCACTTTCGGTGGATCTCCCAACAGTGATACTCTTGGCCGAAAATGCGACCAAGTGCGCGCAGCGGTAGAAAAAAAAGGGCAAGCGAAAGGACGGGGAGAGCGACGAGACGTCGCATTGTAGATGGCTTGGGAAGAGGCGGCTAAGAAAAAGCATGTTTGGGGAGATCTGTTTTTATTTGACAAAACTTATATAAGCACGGGTTCTTTTTTGACACCCTATTTATGCATAAGTTCTCTATATATGGGTAAATGTTGAAATGTCGTCCGAGAATTGAGAATCGTTCCCTCATCTATTAATTATGGAGAAAAGGGTTATTCAGTTTTTTTTGGAAAACTAAATGAAAACCATTACAAACTTGGTCATGAAAGTCAACCAAGCCAAAAGCCACAATCCCACGATGCAAACAGACTACTCCAAATTATGAGGCCACGAGACCACAATGATTAGACAGGCAAACGCCCCGGCGCACTACCCCTACAACCCTCTTGCACATCAGACTCAACTTCACGAGTGAGCCCAAACAAACTCGTGGTAACTCGAGAAACAAACATCGGCAGAGGCAACGGACACAAGCATAACGTGACGGCGGGGCAAAATACAAATAATCGTCCATCAAGCAACCACAGACACCTTTCTCATGTTATCACCTTCTTGCTTTTGCACTTGTCTGGTTTCTACTTCAAAATGATACTAGGAGGGCTAACACCACCTCTCTTCTTATTTTTTATGGCCTTGTCCTTCACGAGACAATCAATCATCTTGCTGGATCCAGGGTTAGCAGCGTCCAAAGTAGTGAGGAAACTGCAAATCTCTTTGACGAAGAGAGCCTCGGGCACATATGCCAACCCTCTGGACGCAACAACCACATCACCTACGGGAACCACATGCCCAATGGTCTCGGGCGAGTGAGAGGTTGTAGTGGTGATGTTGAGCAATGTAAGCAATGTATGACCATTTTGAGAATTTGAGAATCGGGATATACTATATAGACTAAAGTCAGATAATCTATGGCCATTTTGAGAATTGGAGTAATGAGAATTTTAACTTTTCTTTTAGAAACATGGTACAAACGCATAAGCTCATACACACGCACACACACTCACCACTATGAGGTTATGACCACAAGACCTATTTTACGGGAATAAAAACACAAGAGGACTAGCTACAAGTTGGCTTCCGTTGCCTCCCTCCAATAAAAAGAGAAGACAACGTTTGCTTTTTATAACACCACATTCACGCTCGTTGCATAGTTAAATTGTCGGTGTGCGATACTGTCAATAAAAAAATTAGTGATCGTCGGTGTGCGACAGATAATAATCCAAGAAGATACAGGGAGGGATAATAGTAATGTCAGTGTCGCAAGCATGCTTGCCAATTTTTATGCGAAACAAAGTAGTAGTGTTTCGTTTGGTTGAAAAACAAGTTTGGGGTAACATTTGGTGTTCAATTTTTTTTCATAGGCCAAAACATCTAAACCTTTTACCTAAACTTTGCAGGTGGCATTTGGATGTGACTATGAATACATCAAAGTTTTGTTGGGACCTTTTTGACATTTTGAAATCATTTTCACGTGCAGGAGCACGTGCTCCAAATTGGATTTCCGCACATTCACACTAGCTGGTTTCATAGTTAAGTCGTCGGGGGGCGACACTCTCAATGCAAAAAAAAAAATAGTAATAGTCGGTGCAACAATATAATCCAAGAAGATGCGGGGAGGGATAATTTTTCTGTCCGCCTTATCTGCCCAACAAAGCACAACAGATATTTACATAAGTTGGCCAATTGTTGCACGCAGTTGCTGCAACCTCACTTTTCTTTAGTTGCTCTGGATCTGCCTAGGGCATTCCACTTTGGCGTCGCACCAGCGGTGGTGGGCCGCAGAAGATGGAGTGGAAGCTAGCGTTGCTGTCGTACACAGTCGATGGCTACGTGGTGCATCGACGATGAGCAGAAAACAACAGCCGAACAAGTGGACGGCGAAGAGGGCAACGCGACGGATTTGCTTTGGTCCTGATCGGCCTGTCGATCGGGGTAAAATGGGAAGAGCTGCTTGTTTTTTTCACGTGATGTGATAGGCATGGACTGTACGAGCCATCCTACGGTGCAGAATTCAGATGAGGTACTGGTACTTTTTTTTAGGGGAGATGAGGTACTGGTACTTTGAGTCGAAGCATTCTTCTTCTTTTTCCTTTTTTTTTTTGCGGGTGGAGTCAAAGCATTCGGATAAATAAAATTTCTTTGGTTTCAAAAAAAGAAAAACTTTGCGTGGCGAGCATTCAGATCATCAATGTCATTGTGTTTTCTTCGAAGGGGACAAGGTATATTCTACTCTGATTCGCAGCTTGTAGATATCATAGTTGTATACTAGTTGGACGGACGTGCACGGGTATTTGAATATTGAATATCAGCTCCTACAAGTTGACTCTCGCCTAGCCTTTATCCAATGCCAGAGAACGCCCGGTTTCTAACAGCTTGTATTTTTCTACTAGTATTGGCTAGGAGTACATAGCTAATGCTGATTCTTTGGTTCATCGCGAAAAATATATATATATATATATAAGTGCTGGTTCATTTGGTGTGCGAATGTGCGATAAAGATATTCAGGCCGGAGCACGCATGATTTGTCCACCTTATCCATCTGCTCAAACAAAGTATAGTACACCCACTTTTTTTTATATACTAGAAAGTAGCAGACACCCCTTATCTACTACCACTATAAAAGAAAGAGAGGGCGGAGAACCAAATCATTCTATCCATCGAAACCTGCAATCTGATGATCTATATCCCTCCAGAATACTAAACGCGTTTTACGCTTTAATTACCCACCATGCCATTACTTAATTAATTACCAATCATTGCCATTGGGTTAACATTGTTCCCGGCCACGTCGCTCCCCTCTCCTCTCTTTTTTAATTACCCACGTCGCTCCCCTCCGCCCCACCCCTCGCCCGCCCGCGCCGCGCCGTCCGCGCCATCCGCCTCGACCGCCGCCCGTGCCACCCGCGCCACGCACCGCCGCGCCGTCCATGCTCGCCTGGACCGTCGCGCCGTCCGCGCAGCCGCGCAAGGCGCCTGGACCGCCGCGGTAAGGACCATCTCGAGCTTTAATTAGCATCTTCGGAATGCTTCCGACCATCTCTACTGTTAGACATTTTTATTCTGCTCCATCTCGAGCTTTAATTTTGCTTGAGCACATGTCAGTCAGATGTCTCTTTCTAGAGGTGCTTCGTCAATGTTCTTTTCAATCAAAAAACATGTTTCACAATATAGCAAGAGGTACCCCATCTCCCTCAGTATAGTAGATATGACATAACCTAGATACCATTGAGATTTGCAAGGTTGACAATACAATTCAAAGAATGTGTGTATGTTTACTAGCTATATTTGTTGTCGTGTTCCAGGGTTACGTGCAAGATAGTGCATATGTCGTTGGGTTGCTCCTGGGCACATATCCTTGTAACCCCGAAACTGAAACTGCAATCAGAAATTACTATAATTGATATTCTGTGGGCTACCAGCACTGATATTAGACATTGAGTGGATCGAGATATTTGACGAAATGTAATACAAACCCTATTAGGTAAGCATGATGAAGTTTCTGAAGTACTCAACAATGTAGTACTCCGCACAGTTACATAGTTTCATATCCTTTCGGTTTTCTGTATCAGAAACTTCCATAGTTCCAACTTGAATTTATTTTCTGTTCTCCATTTGAGTTTCACATCCTCTTTTCACTTACGATTCAGGCAAAGGCTGGAGCAGGCTCTGCAACTTTGTCAATGGTAGGTTATGCCGCCTACTTTGCATGATTAGTACGTGAATCAAGTTATATCCAACACATGCATAATTACTTGACATGTGTCAGCCCTTGTGCATAGTCTCTAATTTTGATCCGCCCAGTCAGACAAGGATTTGCAGAGTGTCTAATGAAGGTTCTTCCATTTACCAGCCTTTCTTTCCTGATTAAGAAGAAAAACATATTCTAATTACCTTTTCTGATAGTATCTTTGAGTTAGCTTGCATCCGAGAGTTAAGTGCTCCATCATTAGGCAACAAAAACTTACGAATATTGCATGTATGATCGGCTGGAGATGAGATTCTGGCTTTGAGGATGATTATACATTTTATAGGTTATCTTTTCTCGAGAAGCGGTGGTGCCTAGGTGTTGCAGATGGAAGAAGACTTGGGCATGAGCATGTTGCTATTAATCCATGTGTGCATCTTCTACGAAATGACAACCACTCCATAAGCGTGTGTCCACGGTCGCGTCTGCGGCTCCTCCACGGTCTCGCCTGAGATAGCCACGTACCCGCCACCTGGTAATTTTATACATGTGAATCCGTTCATTAGTTTTGGATGTGCTACCCTTCAGATTCGTGTTGTAGAACACATGATGAATCAATGGCTGTAGAACCAACGAATAGCCCGATCCTGGAATGAGGGATGGAGAAGATGGAGAGGGACCACGTTACCCTTCACAGAGCATATCATGGAAAGAACACAGAGGTACAGGGCATATCATGGAAAGAACACAGAGGTACGTAGGTGATATCTTTCTAATTAGTGTTTAATTGAGTACAAAGGGGTACTATATAGAAACTTCATCATTCTAAGGGGTAGGGGTACCGGGTACTATATATTTCTCAGAATATATTTTTACCGACTGTGCACAAGATGTGATTAGTTGATGACGTGTATGTTTGCAGTGAAACAAAGGACTGGAATCGACAATTTCCTGGTTTAGTATAGTCATTAAATTATGCTTCGGTTTCTATTTGCCGGATCTTCCGTTGCTATGCTGAAAATTCCACTTTTGGAGTGTGTCAAAGTGGTTGTGATTGTATTTCTAAGGCTATATGTTGATTAACTTATCGGACAAGAACATTCGAGTGTACTGCATTGTCTCTTTGTGCATGTTGCCTGCCAAGTTTCTTTAGCATGAGGCAGATATACTGTATTGCTATTTGAGATGTGATTCTCTATCCTTAGAAGCATGTTCTTCGTCCAGATTTTCTGTATGCTCTCTGATCTTCAGAGATTATACTCATGCATGTCACAATCTCGGCGGGCAATGACGTCTCTCATTATGCTTATCTCATGAGAAATTTGGAAGGAGAGGAATGCTCAAGTCTTCCGCCACACCGCGGTGCATGTAGGGGTTCTTGTTGCTAGAATTAAAGATTAGTCGAAGTTGTGGTGTCTTACGGGAGCTAATTTTTTTAGTAATGTGATGCCGCCAGAGTAATGTGTGTAATTTGGAGGCCAGAACATCTATACCTTCTTATTGAATGAAAGTGGCAAATCTTTTGCCCAGTTTTAAGAAAAAAAGTCTTGATTAAATTGATTATAATATGTTATCCTTGGAAATCTCCTCATCGAGAGAGAAGCACTTCAAGCTATATGTAAGATATTTGGTATATACTTCAATTGCACTTGTGATTTTTCATCAAAGGAAATTTGTTCGATGCAAAATAATTGTTATCTAGACAAATCTAAGACAAGTAATTGCCCTTATGCGATATGTGTCGCAAGCTTATTCTAAGGCAAATAATGTGTGAGCTTTTAGATTCTGTAATTTCGTTACTATTACTAACCGAGCATGGATCCATAGATGTAAAGGGTTGCATGAATATTTTACAGGTCAGAATGGATCCATAGATTCTGCAATTTGTTACTTTATATTTTTTGCGAACCGGTGATCTTTTTTTACATTAAAACGGGGTTAATTTTCATGACAGCAAGTTGTTGGTAGCTCGAGAACAATGTTTAGGGCTCTGATTTTAGGGATTGAAACTTCAAGTTGGTATAATAGTATGCATACAAGTTCAAGGTTTAGAACAAAGTTAATGCAAACCTTTGTTCGAAGGTCACACGTGCGTTGTACGTGCACAATTACTAGTTATAATAATAACAACAAAAACCTCCAAATAGTCTAATCCATCAGTGGGTCAATTATTGGATGCCTTGCTTGTCCTCTCTGCCTTCCTTTCATTGCTGCCTTCACACCGGGATGGTGGACCATCACTCACCGGATGTGCTATCTGCCCTGCCGGATGAGCACGACGGGTAGGGGCCCCGCCTTCTGGCGTGCACGCGAGCGAGCGAGCGACGGGGTGCGCGGAGCAGAAGCAGCAACATATCTCTATCTCACTCCGCGCACACGCCATCGTGGAAAAAAATTGGGTGGAGACGGGCTGCAAACCTCCTCCTACCCGCTCTAATCTAACGCCACCTGTCCCTGCTCTCCATCTAACGCTAGCCTCTCATCCACCCCTGCGCGTATGTTTCTCGGCTCGAGTACCTCGCATCGGCTCCAGGAAACAACCACGCGGCTCGTATCAATCACTTCCGCAATAATCGGAATTTCCATGGCTGAGCGATCGGAGCCCTCTTCTCCAACACCACGCGATCGGACTGGTGGGCGTGGGATCCCTGAGTCGGGGATGGCCGCACCACGCCAGAACGCCTCGCCGCCCTCTCTCTCCCATGGCTGCATCGGCCCGGAACGAGAGCCATGGCCGCCGCGGGTCGTGCACCCGCTGCGTGAAGTGTTGCCTCCATCGAGAAGCACGGGAGTCACCACGCCGGAGTCCGGCACTATCGCCGCCTTGGATCATGTAAACCATGCGGATGAGGACGGCCGCTGCTCCACCTCGTACAGCCCGCTGTCGACAGTGGCATCGGAGGCAGCAACATGCGACATAGACTTGCCGCCACCGCACGTAACAGAAGATCAGGAGTATGACACAACCAACATGACTAGAGAAAGAGGCCAGGAGGACGATGTGATCGACAGTGGTCGTGGAGCTGACGGAGAGGAGATACAACAGGTATGGTTGTTGCCTGGTTCTTTGAGATTGTCCCTTACAACAATCTCAGCTTGCATGTGTATAGTACATTACAGTACATTGTCATGCCAAAAGCTAGATCAGGAAGTCAAGATAAGATGTTTCTCTGTAATGAACAATTTGAGGATGACATATTAATAATTTTGTAAACAATGATTTGCTCATATTTGGCTTGATAGTACAATAGCTTATTCAAAACAAAGTATTCCATCCATGACGCACCTAATGTAAAATTAATGGGTTGTGAAGAAGAACATAATATATATTTTACATTGTGGTAATGTAATTTTAATTCTCAACACTTTTTATTGTAGGTGGTTGATAAAGTTGGGCAAGCTTTGATTGTTCCCGAAGTGGGAAAGTCATTCGATTCAGAGCAGAAAGCATACGACATGTACAACACGTATGCCAGCAAGATTGGGTTTAGTATCAGAAAGAGCCAGACAAAGCGCCGCCAAGATCGAACTATATACCAGAAATATATAGTTTGCAGTAATCAAGGAGAACGAGAAACCGAATCATCAAAGGCCACTACAAGAACAGGTTGTCAGGCTCGTGTTCAATTTAGTGTCAGTAGAGAGGGGATTTGGACAGTGCAAAAGGTTGTAACAGATCACAATCATTATCTTGCTAGTCCCAATAAGTCACACAAGTTGAGGTCCCAACGACGTGTTGTAGAAGCCGACAGAGCGCTAATTGGCCAGATACGTGAAGCTGGGATGAAGCCATCTCAGGTGTATGATTTCATGGTAGCATTCTATGGAGGAGTCGACAAAGTGCCATTCTCAAAAATGGATTGCAATAATGAGATTGGTAAGGAAAGGAAGAAGTATTTAGAATCCAATGATGCAAAAACATTGTTAGAATACTTGAGGAATAAGCAGAGGGAGGATCCAACATTTTTTTATGCGATTCAAGTAGATGAGAAGGATGGTCAGATAGCTATAATATTTGGGGCTGCACTGATATTTAATGAGTCCATTGGTTCATTTGTTTGGCTATTTGAGACATTTCTTGCGGCAATGTCAGGCAAGCATCCAAGCACAATTTTTACTGATCAAGACAGGGCCATGGACGGAGCAATTGCTTATGTATTTCCATATACAAGCCATCGTCTTTGCTTGTGGCACATCTATCTAAATGCTGCTAAACATCTCGGGCATGTAATTCATAAGCATCCTGAGAAGTTTCTACCGGATTTTAAGAGATGTGTCTATGAAGACAGATCTGAATGTATCTTCAAGAGGAAGTGGCAAGAATTGTTGGAGGAGTATAACCTTGAGGACAATGAATGGATGGCAAAATTGTATGAATTGAGGGGAAAGTGGGCTGCAATTTATCGTGACTCATTTACAGCTGATATGAACTCGACTCAAAGGAGCGAAGGAATGAATAATGTCTTTAAGAAAAGATTCCGTAGGAAACTTGGTCTTTCCGAACTCCTTGTAGAGTGTGACAAGGTTTCAGCGAGCCTTCGCGAGAATGAGTTGGATGAAGATTTTAGTTCGCGTCGAAAGAGCCCGGTTACTTATAGCAGTTTACCATTGTTGAAGACCGCGGCTGAATCATATACAAGTAGGATGTATTCCGAGTTTGAGAAAGAATTTAAAATGCAATTCACATTCTCGTGTAAACTGCTAACAAATGAAGGGCCAATCTTCACATATATGGTTACACATATGCGCAGCGAGCATGGAGCAACAGTTGTATTCAACAGTACAGATATGACTGTTACATGTTGTTGCAGAAAGTTTGAATCCATAGGTATGTGTACACATTTTTTATTGCAATATGATTTTTAATACAAGCTGATAAAATATGAAATGCATATCTGATAGGTTTGTTGTGCAAGCATGCTCTCAAAGTCTTCACCATGAACGATGTGTTCATTTTGCCATCGCAATATATACTAAACAGATGGACAAAATATGCAAAGAGAGGCTTCTATATTGATAAGCAAGGAACTGATACGGAAAATTTGAAAACACAAGCGGCCCGTATCTCACGGAAGGCAACATCTGTTGCATTGAAATGTTCGACAGTGAAAGAGCTTCTTGATGATTTGGAGAAAGCCATAGATAAGTTGGACTTGGAAGCAGATAATTCTCTTAGCAAGATGAAAGAAAAATCCAACGAGGTTCCGCTAGTTTCGACTGAGTGTGTTGCAGAGACATTAAAAGGTATTGTATCATTTAGAGTGCCTCCGGTGGTAAAAGGCGCAAAGAGTAAACGATCAAAAATCTCTCTTGAAAGGAAGAAAGGAAATAAAAAGAAAAATTCTAAAAAGAAAGGTATTGATCGATTGTACCCAATCTAGCAAAGCTATAATCCAGTATATGTTTCTATAGTCATTTTTTTTGTATGTCTGACTATAGGAGAAGATCCAAAGAATGCAACAGAAAATAGAGAGGAACACAATGATCCAGATGAATTGATCGTAAGACATGCCTTGTACTCATTATTTTCCTTTCATATTGTATTTAATCTGTTGTTTTAAACTTTTTCATCTTCCATGATGTAGGACCTTAATGCTAGTAGCATCGACGCTATGACAAACTTTGCAAATGATGTTCATTGGCAACCTTCGACCATAGGTTCTTCCGTGATCCAAGGCGGATATGCTACTGCCTCAATGCCAACATTATCAAGTGACTTGTATGGTCAGCCTTCGACCATGGCTTCTCCGTTTATTGAAGGCGGATATGTTAATGCATCCATGCTAACATTCTCAACAGATGTGTACGGGCAGCCTTCGGCCATGCCTGCTCCTTTCGTCCAAGGCGGATTTACAAGTCTTCTACATGGAGTTCAACAAGAAGCCACATTGTCCTCGTCCGTTAGAAAGTTACATTTTGATAAATAGCAGTTCTGGACCTGTAGCATGTTTTCTGTTTTAACATGTGAGTGTGACATGGTTGAAGTTTGACGATTTTCCATATGCTTTCGAGAACAATTTGCTCTATCATTCTGATGGAGTGCCAAATCATGAAAATATGGAACCTTGCTTTGTAATATCTACAGGATTATCTATTTATTCTCATAGGGATGCTTTACTGGAATGCTACTCATTGGTGTTTAAATCTCAGTCCAATTTGAATCCATTTGCAAGAATCTATCCTTTTACAGATCAGAAAAATTACAGTCAATAATTCTGATCAATTTACAATAGAGTATCATTATTATTTTCATTATAAGTTTCTGAATCTTGAAATTCACTGAAGAAAGTATGTTGTAACCAAAAGAACATGCTTCCTTGCAATCCATTGAGCAGAACGTCAGCGAGCATTTTGACATCTTTTCAGACCTCATAGCAGGCCATGATAATGCAGAAATAATATTGTGTAGGAGAAGTTAAAAAAACTCTGACATCTAAACTGTAGGAGGCTTTTTGGAACACAAACAAGTTGCATGTGATGGTGTCGGCAACATAGAGCACATAACAATGCAATCCAGGAAACGGACATGAACAGCTGCTGCAATAAAAGGGAAACTATTTTGCTTATTGATAATAGAAATACAGTGTAATATCATACAGAGTTGAAATCTGAAAATTATACTCGCTCAACTATTATAGCCATGCTCTATGGAGAGAGGATATTACAATTGTGATGCCCGTTGACAAGAAAATTGCAACGACCACAAAGCTAGAAAATCAAACTATTATGGAAGGCGCTGGTTCATCAGTGAAAAGCTACTCTTCTTTTCAATCGGGAAACTGAATTCATTCAGTTGGTGAACACGGATATCATATCCAGCGAGCTCAAGCTACGAGAGCACGCCGGTGCCATGCACGCACATACTCGCTGAGCGGGCGCTGCACGCCGTGAGCCAGCAAGGGCGCCTCCATGCCCAACTTCGCCCGCCAAGGCGGCTGCCATCTGATCTAGGTCTTCTGACGCCAACAGTTTGAGCAGCTCTCCCACGGACACGCATCACTCGTGGAGTCGTGGGCATAGGTGCCCATGGTGCCTCCTGGTCCGCCGTCGCCGCCGCTCTCCGTGGGCGCCGCCACCTCGCTCCGTCGGCATCGCTCGGCCTTGGCTGTCCGCTGGACGTGGAACAAGATGGGGATTGTGTTCGGTTTCTTGAGCCGATATAGCAGCTTACCAATCGAGCCGAGCGGAAGCGCCGGGAGCGACAGAATCGAGCCGAAGAAAGGAGCGCTACAGCGGGCGCGAGCGGATGCCGTGAGATGCATTGGTACGACAGGTGGCGATAGATTAGAGCGGGTACGCACGGGAGGAGGTTTGCAGCCCGTCTCCACCCAATTTTTTTCCGCCATCGTGCCTCCTCATCCTTACCCCAAACGGTGCGGCTGCACCCGAGGCTGCAGGTCACTGGCGGGTGGGGCCGGCAGCCCACCTGGCCAGGAGCGGCTCGCGTTTAGCTCGGACGGGGAGGTTCCCACTTCCACGAGCAGCTCATGTGCGCGCTGTATCTACGAGGAGGTTGCAAAACATCCATCTCCGTCACCGTCAGACGGTGACTGATTGTGCACCATTGCTCTCTCATTCCAATTTCCCTTTTTTGCTATCATATCACGTTCCCACGAACGAATGCGAAAGCCGTGGACGCTAACAGCTGCATGAAAGACACGGCCGTGACCGGAGAAAGCGAAGATACCCCTGAAAATTCAGTTTTTTTTTGGCAATTATTTCAAGATGCCATTCTGACTAGAGAGGTCATGAAGAAAAGAAAATGGCCTGGGAACCCTAGATGCTCATTTTGTAGGAGCATTGAAACATCTTAGCACCTGTTCTTTACTTGTCCAGTGGATCAGGTAGTCTGAAGGACGGTAGGCTGTGTGCTGGGCACAGACCTATGCCCAAATAACATCTGGCAATTTTTCTCCCGGTGCTATGTTTTTTTACCTGATGGAGCCAGATTCTATACCTTTGGACTGGCAGCCATATGCTGGGCTATTTGGAATAGCCGTAACCAAGCTACTTTTGAGCATAAACAACTTAAAACACCATTTAATGTGGTATGCTCTGCATGTGGTTTTTTGACATACTGGGCAGGCTTGATGACTGGTGCTGATAGGGAGGCAATGGAGCGTGGTGCCAAGATGCTCAAGACGAACGCTTCGGCAATGATGAGGATTTGCGCAGCTCCAGCCAGGGCGATGATGGATTGAAGCTGGTGCTTTCTGGTGTTAAGACCTGCGTCCCGGTCCGACCTTCTGCCTTGTTCTTTTGAGTCTCTTTCACTCCTGTGTGGGTGTATGTTTGCTTAGCTGCGAGCCTTGTTGAAAGATCGTGGATGTCGCCTAGAGGGGGGGTGAATAGGCGTTTTACAATAATTATGATTTAGGCTTGAACAAATGCGGAATAAACCAAACGGTTAATTTGCCAAGCACAAAACCTAAAACAACTAGGTTCACCTATGTGCACCAACAACTTATGCTAAGAAAGATAAGCAACTATGTGATAGCAAGATATATGACAAGAAACAATAAGGCTATCACAAAGTAAAGGGCTCGGGTAAGAGATAACCGAGGCACGAGGAGACGACGATGTATCCCGAAGTTCACACCCTTGCGGATGCTAATCTCCGTTTGAAGCGGTGTGGAGGCACAATGCTCCCCAAGAAGCCACTAGGGCCACCGTAATCTCCTCACGCTCTCGCACAATGCAAGATGCCGTGATTCCACTAAGGGACCCTTGAGGGCGGTCACCGAACCCGTACAAATGGCAACCCTTGGGGGCGGTCACCGAACCCATACACTTTGGCAACTCTTGGGGGCGGTCACCGGTACCCGTCAAATTGCTCGGGGCGATCTCCACAACCTAATTGGAGACCTCGACGCTTGCCCGGAGTTTTGCACCACAATGATTGAGCTCCGAACACCAACAACCGTCTAGGGTGCCCAAGCACCCAAGAGGAACAAGCTCAAGGGTACCAAGCACCCAAGAGTAATAAGCTTCTCAACTTGTAACTTCCACGTATCACGTGGAGAACTCAAACCGATGCACCAAATGCAATGGCAAGGGAGTCCTTCTCTCTCAAATCCCACCGAAGCAACTAATGCTAGGGAGGAAAATGAGAGGAAGAACAAGAAAGAGAACACCAAGAACTCCAAGATCTAGATCCAAGGGGTTCCCCTCACATAAAGGAGAAAGTGATTGGTGGAAATGTGGATCTAGATCTCCTCTCTCTTCTCCCTCAAAAACTAGCAAGAATCCATGTAGGGATTGAGAGTTAGCAAGCTCGAAGAAGGTCAACAATGGGGGAAGAACACGAACTCAAAGGATAAGGTTCAATGGGGAAGAAGACCCCCTTTTATAGGAGGGGGAAAATCCAACCGTTATGTGCTCAGCCCGCACACGAGCGGTACTACCGCTCCATGAGCGGTACTACCGCTCAGGCGGAAGAAACAGGGAAAAGGAGCAACAAAACATGAACCTTGGGGCGGTAGTACCGTAGGAGACAGCGGTACTACCGCTGGGTTAGGCGGTACTACCGCACCCTTCGGCGGTACTGCCGCACAGAACGAAGGGTAAAGGGAAAGAGGGAATCGGGCGGTACTACCGCGGAGGAAGGGCGGTACTGCCGCTAAGGAGCGGTACTGCCACACTACTGCCGCAGCGAGGTACTGCACAATCTGACACAGAAAAAGACCCCTCGAA
This sequence comes from Triticum urartu, assembly GCF_003073215.2. Taxonomy (NCBI): domain Eukaryota; kingdom Viridiplantae; phylum Streptophyta; class Magnoliopsida; order Poales; family Poaceae; genus Triticum; species Triticum urartu. Next base: position 555,680,258 of record NC_053022.1, on the reverse strand, counting down.
TCGACGCGGTAGGGACCTGGTAAGCCAACTGTAGTATTGCTGCGGAGTCACCGCCGGCACTACCGCTGCGGAGCGGTACTGCCGCTTGTGACTCCTCAGCGGTACTACCGCTGGGTACCACGGTACTACCGCTGGGACCCTGACAAAAACCACACTCAAGAAAATCAAAACTACCATAACTTCTGCATATGAGCTCCGAATTGAGCAAACTC